>NC_056749.1:849593699-849908699 GCF_019279795.1 Protopterus annectens | reverse complement strand
ATCCATGCATACAATACCATATGATAGTAGTCCTTACAAGTAGTGTGTATTTTAGAGATTTACCTTGCGAATGCAGCAGCTGTCACAATTGTAGTTCAGGTCTGACTCTGTCTGATGCAAGCAGTACACGGCCAATACATGGATAGGTACAGGTTGTGTGAGTTGCCTGGCACCAATTTTAATATATGTATGTGAGTAGGAGTAATGCATCAGTCCCTAGGGCCATAGGTTGTCAGTGAATGTGCTATGCATTGTCTCTTAGCCAAGCTCAGGGCATACTGGTCACCCCTACATCTGCCTACAAGGACATTGTCAGGGGGTTCCTGCTCTGAGTCCTCCTGTGATTGTGTCTGTGGTGACCTAGGCACTGGTGGGGGCTGTGTATCCCTTCTTTTTGCTGATCCTGCTGCAGCTGTTTCCACAGGATCATTTTCTGTAACATAGCACATACTGTGAACATATGTGCACATGTGGCTGGAGAGTACTGCAGGGCTCCACCAGATATATCTAGGCACCAGAACTGTGACTTCAAAAGTCCATACACATGCTCTATGATGTTTTTAGTTTATGCGTATGCCTCATTATGGCATTCTTCCATGGGTGTGTGTGCATTTCTGATGGGTGGCATCATCCATGGCATCAGTGCTTAGCCAACATCCTCCAGTAAATGGTCATGTGGGAGGTCCCCCCTAGCAAACTTCTGGTAAAGTTGTGATGCATGCCAGATATGAGACCTGTGATAACTGCCAGGGCTGCCACCACATACATTCTTGATATTCCCCTGGGCATTGCATATGATTTGGCAGTTTATGGATTGGTACCCCTTGTGGTTGATGCTGGTTCTGCCCTCCTCACCAGTTGGTGCCTTGATGTGTACATGAATGCAATCTATGGCACCCAATACTTCAGGGTAGTGTGCTACATGGTAGAAGTGTTTCATATTGCTGGCCCTCGCCTCAGCCATGAGGGAAAAAGAAATGTGCTCACTGGCATGTGGTAGCACAGCATCCAGGAACTGGTGGAGTACTCTGGATGAAGATGCCTGTGAGAGCCCCATCATGGCCCCAGTTGGTCTTTAAAATGTACATGTAGCTAGTATCCTAAGGGCTACACATACCTTTGTTTCCACTGGGATGGATTCCCCTCTGTTGGCTCTGGGTCTGAGTTGAAGGCGGCAGAGCTCAGTAAGTTCTTGTAGTATGTCCCTGTCCACCCTGTAGTGCTCTGCAATTTCCAGATCATGTAGCTCCTGGAAGGTTACCCTGGGCCCAAACACTTCTCCTTCTCTGCCTAGGCCTATTGTCAGCAGCACAGGTAGCACTGATTTCAGCATCTAGCACATACAGATGTAGCAGACCTGCAGCAGCTCCTAGCATTATCTCAGTTAAAATTCTCAAGTTTCAACTCCAATGGTTTAGAGTATTGGGCAAACATCAGAATGTAGGGTGCATGCATAGATTATAGAGATCTGCTGTAGGTGCAGAATGTCTGACTGGCTAATTATGATGCATTCCACCTGCCTACAAAATAACTAACATCATTTAACTCATTACATCCGAGTGATGCCTCCAGGTGCATCTGCAGTTACCTCCTATTGCTCCTCTAGGCATCAAATGTTACTTGTTCATACTTGCATTAATAATTCCAAAATCATGCTACATACAAAGTATCAGAATATTTTATCTCAAAGCATACATTATGGCAAACACAATAGAATTAATATCTGACCTCTATCAATGAGTATCTGTTAGAATTGTAAGGTGATAACTTAATTTTTAAAGGCTCAGGCCACACCCACTAGGAGTTAAAGGTACACACTCAAAAGAGTTGTACGGGAGGGAATGAGTTAATAGCTTTATTTTAGCTTAAACAAGTGTCAAAAGTAATTGAATACATGTTTTTAGACATACTCAGGATGGCGATGTGCCGCACCGCACAAACACATGCACTGAAGGTAAACAGAGATTAGAAGCTAGTAGTCAACCCCCTGAAAGGACATGCTCAGCCAGGCACACCTAAGCTGAAGTAGGCTTAGAAGTCAGTGGGAACAGCCCCCCAGATGTCAGCTACATCTTGTATAAACAGCAACATGGGTCTAATTCTACATGAAGAGGATATGCGGACATGATTACTCCTTTCTGCTATTCAATAACTCTACCTCATTTGAATAAGTATCCATGCTCACAGCCTGGAAACTACATGCTTCATAGCCCTACTGCATTAGCAATAGCACTAATGTACCATTGAAGGGACTCCATGCAAGGTCCTGTAATACATTTCTGTCACATAATATTTTTTTTTCCAGTTTTTTTTTTTATTTTTCTATAAAGCATGTTTTTGCACTGCAGAGTGCCATACAAACATCCCCAGATTATTAAAAAAAAAAATAATTTAACTTATTTCCTTTAATATTTTTCCAACATATGGGATAATAGTTTCACTCATGTGTGTATGTGTCTGTGTGGAATTACATTTCTGTCCATATAGCTATAGTTTTACAACCCCTTTTTTCTTTCTACACTCCTGTACATGGAGTTTTTCCACATACAGTATGGACATTCACACGGGGTCTGCACAGATGCCTGTCTGCTTGCTGGATCCCTCTACCTGTCTCATTTGCATGAGATTCACCTGCTTATGAGGTGATTTGCATGCCAGGGAAGTTTCCGTGTTGGCATGTGCTGGCTCGCTGGTCAGCAATGCTTACTGAATCTAAAAATGGCTCCAACAATGGTGATTTTGCTTCTTTAAGGGACATGATTTTTTATTTTGAGAAGAGATTAAATAAGTGCAAATCTTTACATATAGATATTGCTTACTTGAAGGAATGTATCCAGCTCCAAATTGTACTGCAAGGTCTAAGGTCATACAAATTTTTGTTTGGGCTGATATATGATGAAGAAATTATTGGAAACTTTATTAAGTTCTTTGACAAATGTGGTCTTGAATTTTTAAATACGATTTAGTATTATAATGAGAAACAAAAAGATTTTCTTAGCCAGTCAATAGAAAGTTTGTATGACAAGATTTTAAATGACCTACTTTTTAATGAGTACCAGGGTTTATACCAGAAAGTCTTGGAGAGGGTAGAGAGGAGAAGTAATACATTGTTCTCTAAAAGGAAGTGTAAACTGGAGAGAGGTGTAAAACAGTACAATAACAAAATAGTGTATGCTGTTTCACGTTTGTCTTCTGCACATCTTAATAACAATAATGGTAACAACAGAAGTTTGGTTGAACGTAGTTACAGTGATATAGTGAGAGAAGGGCGAGTAGGTGAGGAGAAGGAAAATGGGGTAAGTAACATGAATATCCCACGTGGGGGATCTGATCAGGATTTTCAGATCCCAAGATGCTCGGAGAGATTGGCAAGCAGAAGTACAGAAGGGGGGAGAGTCCAATTTGAGTTACTACCCTCAGAAGCAGAAAGAGTATTCCAGCAGTGGGAGGGGAAAGTACAGGAATTGATCAGTAATAAGAGTCAGACAGTATATTCCTCAGATAGTTTTAATATTTACAATTACACAGATAAGGTTATAACTGAAGAAAATTTTTTACCATATTTTCCAAGGGATTTAAGTTTATACCAAGGAGAAATGTGGATGTAGCAGACAGCATCATGGAAATGAAAATATATATGAGGAAGCTCAGTTTTAATATTATATTTTAAGATCAGGGAGACGGTCTATGCCTAGGGTTGGATTGTGTACATGAGGTACCCAAAAGGAAAAGCACATTTAATCCCCCTCTTCATCCTTTCCTTAGTGCGTATGAGAAAGCAGTGATGGAAGATATATATAAGATTTGGTCTAGGAAGGAAAGGATCTATTGTAACCTAACTAAAGATAAAAATCTTTTGATTCAAAAATTGAGGGGTGACCACAATATACATGTTATGGCCTCAGATAAAGAGGGTGGAATAGTTATTTTCAATTCAATGGACTATTCCAACGCTATGCAAAAAATGTTATTCAATGAAAGGACTTACATCCCAGACTCCAGGATTCAGATCAATATAGAATATCATAGAATTGACTCCTATTTGGAGGAATATCTAGTTAAAAAGTGATATATGTAATAAAGACCTTTTGTTTTTAACCATTGACATTCCATTGACATTAAGGATCTCTTCTCGGTGATCCCTAAGGAAGAGGGATTGGAATTGTTTGAGGAAACCCTATTTCTGTGCTCTGACCTATCTGTGATCAAATTACCCTTGTGTGTTAGTTTATGACCTTAATATTGGAGAACAACTTTGTGATTTTTGAAAGGGAACATTTTTAGCAGATTAAAGGCACTGCTATGGGGGCAACCTGTGCTCCTGTTTACTCCAATATTGTGCTCATCGGTTGGAAAAATAGATATCTGTTTAACTGTACCTACTGGAATAATCTACACCTTTATATAAGCTTCTTGGACAATGTCTTTATTTTGTGGAAGGGTCCAAGGAATGAGATAGACAATTTTATAGATTATTTAAACAATACTACCAATTTTGTAGAATTTACCTATACATCCCATCCGTCTAGAATTAATTATTTGGACACCAGTACCTCTCACACTGGGGAAGGTTTTAAGCCTAACATTTATCAAAAATAAACATTCTGTAACTTATATCTACATTATTCTAGTAATCATCCAATAGCTCAAAAAAGGAGTTTGATGAAGGGACAGGCCATTCAGGTGGCCAGAATGACCTCCCACTTTCAGGATGTAAGAAACGAGCTAGACAAAATAGGACATATGTTCTGTGAGAGGGATTATCCCAAAATAATAATGGATATGATCATTGAGGAAGTCTACAATGGATGGGGGGGGGGTCAATATAAACCCCTTCTAGGCATTGATCTTGAAAATGATATAGTTAGTAATTCAGGAGCTTCTAACAAATGTGAGAAGGTTTGTTCTCTACAATACAATCACCTTTCTAGGAAATAAAACATGTTTTCAAGAAGACCTGGAATATATTTAAAGTTAACCCAGAAATATATAAGGTGATAGACCCACCTTTATCAAGAAAACAATTGGTAATTTTAAGAGACTTTTAGAAACGAAACCTGGTCTTAATAAATACACCATGAAAGGCACTAGGGCCTGTGGGGGTTGTAATCAATGTAGATACATTATGAGGGAGGCGGAGATAACCCTTGATAATATGAGGATCAAAATAATGTTTCAGAGAGGTAATTCTACCATTAGTAAAGTAGCATATCTGGCAAAGTGTGAAAATTGTACCTGTTTTTATGTGGGAAAAAACTGAACAAGCTTTGAGAACTAGGATATATGAGCATCTATGTGATATTAACAAGAAAAGGAGATCAATCCTTTATTCAAACATTCTCTTGTATATAATGGGTTCAGGAGGTTTACTTTAGGAATTTTGGAATGTATTAATATCACTATGAGAGGGGGTGACTGGAAAAATATATTAAGAGAGAAACTCAGTGGCAGCTAAGGTTAGTGGCTATGTTTCCCCTGGGATAAATGACACTGTTTCTATTTCATCTGTATTGAATGAAAAGGCCAGTAGGTTATAGAACTTCCATCACTCCCATAATTTTAATTTTATAAATTATAGGAATGGTAGTTGAGTGGGCTTTTATGTCAAATGTTGAATGTTAAGTCAAATGTGTTTTTCTTTCTATTTTTTATAATGGTTTGTAAAACATTATTATCAAACTTTCTAATACTGCCTCAGCACAATAATTTGTTTTGGTGTAACATTGGCCTTTATAACGTGATGTATGATTCAGCCAATAGTACAAGAAGGAGGGATATTTATTGTTACAGAAAGGAGGAAATATGTATCCTGGTGAAGTCCCTGGTTGCAGGAATGAAAGCGCTCAATGTAGTGTCTTGTGTATTTTAATAATGGTGTATTTTTACCTCATATGCCCTCGTATTGGTGCATTTTATTATTTTTTGGTTTCAGTCTAAAAATGCTTCAGAAAAGCTCTCATTAATTGGAAATGATTTTACAAATTAAGCTAGGTAAATATACAGCTTACTCCTTCATTACTAAAGGCTAGCTGACAAAATTTAAAATATTTTCTACCAAATTAATGCAAAGATTCCCCTCTATAGCATAAGGAACTACAGGCCTGTATGTGAATGGCATATGTATATATATATATATATATATATATATATATATATATATATATATATATATATATATAGATTCACTTCATAACACTGAAAGCCCAAAACACTGAAACGCAAAACACTGAAAACACATATCATACATATACTGAGTTTAAACAACATAAATCATAGTACTTTTCACCAAGTGTAAGCAGGGGGGCTTCTCCCCCCTCACCCTCTGCTACTTATATATATCAACTCCAAGATTGCACTTCACTACACTAAGTGCAATCCTGGAGTTGATATATTTAAGTAGCAGGGGGTGCAGGGGGGCTTGCAGGGGAATCCATAAAACTCCATGTTTCTCAGATGTATTTGTATTTAAGAGATAGCCAATTATCTGCTGTTCCTAAGACAATGCCATTTAGGTCCAGTTTTATTGACATACAAGTATTCAGGCCTGGGGATGTAACAGCTTCTAGGCTGCCAATCCATTTCATCTCAGCTTGCTCAGTACATAGTACTATATCACCTCCCCTCAAATGGATTGGCAGCCTACAAGTGGATATACCCCCCCCCAGCTTGAATGCTTGTATGCCAATGAAACCAGCCTTAAAAGGGCATTGTCTTAGGACAGCAGATGATTGGATATCTCTTAATTACAAATACATCTAAGAAACATGGAGTTTTATGGATCTGAGGAAGGACACGTGGTTGGTCCGAAAGTGCTAATCATTTTTATTTGTTTTGATTTGGAGTGATTAAATTCTTATAGAATTTTACATCTTGTAGTTTTTATGCTTAATGCCGTGTTAGAGAAACTATACATTGTTCTTTTTTTCAAGCGCAACAGCTTCTCCTTTTTTGTGGTTTGTTCACGCCTCCTGTTCTTTATATATATATATATATATATATATATATATATATATATATACACAAAGCTTAAAGCTTAAGAAAAAACAGTCTCTTGCACCAAAGTCCTCTGTACGTAGCAGATCCACGAATATCCAAAAACAAGCAAACAGAAGACAACCACGTCGATAAAAGTACCATAAAACTTTATTTATTTTATTTTTTATAAAGTTTTATGGTACTTTTATCGACATGGTTGTCCTCTGATTGCTATATAGATATATATATATATATATATATATATATATATATATATACATATATATATATATATATATATATATATATATACATATATATATATATATATGTGTGTGTGTGTGTGTGTGTGTGTGTGTGTGTGTGTGTGTGTGTGTGTGTGTGTGTGTGTGTGTGTGTGTGTGTGTGTGTGTGTGTCTGTGTGTGTATGTGTGTATGTGCATATAATATATATTTATATATATATATGTGTGTGTGTGTGTATGTGTGTGTGTATATAATATATATATTTATATATATATGTGTGTGTGTGTGTGTGTGTGTGTGTGTGTGTGTGCATATATAGATATATATTTAAACAAGTTTATGCATAACTGATCAATTTTAGCATCCTGTCCTTTGCTTCAGATTTGCAGCCTAATCAATTGCTTTTACATTCTATGTTTACAACAAACAAGCATATTTCAGTATTATAATTTGAGGAAAACAAATTATAGAGGTTTAATAATTATTGTCATAGAAGGCAGCTGTGTGATATGCCAAGCCATTAAATCAGACTTAGAGTAAAGGAAAATCTGTGTTATGAACTTAGCTGTGAGATCACTTTATTTTGCTTTTTTAGACATTTTGTCAGCACCATATGTGGTGTCACGTGTGCTACCAACTGACATGTAATAATGAGTTTTTTCTTACTGAAGCAGTCTTAAAACCCCACCATCAGTATTGTCATGCTAACAGGTTTATGGCGTTCACATTTTCATACAGTAACAGAGCCCTACTATGACTACACTTTCTTTAACTCTGAATATCAAACTGTATGGTATTTGAGCACCGGGGTAAGTGATGCACTGTAATATTATCAGTTACAGTTATTTGGCACATGAATGCATTTAAGAGAACTGAGGCAGTTCTATGCATTATTTAATGTGCACTTCTGATTCACATAATGCATGTTTTATTAGTACTGCTGTCTACTGGGTTGTGTCTAATGGAACTTCTTTCCAGTGGTCTCTGTTGTAGAGTCACTATACCATTTAGATTCTGCCTGTATCCAAATGTCTTAAATAACACTATTACAAAAATAAAGCTTTTTGAATGACTTTATATTTTGAACATAACACAATTGCTGTTTTATTACAGAAGTATGGTATAATGAATTGTGTTATATACTTTGTTTTAGCAAATCCAATCTAGAAGGTAGTAGCATATGAATATAGACTCTGGGGGGAATTCAGTAAGTACTGGCCAAACTGCAGAAGTGTGCGAACCAAATACTCCACAATAAAACCACTAGTATATTGATGCTGTAGAAAATGCTGGTAGTCCACAAAGTAAAGCAAAAAAGTTTATTGTAAGACAATAGAAAGTTGGTAAGCGCTTTCGTCCTCGACAAAAGAACTTCATCAGACAAATTAAAATCAAACACAGAACACATTTTAAAGACTCCCTTTGTGCTTCACATGATAGCAGCCACTCCCCCAAAGTAAAAAAATGTAAAAGGGCAGTACAAACTGTGATGTCAATGACAAAATGTTAAATAAATACATGTGAATAGATATAAAATATAGAAAATATGTAAAAAAGATCATCCACTTCACAATTTTTTTAAAAGAGCAATGAATAAATATACAAATAAATATGTAAATATATAAATAAAAAAAAAATAAAAAAATTTTCTGCTTTTACTGTATTTGTGTTTCTTCCTACTTTATTTTGCTTTTGCGTCATCTTAAAAGTACTCAGTTGTATTTATTACTGCTTGGTATAACTCATTCTAAGCCTTTTAGTTTAAGCACTTGGGCTTCACACCAGTTGTTTTACATTAAGAAGGTTTGTGGTCTGCACTGTAGTGGCAGAACAAGTAGCTTACATCCTTCTAAGTTGGGAACTGCTGATTGAGGGCTCAGTGTCTGTTATTCTAAAAGTGTATTAATTCTGGTTTAAGCACTTGGGCTTCAGGCCAGTTATTTTACATTAAAAGGGTTCATGGTCTGCACTCTTGTGGGAGGAGAGGCTGGACTCTGCTCTTCTGAGCTGGGAATTTCTGGTTAAAGGCTTATAGTGCCTGCATATTTGAACTGCTTCTTACTGAAATTGGTACACCTTATTTGCTGTAGCGTAGACTAGATCCAGGCCTGCTGAATCTAGCATTGTTTGTATAACTTGAGCACTAATCCAGGCATTCTTTAAAGTATTCAATTGTATTTACTACTGCTTGGTAGTAATTTGATTAAATTGTAGCTATCATTCTAAGTCTTTTGGATTAAGCACTTGGGCTTCAGACCGGTTGTTTTACATTAGGAAGGTTTGCGGCCTGCACTGTGGTGGCAGGACAGGTAGCTTACATCCTTCTAAGTTGGGAACTGCTGATTGAGGGCTCAGTGTCTGTTATTCTAAAAGTGTATTAGTTCTGGTTTAAGCACTTGGGCTTCAGGCCAGTTATTTTACATTAAGAAGGTTCATGGTCTGCACTCTTGTGGGAGGAGAGGCTGGACTCTGCCCTTCTGAGCCGGGAATTTCTGGTAAAAGGCTTATAGTGCCTGCATATTTCAACTGTTTCTTACTGAAATTGGTACACCTTGTTTGCTGTAGCATAGACTAGATCCAGGCCTGCTGAATCTAGCTTTGTTTGTATGCTTGTTGTTTGTTTGCTTGTTATTTCCCTGAAACACTAATACCACCTAAAACACGGCTTTTCAGCACTTCCATGGATCCCTAGTGATATCTGCATTGTTTACTGTACTTATTTTCTTGTTTCACTTAAAAGAAAGTTACTGTTTGTCATTTTTGCATTTAAGTTACCTGTAACACATTGCATTTAAGTTACCTGGCACTTGCTCACTAAAGCAATTATATAAGTCAGCACTAAAAAATTAAAAGCACTACACCCTCACAAACTCCCCTTGAGTACCTTGTTCCCCATTGGCCCTTTTTGTTCAATTATAAAGGAATTCCCAATACTATTCTAGCATGTCCAAAGGTCATTTGTCAATCTCCTCTCCGGTCCAGCTGGTGAATCTGGGAATCTTGAGGCAATGTTACACCTGCCTCATGTACACAGACAACCCTCTCCTCCTCCCAACAAATTCCAACACATGTGAGAGATGCATCCATATAGCCAAACTGGAGGCTAAGCTCTCTCAACTCAGTACTGGAGTAACCAGTCAGGAGGAGAAGGAAACCACACTCACTACAATTCCAGTCTCACATAGACCTACCACGACAGCAAACCAAACACATAAACACACAAAAACATACTCGGCTCTAAATAAAAATCTGCCTAAGCAGCAGAGACCTCCAAAGCAGACACCCAAGCAACCGCTACCCCAAAACAAAACACGTGCAACACATAGCTCACAAAGCCAGTGTGCCGAACAGTCACAGCCCTTAAGGCTAAACAACACACCTGATACACTTGTAATAGGTGACTCTATCGTTAGGCACACTGACGTCCCGCTCACCAGGCTGAAGAAGGAGAAGGTCACGGTGAGCTGCCTGTCGGCCGTTAGGATCCGCCACATAACACAAGCACTCAGGTAACTCCAAGGCAAGTACAAATATGACTCAGTCATTGTCCATGCTGGTCTGAATGACCTGAGACGTACCTCCCTGGACTACATGAAAAGAGACATAGAGCAGCTCTCTGAGCATGTGTCCCAGGCCGGTATGACCCTGACCTTGAGTAGCATCTTACCCTCACCAAGAATGATGCCACAATATGCAAGACAAGATGATCAATTTCAACAGTTGGCTTAAGTATTGGTGTCATTCAAAGGGGATCCAATGCCTGTTAGCCTGGGATGAGATGCTCAACAAGCCACGATGCTTCGCTAGGGATGGCTTGCACATGTCACCCCTGAGCTTTCGGATATTGGCAAAGGCTCTTGCTACCCCCATAGTGCCTTTTTTAGGCAAGGCTCAAAAGACAAACCCACCTCCATAGGTATCACAAGGGATAAGAAACTAAGAGTAATGCTACTCAACGCCAGAAGTCTAAACCTCAAGATGCACGCACTCGAAACTCTCCTTAGCATGGAGAACATCGATATCTGTGCAGTACAGAAACCTGGTTCAAGGCTCCCAAGAGCACCCCAGCACTACCAGGTTATACCTCATACGATGCTTTTCAGCCCCCAAACTTGGACCAAACCACAAAAGGAGGGGGAGTATCAATATTCGTCAAAGCTACGCACACCTCCAGGTTGGTGGCACAGCACGAAGCATCAGAGACTATCCATGTGCAACTAACAGTGGGTAAAACTGCCTTCCAGTTCATAGCCTGCTACAGACCACCCTCCCAAACCCAGGAACCCCACTCGGCCTTCCTGAGAACACTGGAAAATATGAAGATCTCTCCAAACACCATTATATTGGGCGACTTCAACTACCCAAAAATAGACTGGGAACATTACTCTAGCTCCAACACCCTAGCCCAAAGGTTCCTAGAATTTATAAACTCAAATGCTATGGAACAACTTGTTACCACTCCCACAAGAGGGGAAAACATACTGGACCTGATCATCACCAACATGGGGACTCTTTGCTCCAGACCAAAAGTGTATCCCTCACTGGTAAGATCAGGCCATAAACTCATCTCACTGGATATTCACATCCTGACCCCACTTCCTGCCCAGAAAACCACAGTGAAAAACTTCTCTAAAGCAAATTTCACACTCCTCAAAACCGAGGTGGAATCCTTCAAAGCCCCCGGGCCTGTGGAAAATACGGCCCAGACCGCAGAATCCTTTATAAATGCATTCTGTGAACACCTTCAGGAATGCATGGATCATGCAATCTCAAATAAAACCAAGACCCAATCCTCCAAAGGCAGACGTCCTGTCTTGTGGACCCCAGCCATAAGCAAACTATACAATAGAAGGAGGAAGCTACTAAATGATAGAGCAAAATCCCAAAAAGGGAAGGCATCTGTGATCAGTATTAGCAAAAAACTATGGGCACTCATAAAATCGTCTAAGGCCAGCTTCGAGAGAAAAATTGCACAGGACACTAAGGATAATCACAAGGTTTTCTTTAGTTATGTTAAGAACCTGGGTGGGAATTCCCAGATATGCTCAGAATTAGTCCAAAATGACAAAAAATACACCGAACCCACAGACATTGCCAACATCCTAGCTGATAGGTTCAGCGCAAACTCCCCACCAAAGGGCAAATATCTATCCCAGCAGAGTGCTGCCCCCCTGACATCTCAGATGCTCAGGTAAGAGCCACCCTCTCCAAAGCAAAAAACACAGCATCAATGGGACCAGACGGTGTCCCAGGCTGCATCCTACATGAACTCCAAGAAGAGCTGAACCCAAACATAAAACTACTGTTCAGTCTCAGCCTTACTACTGGATATGTACACAAAGAGTGGCGTACAGCAACAGTGGTCCCTCTCCACAAAGGTGCTGCCTCAACGGATCCTGGAAACTATCGCCCCATAAGCCTGACTAGCTTGGTCTGCAAAGCTATGGAAAGGATCATCATGGACCTCATAAATAAAGATATTGGGGACCTACAGACACTGGATCCTACCCAGTTCGGCTTTGTTAAGGGCAGATCCTGCCTCTTAAACCTGGTTGATTTCTTTGAAACAGTCACCAAGGCCATTGATGAGGGGAAGGTGGTCCACACAGCCTACCTGGACCTTGCAAAAGCCTTCGATACAATACCCCACTCGGGCATTATAGATAAGCTCACCAGCCTAAATATAAACCCCTATGTCACTAGATGGGTTGCAAACTGGCTCATGGACATAACCCACATGGTTAGAATTGCTGGAGCCATGTCAGACTCCAAACCAGTTACAAGTGGTGTCCCACAAGGCTCAGTCCTGGGACCTCTCTTGTTCGGTATATATTTCTTGGAGGTACAGGCCAACACGGAAGGACTGTGGCTGACCAAGTTCGCAGATGACTGCAAACTGGGCGCCATAATCGACTCTCCAGCCAACACAAGCATCCTCCAAAAGGGCCTCATAGAAACAGACAACTGGTGCCAGAGCCATGGCCTCAAGCTAAATGCCAAAAAGTGTATAGTCATCCCCTTTGGCAAAAACAAAGTGCCCACAAATTACCACATAGGTGGTAATCCATTAAGTACAGAAGAAGTAATTAGGGACCTGGGGACCTAAGTTGATAGCAGTCTCTCATTTGACAACCTCGTGGCCAAAGTGGTTAGAAAAACATTTTATATAGCCCACCTAATCATGAAGGGATTCACATCTAGATCAGGGGAGGTCATTGTGCCTCTTTACTCATCCCTCATCATGCCCATAATTGAGTACAATGCCCCTTTTGGGATGTACCTTACCAGACACCTGCAGCAACTGGAAAGACCCCAAAAGTACCTCACCAAGAGGATCAAAGGGCTCAAACAGATGCCATATGCTGCCCGGTTAAAGAAACTCCAGCTCTACTCAGTAGCATACCACCTGTTCAGGGGCGATCTGTGCCTGACGTATAAAGCCATGTCCAACCCGGAATTAATGGACATGCTGCACCTCAGAAAATCCAAATCCCATCAAGCTACGCACTCGAGAGACTTGAACCTTAGCACTGAAATAAATAGGACATGCTGGAGGGACAGATTCATAACCCAGAGGCTCCCTTCACTCAGGAATAAAATCCCAGTCCAGGTTAGGCAGAGTCCCTCATTGACTCTCTTCAAGAGGAATCTTGATGAGTGGATGGGAGATCATAGGTTTAACCCGGGTATCACTTCTGTGTCATTGTTAGACAGAGGCACAGTATACTAACCTCGAAATAGGGCATAGCAAAATGAATTTAAAATGGGTGGCGAAAGCCAAACACATTCTTGCTAGGCTTATAAATGACCTAGGGCAGATAGTCTAGTATGAACTTATGAACCTATCTGTTTAAAGCTCTCAATTTTAAAAGGGAATTAATGGAGAGGGATTCATTTAAACCTGGCCAGTTGTTTGCATTTAATAACAACTGCCAGTAAAATTCTTTCTTTTCTAGTAAGGCAGACCATGCACCTCCCCTGTTATCCATCGTGACTCCATCAATAACAAAAAAATTAAAAGTGCAGTCACTGTTATCTGAGGTATGTTTATACAAAGCATTTGTCTCTTTGCCTGTTCTTTTTTCATACAAATGTTCATATGTTCTGTTTTTAAATTTTCTATCAGTTTTTCCAATGTAAAAACAATCACATAGGTTACAGAGGGCACAATAAATAATACGTTCAGAGTTACAGTTATACTTATTTTTGATATGAATCTTAGTGTTTTTGATCATAAATACTGTTCCTTCCTTTATAAAGGGAGAGTATCGACACATACCACACTTCAACATACGTCCATTCGAAAAATGATTCACAGCATGTCCTGTCTCGAAAAGATTTTTTAAATTTCTATCTTTTCTAAAAATAACAGTAGGTTGTTCATCAATATGTGTTCTGATACTTTGGTCATGTGTTAGAATTGACCAATTTTTACTCAAAATATGTTTACTATCAGGACTATCAATCGTGTATGTAGAAATGAATGAAGTATTATAATCTTTTCCTGTAAAAACAGAGTTTAGGGGTGCAACATTCACTGCGTGTGTTACATCCAATGAAACCACAGATAAAAGAGGTATATCAAAATTTCTTTCTCTCTTATTTGCTACCTCTAAAAGGACATCATTAACAAGTCTCAATGGGTAGCCCCTCTTTAAAAACATATCTTTAAGGTATCACATTCATCCAAAAAATCTTCTGAAAGTGATACCATATGGGCAGCCTGTACAAATGGTCCCTTAATAATAGCTTTTTTCTGTTTCTGAGGGTGGATGCTACTATAATGAAGTAATGAATTTGAATATGTATTCTTTCAATATATTTTAGATATAAACCTACTATTCTGGTAATCCTTAATTAATTTGATATCAAGGAAGGCTATATAATGTAGGTTAAATGAATATGTAAATCTTAAAATGAAATGGTGGAATCTAAATATCTAATAAAATCACTAATAAGGGCATAGGGACCATCCCATAAAATAAAAAGCTTGACCAGGAATCGTGTATAATATTTAACATGCTCATAAAAGTCAGAAGGAAACAAATACTTCTTCTCCCACTGTAAAACCACTATGTTAGCATAAAAACCACCACACGCTGAACCCACAGCTACCCCTTCCTGTCGTAAAAACAAATCTCCTTATTAAATAAAATAAAATTGTTCTTAAGGACTGCCTCCATCAACTGGGTATACATTATTACATCAAAATGGTTTATTTTCTTTTCATATAAAAATTCATTAAACCATTCTAACCCCTCATGGTGGGGAATTACTGAATAAAGATCCTTTATATCAACCATTACTAACATATAGGAGCCTTCAAAAGGTATGTGATTAATATCTTTTAAGAAGCTCCATGAGTCTTTACATATATGTGACTCTTGCTGCACACATTTATTTAACTTAAAATCGAAGTATTTTGCCAGGTGTTGCGTAATTGACCCCTTAGAGTCAACTATGGGTCGCATGGGTGGTTGTGATATGTTCTTATGTAGTTTTGAGAGACCAAATATTACTGCTAGTTTAAGATACATAATAGTCAAATCATTCAAAATGTCCATTTCAATAAAACCATCAATAAATAGGTCCTGTAATTCATTTTTAATTTTTGAATAGGCACCATTTACCTCACTGATGGATGATCTTCTGTATGCTTTTCCTTCCAATATGAACAAAATTTTTCTATTATAGTCATCCAGGTTCATAATAACAACCCCCCACCCTTATCGAGTTTCATAATTCATATATTTATATATATATATATATATATATATATATATATATATATATATATATATATATATATATACATATATATATATATATATAATTGCTGAGTATGGAGATCAAAATTTAGCTGGTCATCGATACTGATTTAGAGGAATCTTGTGTGAAGTTCAGTGGAGATGTTAGTGTTTTCAGTGAGTAGACAGAGAAGGTAGTCTTATGATATTGGAGAGTTGTTGGGAGAAATAGGAAAAGTTTAGTCTTCTTAGGATTCAATACCAGCTGGTTAGTAGTAAGCCATCTTTTGACCGAGTGAAGGGGCTGTTGGGTGAGGGTATGAAGGTGAGTAATGTCATCAGAGCAGGAAATGGTTGTGGAATTGTCTGCATATTGAATAATGGTAGAGAATTGGCAGGAGGAGTAAAGGTAATTAATGACGATATTGAAAAGTAGAGGTCCAGGGATGGAGCCTTGAGGAACCCCAGTTTGGACAAGAAGGGAGGGAGAGAAGCTAGATTGCCATTTTACAGCCTGGAATCTGTTAGAGAGATAGCTAGAGAACCAAGATAGTGAAGAATTAGACAGGTTTAGAGAGGCTACTTTGGAAAGTAGTAGTCTGTGCGAAACAGTGTCAAAGGCTTTGGACAGATTAAGAAACAGGCAGGAAACTAACTATTGTCACTAGATAGTGCAATGTTATTTCTGAAGGATATAAGAGCAGTGGCAGTACCATGTTTTGAGTGGAAGCCATGCTGAGAGGGGGTAAGAAGTTTTTCTTGGAGGAGATAATCAAGGAGCTGTTTGTGGATACATTTTTCTAACATTTTAGACAGGGTGTGATAGGATGGCAATTAGCCTGAAATTAGAGGGATCAGTTGCACTACCACTTTTACTATTTATTATTTATTTATTTATTTCCAGTTTGATTACCGGGGATGTCCACTGGGCTCAAAGAGAAAAGCTCCATGTTACAAGCAATTAAACAAAAATGAAATAATACAAAGTAAAGTGAAAAAGTACAAATGCATAATGGCAAGACAGTTCATAAACATATTTACAAGTTGTACAGAGAACTATTTGTACAATAATTAAGTGATAGAGGCAAGAGAAGAGTTCACAATTAAAGGGAAAGCAATTATTAGTTGAGGGTTAAAAATTTGAATGTTGTATATTGAGGTTTAGCAGAAATGGAGGAGAAATAGGTGGGAAGTACACTGTTAGTAGAGCATAGATTATAGTGTCTGGAGTATTCATAGAGAGGTGGATGAACATAATAAAAGTGGAGTTCACACATGGAAGGTATGATTGTCATATTTAAACTGCATCAGCTTAATATATGTAGTTATTAAAGATTAATTGTTTTCAGTAAGAGGGGATGAGATCAATGACTATATACAGTATTTACATTGTGTACATTTAAGGTAGAAAAACATTATTAATAAGTTGGTGTTGAATTTGACTTAGAGGGAGGCAGATGTTTAAGGGGTCTTTAGATTTAGAGTGAGGTAGGTGTTTAGGAGAACAGCCTGAAGTGGATGAATAGAGAAGCTGTATGAGGAAGCATACATAGAAGAGAGTAAGTAGGTTAAGTAGGGGAAATACAGTTACATTTCCAGTGCTGTGTAAGGTAGGAATGAAGCTGAGTTTTAAAGTATTCATAGTTTTCAGCGATTCTAAGAGAAGAAGGGAGGGAATTCCATCTCCTGGCTAGGGAAGAAGAGAGTAGAAGGTGACCAGCAGGATGTTTAGGATTGTGTACAGAGAGGAGATTCTGGTGTGCAGATCGCGGGGCTCTGTGGGGGTGTAAAAGGGTAAGATATTTGCTAAAGCAGGGCATAGAGCTGGTTTGAACATTAGTCTGTGGGTAGTACAGAGTTGAAGGAAGTGGAGTTGATTGGGAAGTTCTAGCCGGTTTAGCAGGTGGAGAGATGTGCAGTGGTGAGAGGAGTAATTAGCTTTAGTTGCGAATTTAGCAATTTTGTTGTAACATGTTTCTAGTTTTGAGGAGATGGAAGAGGATAAGTTGGTAAGTAGGGGAGGGGAGCACCATATAGAAGAGAAGGTAGTAAGTAGGTGTCGGCAAGAGGTTGTCTGGTAGATGAAGAGAGGAATTGGGAGCATCTATATAGCATGCCAAGTTTCTGGTGAGTTTTTTTAATGTTTAGCTGAACATGTGTGTCAAATTTTAGGTGTTCATCTATGGTAACTCCAAGTAGTTTAGCAGAAGGGACTATTTCTATAGTGGAGTTAGTATTGCTAAAGATACTGAAAGATTGTTTGTCAAGCTGGAGGGTTTTTGAGGGGGAGAAAAGAAGAATTTTTGATTTATTAGCATTTAGGGAGAGATGATTTTGAAGCATCCAGTTTTCAGTTGTAGAAAAGGCCAATTGAGTTTTTGCTAGGAGGTCAGGGAGATTAGAAGCAGAGCAAACTAATGTTGAGTCGTCTGCATATTGCACTATTTTAGTAGTGCTATGACAGATTTTTTTCCAGATATTAGGTACAGTGTTTTCCTGAATGGGTTGATTAAGTAGTATGGAGATGGGGAAGCAATAAAGTTAGCAGCTATTTTTAGGAATTGAGGATGTAAGTTATCTACTGATGGAGAACAAGTTTTAAGTTTAGAGAGAAGGGACTTTATATAGGTTATGGAGACAGGCTTGAGTGAAAAGTCAGTAGAGTGGGTGGAAATAGGGGGTGTAGGGTCACTAATGTTGTCATTTTTGGTCAGTGTGTGGAAGGAGTCAATGAAGAAGTTATTGAGGAAAGTAACAGTGTCTGTGGGAGAGCTATTAGGACAGGAGCTGGGGTATATGGGCAGCCAGGTTGTAACAGTTTGCTTATAGATTGCCAGAATTTTTGAGGGTTGGAGTGTGGATTTTCAAGTGGTTTATGGAAAAAGTTTTGTCTATCAAGGGTAACCTCTTGTTTGGCTATGTTTTGGAGCACTCTGTAGGTCTGAAGATCAATGGAGGGTTTGGATTGCTTCCATTTTTTTCCATGCTCTCTCTTATTCACAATTGTTTGGGTGGCTAGTGTTAGCCAGGGGGCAAAGTGAGTTTTTATCCTTAGTTTCCTAATGGGGGCCAAGGAGTTAAGTGTTTCTAGAAAGATGTTAAAAGATAAGACTGCTTCCTCTAGTGGGAGATTATAGAGGAAGTACTAGTCAATTGAGAAGAGCAGATGATTGAAAGTATCTGAGTTAAAGCTGGAGAATTTTCTGCAGTCTTTTTAAAGTTGGGGTTTAAAGAGCTGGGGGAATGTCTAATAATCGAGGTGGGATGGTGGTCACTAAGGGCGTCAGTCAGGGTAGAAGGGTTATAATAAAGATTGGGGCTGGAGGTGAAGACCCAGTCGAGAGTGTGAAATGAGTTGGTGTGTTTGTTGAAATGAGTTGGGATAGTGATTAGCTGGGAGAATCCAAAGAGGTTAATGGAGGTGTTTGGAGAGTCAATATCAAGGGCATTCCAATCAATATTAACATCACCCATGATGATGGTTTCATGAGAGATGTTTTGAGAGATCCAAGAGAGAAAGTTTTCCAAGATAAGAATGTTATTACCTTGAAGGATTTAGATGGAAACTATAGCAAGATCTGTATGTGTATTTATATGACAGTTAGCAATGAGAATTTCAGCTGGGTGAAAATCTGAGGTGGTAATTGAGACGGGGTTAAGGGTGAGTTGATTAGAGTAGAGAATAGCAACACCTCCCTTTCTTTTTAGGGTGATCATGCCAGAGGATGTTATAGCCTGATGGAAGTATTTTGGTGTTGGATATATGAGGCTTAAGCCAGTTTTCAGACAGGCATAGAATACCAGGGGTGTGTATGGACATCCAGGCATGGAAGAGACAGACTTGGTTTGAGACACTCTGGATATTCATTGATAGCAATGATAGAGCTTTGGTAGGTGTGGATGTGAGTAGCTAGGAAGAAGAACTGGGGTTAGTGTTTTGGAGGTGTGAGGGGTAAGCAGGGATAGAGGAAGTATGGTTTGGACCAGGGTTAGGATGTATATCACCTGACAGCAGCAATTGTAAAGTAAATAGTCTAAAGGAAGTGAAGTGGTTGAATTGTAGGAGTTTTTTTGTTTCAGTTTTGCGTGGGAGTGAAGAGAGAGAGCAAACTCGTCAACCTTTCAAAAGCATTCGACATGATCAACTACCACTTACTTCTCAATATTCTAAAATCCTTCTCTCTGGACACAAAGACTATAAAATGGTTCCAGTCCTACCTTGATAATAGACAGCAGGCAGTGCTATGGGACAACAACCTCTCATCCCATCTCCCAGTTATCCTAGGTGTTCCTTAGGGCTCTATATTTGGCCCCCTCCTTTTCTCAATATTTATCAATGACCTCAACCTAGCTATTCCTTTATTAACTGCATACAATATGCAGATGATTCGACAATAATCTGCTCAGCTAAATCTCAATCCCAACTACAGACTCTAACTCAGACAATGTTCAATAAAACAGAAAATTGGTTTCTACAGCACTGCCTCCTCTTGAACCCCCCAAAAAAACAAACGACTTCTCTTCACTCCTAGCCGTGAATCACTGCCATAGGTTCATAGCTTCATACTAGGCTATCTGCCCTAGGGCATTTATAAGCCTAGCCAGAATGTGTTTGGCTTTTGTCACCCATTTTAAATTTATTTTGCTATGCCCTTTTTCGAGGTTAGTATACTGTGCCTCTGTCTAACAGTGACACAGAAGTGATACCCGGGGTAAACCTACGATCTCCCATCCACTCATCAAGATTCCTCTTGAAGAGAGTCAATGAGGGACTCTGCCTAACCTGGACTGGGATTTTATTCCAGAGTGAAGGGAGCCTCTGGGTTATGAATCTGTCCCTCCAGCATGTCCTATTTATTTCAGTGCTGAGGTTCAAGTCTCTCGAGCGCGTAGCTCGATGGGATTTGGATTTTCTGAGGTGCAGCATGTCCATTAATTCTGGGTTGGACATGGCTTTATACGTCAGGCACAGATCACCTCTGAACAGGTGGTATGCCACTGAGTAGAGCTGGAGTTTCTTTAACCGGGCAGCATATGGCATCTGTTTGAGCCCTTTGATCCTCTTGGTGAGGTACTTTTGGGGTCTTTCCAGTTGCTGCAGGTGTCTGGTAATGTAAATCCCAAAAGTGGCATTGTACTCAATTATGGGCCTGATGAGGGATGAGTAAAGAGGCACAATGACCTCCCCTGATCTAGATGTGAATCCCTTCATAATTAGGTGGGCTATATAAAATGTTTTTCTAACCACTTTGGCCACGTGGTTGTCAAATGAGAGATTGCTATCAACTTGGGTCCCCAGGTCCCTAATTACTTCTTCTGTACTTAATGGATTACCACCTATGTGGTAATTTGTGGGCACTTTGTTTTTGCCAAAGGGGATGATTATACACGTTTTGGCATTTAGCTTGAGGCCATGGCTCTGGCACCAGTTGTCTGTTTCTATGAGGCCATTTTGGAGGATGCTTGTGTCAGCTGGAAAGTCGATTATGGGGCCCAGTTTACAGTCATCTGCGAACCTGGTCAGCCACAGTCCTTCTGTGTTGGCCTGTACCTCCGAGAAATATATACCAAACAAGAGAGGTCCCAGGACTGAGCCTTGTGGGACACCACTTGTAACTGGTTTGGAGTCTGACATGGCTCCAGCAATTCTAACCATGTGGGTTCTGTCCTTGAGCAAGTTTGCAATCCATCTAGTGACATAGGGGTTTATATTTAAGCTGGTGAGCTTATCTATAATGCCCGAGTGGGGTATTGTATCAAAGGCTTTGCAAGGTCCAGGTAGGCTGTGTGGACCACCTTCCCCTCGTCAATGGCCTTGGTGACTGTTTCAAAGAAATCAACCAGGTTTAAGAGGCAGGATCTGCCCTTAACAAAGCCAAACTGGGTAGGATCCAGTGTCTGTAGGTCCCCAATATCTTTATTTTTGAGGTCCATGATGATCCTTTCCATAGCTTTGCAGACCAAGCTAGTCAGGCTTATGGGGCGATAGTTTCCAGGATCCGTTGAGGAACCACCTTTATGGAGAGGGACCACTGTTGCTCTACGCCACTCTTTGGGCACATATCCTGTAGTAAGGCTGAGATTGAACAGTAGTTTTATGTTTGGGTTTAACTCTTCTTGGATTTCATGTAGAACGCAGCCCTGGACACCATCAGGTCCCAATGATGCTGTGTTTTTTGCTTTGGAGAGGGTGGCTCTTACCTGAGCATCTGAGATGTCAGGGGGGCAACACTCTGCTGGGATAGATATTTGCCCTTTTGGTGGGGGGGGGGGGAGTTTGCGCTGAACCTATCAGCTAGGATGTTGGCAATGTCTGTGGGTTCGGTGTATTTTTTGTCATTTTGTACTAATTCTGAGCATATCTGGGAATTACCACCCAGGTTCCTAACATAACTAAAGAAAGTCTTGTGATTATCCTTAGTATCCTGTGCAATTTTTCTCTTGAAGCTGGCCTTAGACAATTTTATGAGTGCCCGTAGTTTTTTGCTAATACTGATCAGTGATGCCTTCCCTTTTTGGGATTTTGCTCTATCATTTAGTAGCTTCCTCCTTCTATTGTATAGTTTGTTTATGGCTGGGGTCCACCAGACAGGACGTCTGCCTTTGGAGGATTGGGTCTTGGTTTTATTTGGGATCGCATGATCCATGCATTCCTGAAGGTGTTCATAGAATGCATTTATAAAGGATTATGCGGTCTGGGCCGTATTTTCCACAGGCCCGGGGTCTTTGAAGGATTCCACCTCGGTTTTGAGGAGTGTGAAATTTGCTTTAGAGAAGTTTTTCACTGTGGTTTTCTGGGCAGGGGGTGGGGTCGGGATGTGAATATCCAGTGAGATTAGTTTATGGTCTGATCTTATCAGTGAGGGATACTATTCTGGTCTGGAGCATATAGTCCCCATGTTGGTGATGATCAGGTCCAGTATGTTATCCCCTCTTGTGGGAGTGGTAACAAGTTGTTCCATAGCATTTGAGGTTATAAATTCTAGGAACCTTTGGGCTAGGGTGTTGGAGCTAGAGTAATGCTCCCAGTCAATGTTTGGGTAGTTGAAGTCGCCCAATATAATGGTGTTTGGAGAGACCTTCATATTTTCCAGTGTTCTCAGGAAGGCCGAGTGGGGTTCCTGGGTTTGGGAGGGTGGTCTGTAGCAGGCTATAAACTGGAAGGCAGTTTTACCCACTGTTAGTTGCACATGGATAGTCTCTGATGCTTCGTGCTTTGCCACCAACCTGGAGGTGTGGGTATCTTTGATGAATATCGATACTCCCCCTCCTTTTGTGGTTCGGTCCAAGTTTTGGGGCAGAAAAGCATGGTATGAGGTATAACCTGGTAGTGCTGGGGTGCTCTTGGGAGCCCTGAACCAGGTTTCTTATACTCCACAGATATCGATGTTCTCCATGCTAAGGAGAGTTTTGAGTGCATGCATCTTTAGGTTTAGACTTCTGGCGTTGAGTAGCATTACTCTTAGTTTATTATCCCTTGTGATACCTATGGAGGTGGGTTTGTCTTTTGCGCCTTGCCTAAAAAAGGCACTATGGGGGTAGCAAGAGCCTTTGCCAATATCCGAAAGCCCAGGGGTGACAGGTGCAAGCCGTCTATAGTGAAGCATCGTGGCTTGTCGAGCATATCATCCCAAGCTGACAGGCATTGGATTCCCTTTGAATGACACCAGTACTTAAGCCAATTGTTGAAATTGATCATCTTGTCTTCATATTGTGGCATTATTCTTTCAGTCTTATCCAATAATGGTACTCTCATATCTCCTGATCCAACAACTAAACGTCTAGGGGTAACCATTGATAACAAACTGAACTTTGAAACCCATATCAACAATACCATAAAAACTGTCAACAGGAAACTAGGCTCCCTCTATAGGATAAAACCCTTTCTCTCCCCACTAGCCAGAACCACTATTGCTTATTCCCACCTTATCTCCACACTTCTTTATGCTTCTTTCATATATACTAACTTGTCAAAAAATAACCTTAACAAGCTAGCCAACACTTACAATAGCATTGCCAGATTTGCTACTGCTTCCTCCTTTAGGACCCATCACTGCCATAACCTGAAACAATTAGGCTGGTTAGAGCTTCTGAATCAGATTCACTTTAAACAACTCACCATTGCGCACAAAACCCTTTTCCAACCTACCATTACCCCATTACTTGCTAGTCTCATTAACCAATATAAGAACCTTTCAACTTTACGCTCATCTAATAAACCACTTGTATCAACATGTAAATCTAGTAACATGGCAGGAGAGGCTCTGTTCTCAAATGCAGTTGGACAGTATTGGAACCAACTCCCCCATGAACTTACATCACTGTCTTCATTTACACTTTTAAACACAATCTGAAACTCTATCTTAAAACCCATTGGTTATGTCCCTGTACAAATCCAGACTAATCTCATACTATATCCCCAAAACCCCTCTGTTAAGACTTAATTCCTGCTCTATCTGTGTCTTTTTAGATCAAGGTCTATCCCTGGCAAAACATATCTTATCCTAACAGAGATAATTTAAAATACCTAGTTAAATTCTTCTGCATATAATTCTAAAGCATCCTACCTAAGGCAGGCAACAAGTATTGTTTAAACTGTGAGCATTGCTGAACTGTTGACAGTTGAAGTATGTATTTGTTTAACAATTACTTTCTAGTTACTTATGAAGTCTTGCACATAAAGTCTAAAATATCTTATCTAATGCTTGTAACATGTTTTTTGTATAAACTGTGAAGATCCCTGGACTGTTTAAAATTTGTAGTATTTAACTGTATAACAACTAGTACCTGCATGTTAGTAGTCTAGTAATCTCCTGGAGCTAATCTCCCTGGGACTCTACTGAAAATGGACATAAATCCAGTTAGACTATCCCGGTCAACAAATGCAAAATAAAAATAAATAAATAAACTTTGACTGCATGTATGGTATAGTTAAAATGAGTAAAGAGAGATGGGGCTATGGTGAAAGAGTGAGTGTGAGAAGGAGTAGCTAGTGGAGAGATAACAGTTGAAGAATAGTTACAGGGTGGGAGAGGGTGTTGATAAGAGGTCACAGTAGAGGTCAGAATGAGAGTGGGTGTCACAAAGATAATAAGTAGGAAGCTGACTGTAAATGACACAGGTGGAGCAATCCAACAAGCATAAAGGCATCCGTGTAGAGCCTGTATTTGTGTCTTTAGTGTATGCAGAAATTGTCCTCGTACAGGAATGTCCACAGAAAGAAGGGGATATAAAATTCCACAAATATGAACATAACTCCCCTGAAATGGTTTGATCCCATATAGTGATGTGTGAAAAATACATTGTTGATGTCTGAAAACTGATTTCAGTATGTTTGCTCTGTGCATCACAGTGCACAAACATGTCTAATTGAAAAATAAAAAAAAAAGAAAAAAAGTATTTTATAATACTTGTCAGAAATGTATTATAGGACGTTGTGTTGGTCTGCACAATGGTGCATTGGTGTTGTTGACTAGGTCACATGGCTATGAACATTGTAGTTACCAGGCTATCAGCATGGATATGTATGCAAATTAGGTGAGTTTGTTGACTCGGTAAAAGCAGCAACCGTGTCCAGAGATCCTTTCTGTGTAGGCTCCTACACCATGTTGATATTACCACTGGATGTGGATGCCAGCAGGGGGATTGTGTCCCTGTACTTTACGGGAAGCTTAATTTGTACATGTGGCATTCTTGTCACGTGACAGTGATGATTCTTTAGGAGTGAATAAGCTATACTGAGTGATGCAGCACACAACGGAGCACCACGCACTAAAGTAGGGACATTAAATGATATTAATTACAATTTAGGCAGGTGAAATGCATAATAAGTCACCCATCACACATATTGGACCTAGAGCAGACCTGTATAAAGTATGCATACACCTTCTAATTTGTTTTTCCATCAATACTCTGAAGCATTGGAGTACTGACTTGAAAATTTTAACTGATGAGATAATGATAGGGGCTGCTGCAGCTATACTACATCTGCATGTATTAGAGCCTGAAGTCAAT
This sequence comes from Protopterus annectens, assembly GCF_019279795.1. Classification (NCBI taxonomy): domain Eukaryota; kingdom Metazoa; phylum Chordata; order Ceratodontiformes; family Protopteridae; genus Protopterus; species Protopterus annectens. The sequence continues at coordinate 849,882,717 of NC_056749.1, read as the reverse complement.
GCTGCTGGTGCTGCTGACAAATGGCCTAGGCCGAGAAGGAAAACAGTGTTCAGGCACAGGGTAACCCTCCGGGAGCTACATGAGCTGGAGATTGTAGAGAGCTACAAGGTGGACAGGGACATTTTACAATGGCTAACTAAGCTCTGCCACCCTCAACTGAGAACCAGAGCCAGAGCCAACAGAGGGGAACCCATCCCAGTGGCAACAAAGGCATGTGTAGCCTTTAGGATACTAGCTACCGGTATATTTCAAAGACCAACTGGGGACATGATGGCGGTCTCACAGGCATCTGCATCCAGGATACTCAATCAGTTCCAGGATGCTATGCTACCACATGCCAGTGAGCACATATTTGTTCCCTTCTCCCCTGAGGTGCTGGCCAGCAATATGCAACAGTTCTGCCATGTAGCACACTACCCTGAGGTACTGGATGCCATAGATTACACCCCTGTACACATCAAGACTCCACCTGTTGAGCAGGGTAGAATCTACGTTAACCGCAAGGGGTCGCACTCCATCAACTGCCAGGTTGTGTGCAATGCCCAGGGGATTATCCTGAATGTGTGTGTTGGCAGCCCTGGCAGTTATTACAACTCCCATATCTGGTGAACATTACAGCTGTACCAGATGTTTGTAGGGTGGACATCCCACACGGCCATTTACTGGAATCGCGGATGATGGCACCCATCAGAAATGCACACACACCCACAGAAGAATGCCATAATGAGGCACATACATAAACTAGGAACATCATAGAGCATGTGTTTGGACAGCTGAAGTCATGGTTCTGGTGCCTAGATATACATGCTCATCATAAAGTATGTAAACATATGGATGTGTTGCTTTCATAGAAGTTAAGTTAGTGTTCTGGGAGAAGTGAGTAGGGGAAAAAATGTTTATTTTGCCAATCTGTACATGTTTTTAGGCCATACAGGTAAGTGATTTAGACATTATGTTTGCATTCTGTATGGTGATCGCGATACAGTGAGGTTAGGAAATTAACATTTTTCCACCGTAGTGTGATCTTGGAGTTGGTATATTTAATTTATGGGGGTGGGTTGGGGGCAGATCCCACATGGGAGGTGCAGGGGGCTTGCCCTCCTGCAGAAATGTAGTAAAAAGTGTGTTTGTTAGTTTGGTGTTGTTATAGGTGGAGGGGATGTTATTTACATGTGCGTTGTAGTTTTGAGTTTCAATGTTTCAATGTTTTGAAGTAGACCCATATGTATATATGTATATATATATAAATAAATATATATATATATATATATAAATATATATATATATATATATATATATATATATATATATATATATGGGTCTAGGACTATTCACTGAAAGCACATTTCACTGAAACACATTTGACTGTGCACAATTCAATGAAAGCTCATTTCACTGAAAACACAATTCACTGAAACACATTTCACTGAAAGTTATATATGGCCTTTTCCTCACTGCTGTGCAACCCTGGAGTTAGTATATATATATATATATATATATATATATATATATATATATATATATATATATATATATATATATATATATATATATATATAGTAGGGCATAGCCCCCCACCTATTTTAAATATTTTGAACTATATACATGGATACTTGCAATTCCAATAAATTACTCTTTTCTGAACTTAATATATATACAAAATATGTGGGGGACTATGCTTGATATTAAGTTGTTGCCATTCGCTTAACAATAGCGAATCACAATCTGTTTGAGCGGACATTTTTAACACCCTGAGTCCATGGGGTATAATGTTTTCAGATACACAAGCTTCCAAATGAAACTTCTCATATTGTACTAGTTCCAGTTTATATAAATCTTTTTCTAATGAGAATAAATCACTTTTCAGTGCTATATAATCGATGTTTAACTGTTCATTTCGATCCATTATCATACTATTATTAAATAATGGATTCTCATTCTCGCTCACCTTCAATATGAAGGAATTGACATTGGATTCAGTCCATTTCGCGTTCAAGACAGGAGAATACTCAAGTTCTTTGTTCTCAATCTCTGTAACCATCTTCCTGGTTTTATCGGGAAACGAACCCAGAAACTCAATGAAGAAGAAACAACCCAATAAAAACTAGGTGCCCTTGCATACAAATACAAAAAGTCCACAAATAAAAACTAAAATACTGCAAATGCTAGGCTCCAGCTTCTCAACTCAAAAAGTAATAAAATTCTGCAGCAATTGAAAGATGATAAAAAACTGAAAACAGAGATCCAAGTTTCACAGTTGCACTGCTTTAATGGCACACAAGCGCTTTCACTACTAGCTTCTTCAGGTATATATCAACCATTTGTAAAACACACCTTTTATAACAATTACTCTAATCACATGACATAGACAATTTAACATTTAAAACCATATGCTCCCTAATAATACATACATACATAGGCTATATAAAAAACATATAGAAAGTACATCAAACTAAAAAATACATCAAGCTAAAAGTAATCATAAATATAAATATGTAAATATATCAATATATATTTATCTACATAAAGGTTTATTATTCAAAATGGGTCTCATAGGAACATTGTCATTTAGACCATGTTCTGCACTAGCTCTTAATCTAACAATCCAGTTAGCTTCCATCTCTTCAGTTCTGGCTTTAATGTCACCCCCTCTTGAATTCATATATGTTCTACCTACTACCATAAAACTAAAAATATGTTGTTCATTTGTATTTACCATAGGTTTTACTAAAGCATTAAAACTCCTTTTCTTCTTAATGTGATATACATGTTCTCTAATTCTATTTTTAAGTAGATGATCGGTTTTACCTATGTAGAATTTATTACATACTTGGCAAGTAGCTAGATACACAACATGGGGAGTATCACAACTTTCAATGCAAAAATCTCTCCAGTGTCAGGATGTCTAAACTGTGTTTCTTCAGAAATATATCTACAAAATTGACATTTGCCACAAGGTCTGGTCCCTACTTCTCCGATCTTATGTACTTGTTCTCTAGCTGTACATAGACTTCTTTTTAAACACTTCTTATTCTTAAAAGCAAATTAAGGTTCTGAATCTAAGAACCTACTTACTTGAGTGTCTGTAGTTAAAATATCCCACTGTTCATTGATAATATTAATATACTTCCTTACATCCCTAGAATAAAATCAGGCAAATCCATAACTTGTTAGTGTCTTCATTTTTCATATTCTTTTCAGGTTTCTTAGAAAAATAAGGTTTCATCCTTGTTTCCCTTATCCTCTCAACCTCCACTACATTCTTCTGTACCATTCCCTCATCATATCCTCTATCTAACAACTCAAGCCTTACCATTTCCGTTTGTTTTTCAAAATCTCCTTTTTAAACATTCAATCTCGACACCCTTTTTTGAGCTTGTAAATAATTTAACAGAGTCTTTGAAATTTACGTATCAGTTTTCTTTTGATTTTATAGAATACTTGGATGTTTATGTTGAGAAGTTAGGTTCAGGAATAATTAACACAGGTGTGTTTCATAAAGCTTGTCATAGGAACGCTTTTCTTTTTAGGACGAGTATGCATCCAAGGTTATGTTTTTAAGAACCTTGTCAGAGGACAAGGTATGAGAGCCTCTAGAATGAACTCCTCAGATACTGGCTTCCATTCAGAATTAGTTAGTATGGAGAAGAATTTATTAGATAGAGGATATACTCCTGCAGAATTGGATCTTGTTCTACTGAGGGAGACCAAGGCGAAACCATATTATGGTCCACATAGTCGGTCTGATAATATAGTGAGTGATGGAAAAGCTAAGGTCACTAAGATTCCTTTGCATTATTCTAGTGATACAGGGTATGTTACCAATCTTTTTCAACAATATTGGCCTATTTTATTAGTTAATGATGATATTGGGAATATAGTGGGTAATGTCCCCAGGTTCAGGTTCAAAAATCATAAGAACTTGAAGAGACTTTTATGTACGAATCATATGGAAAAGTAGAGTTTCGCCATACTGAACCATGTCAATCCTGTAATTTCTGTAGTTATATTAATACTACAGAGGAGTTTTGCCATCCAGATTTAGGTAAGAATTTTTTGTTTAGAGGCACTCATAATTGTATGACTTCACATGTGGTCTACTTAGCAGAATGTGAGTCCTGTGGGGCGTTCTATGTAGGAAAAACGAATAGAGTATTACGCGATAGAATCAGGGAACATCTGTACAATATAAGGAAAAATCTCCCTAATAATGCACTTTCTAAACATGTCAGTGACCAAGGCTCACATCATACGTTTAGATTTAGGGTTATTGAGGCGATAGGAAGGAGTATAAGAGAGGGTGATGTTAGGGCACACACAGAATGCAGGGAAACCTGTTGTATTATTACAGGGGTAAGGGTCTAAATGAAAGGGCGTCTATCAAACCCGCTTTAAAAAGAAGGAGGCTGCATAAATGATTTTTTAGTTGATGTTATGTTATATTATGATTCTAGTGTAGGACTGTATTTAATTTTCTAATATCTGTAGTGTTTCTCTGTATTTATTAAGTTTGATTGTTCATAGATTTTAACTTTTAGGTGTATGCCAGTTATATTTCTTTAAGAATATTTAATTAATTGATTAGCTTCAATTGTGCTGTTATCTCGTATATATATTCTCAGTGGTTTTAATGTTGTTACAAAGTCTGATGAAGCTCCTAAGTGAAAGTGCTTACCTCCAATATATTAATAAACCTGTGTTATTTTGTATTATAGTTTTTATTCAGTTATTGCCTACCGCTACTAGTTGTAGAAGCTCCGCCTAGAGAATTGTGTACTGTGGTAGCTCCGTAGTTGGACTTCTTATTTTATTCATTTACAGATTTGCAAATAAATTGCATTCCAGGTAATCATTTATCTGCTAATCAAAGACCAGACAGATTGGGCAGTTGTCATTACATTATGAAAAATCATGACAGTTGAGAGATATCTTCATGTACATTAAGTAGATTAGACAGCAGGTCATGTCTTAGCTGGCTGGCATGGGAGTAGAACCCACAAGCTGTGACTCCAGGAGACATGTGAACTTAATTTAACAATTGATTGGAGTCAGATTAGTACATACATGCAGTGAATACAACCCTACTGCAATTATTCGAACATATTACTTATCAAAGCACAATCCTACTTTAAACTTTATTGTTACTGTTCCTTAGAATCTGTCACTTATACACATATCTGCCCAGAACATGAGCTACCTTACCCATATACTTTGTTCCTTGACTGGGAGGAATAGAGAGTGTTATCTGACTCAAACTGGCCAGAAGACAGCCTGTAACTGTACTGTGGGTAGTGCACTTCATTTATCAGGTAAGTATTTCTGCATTCTTTATTAATTTCTTTTTTACAGTTGACTGGAGTCACATTATAACATACATGCAGTGAACACAGCCCTACTGCAGTTATTTGAATACATTACTTATCAAAGCACAATCCTGCTTTAAACTTTATTGTTATTGTTCTTTGGAATCTGTCACTTATACACATGGATATCTGCCCAGAATGTGAGCTACCTTACACATATACTTTGTTCCTGGAGTGGGAGGAATTATTTGATTCAAACTGGCCAGTAGACAGCCCTGAACCTCACTGTGGGTATTGCACTACATTTATCATACATTTTCCCTACTTATCACAGTCATGTCTCATCCTGGCCAGGTGCCCTGCATGAGACTGGACATTGCGAGCCCATTCAGTTACAGTTGTTGGAAGAGAAGCAAATCTTTATGCATACCAGTTTTGCATAGATTCAACTTGTATATTAATAAAGTAGTAGCAAACATGCTTACATATCTGTGGGGTCTGCCCAGCCCAAGCTTCTTGGACCAAGGTGACCAAGGTTCCCCTCTTCCTCTGCTTCAGGTTGTCATAGTGGTGGGGACACTGCTCACCAGTGTGGGGGGATATCAGTAGCACTGCTAAGATCCCTGGCCAACCAATCCCAGGCTTCAGCTTTACATTCTGAGCCCTGGTAATCACCCTGCAGCAGCCAGGGTTCAGAGTTTTGGACCAGGAGTCCAATGAACACTCTGGACTCCTGCAAACCCCACCTCTGTGTCCGAAAGTGCGTTCCCTCACCAATACTGCCAGTCATATCAGCAGGGTACTATGGACTCTAATGAATAGTGTAGAATTCCCACCTATTGGCCTTAATATAGGCTGCATTCTCACCCTTACACATCATACTGTAACTTTATAAGAAGTGCTACATTGCTTAGCATCGCACAAACCATTTTAGCAGAGCTGAAGATCGCACAAAATTGCACAACCATGTTTCAGCAGAGCTTAGTAATGTGCAAACAAGAAAAGCCCTTAAACATATTTAAGCAGTGCTTAGCATCATGCAGCTTTTCCAAATGTAACAGTTTTGTTTTTGTATTAAACCAGCCATTATGTCACTTTACACATTTTCACAGCATGAATTTTAAAAAGGTATGACTACTCAAGACTCAAACGCAGCACCTACTACACTTTAGGCTGTGACTCAATCTATTTAGCCACTTGGATAGTGAGAGAACCAGTATACATTCATATATACTACTAAGGTGCTTGTTAGCATTGCTAAGCTCTGCACTGCACTGTACAAATGGGCATTAATAATTAAATAAATAAATAAATAAAAACAAAAATAACTAATTAATTACATCTGGTTTCTATTTTTAGATGTTTGGCAGGTGTCAGCTGTGCATGTGTATTCACAGCTTGGCACCACTAAGCATGGTGCCACGCCATGTAAACAGGCTTTAAAATAAATAAATAATTACATCCAGTTTCTATTTTTAGATGTCTAGCAGGTGTCAGCTATGTATGTGTAAGTGCAGCTCAGCACCGCTAAGCACCGACCACTCCGTGCAAATAGGCATTAAAAAAATTAAAAAATAAATACAATTCAAACATATTTATACAATAGCAGAGAACATTACAAGAATTTTTATCCTGTGCATAATATCTGTCCAGGAATTTGCTGGACAATCCACAACTATGGGATATCCTCTGCACTACCGCTTACAAGGATTTAATATCCATGTTACTGTGATCTTTCTCAGCAGTGCGCCATGCATATTAATCATGGCGAGCTGCTGAGGGAGAACTGTGGCAGTGTTTACAGTTACATTCCATGTATGCTCTACATGGAGCCAACACAGCTTTTATTAAATCCTGGGGTCTCTTTTCCTTTATGTGTTGAATAATATAAACATCCACTACAACTTAGTTTGCAGCACAATTATTATTATTTTTTTTTTGTTTATTGCTACACTGGTACAATTAAGCTTTTTTCTTTACACCAAGCAGCAATACTCCACCTATATTTTTAGGTTGACCTTTGATCATGACAATGGTGATAACAGTTTAGTAGACATCATTGAGATTTTGCTTTCTCCACTTTTATGCTGAGCTTCTAGCATGTGATTTATTTTGAAGAAGTCATAACACAAGAAGTTCACATTTCTTTACTACACCCTCAGTGTTTATCAGTGCCCTGTGTACATGATTTGGGTTAGAAAGAGTACAGTATATACGCTTGCTAAGACAGAATGGGCATTGAGTCCAAGGATGGTTTTGATAGTTCCCATTGTAATAGGTTTTCTAGCTGATAGAAAAGACTACCCCCAGAATTCAGCAAAGCATTTTTCCAGTGCCAGAATAGTGTAGCAGCTTCTGCATGGAATATGACCACTGAGCAATTCAGTAACAAGGCTGGGGCACACATGAGCCTGCTAGCACTGTTCTGTCATGGACACCACTGAATAATGCTGATTACCTCATTTGCTGGTAAAAAACATGCAAATTAGGTGAATTAGTGATTCAGTAAGCAGGCAAGCATCTGTGTCAGAGCAGTGTCCATTGCAGAAATGTATTCGGTTACTAACCGTGTACATTTCTGCAAAAATCAAAACAGGGGCATGAAAGCTCAAAGTAAGGCATGTATTATGATCATTAGGCATGCCAATGGCCAACAATATGGTCATTGGCATGGAAAACAGTTGAACCATAAAAATAATTTTTTTTTGGCCAGTTTCGGCCATTTAAACATAGCACAGTGGCATGCAAACGAAATTGTGCAGAAAATATAAAAAAATGTGAAAAGACAATTTTAAGTGAAATCTGCATTTTGTCATTATAGTGAGAAGCATGCAGAATCAAAACAATAACAGGTAACACTGGTTGCTAAGGAGAAAGGCTCTGGTGAAGTGGTGTAACAAGGGACTAAGGCAGTGGGGTATGCGAATGTGAAAATTTACTGATTAGCAAAATGGGAGACCATTGTCTGGATGCACCTAACCGTGTAGGAGTTATAAGGGAGTGGTGTAACAGGAGAAGCAGCTGACATGAAAAGGGTGTGTGTCATGCTTGGTGTAGTTACATTGGAGCTCCACGACTTCCATTTGAGCTTAGCTAAGCACAGCTAAGCAAGGGTGTGTGTCTGAGGCTGTATTTAATTATTCCATGAAATGAGGAGTGTGTTCACATCCAGGGGAGGGACATTTCTGCTTAAAAGTGTTTACTCTAGCTAAATGGGTTTGTGCAGTGTGCAATGGTTCTTAAAAAAAAAACAAAATAGCAGAACTGTTTACATTTGGGCAGCAAGTTTGCGTGTCATGCCTCGGGGCTTAAAAGGGTCAGAAATGGGAAGGGGAAAAATGGAAAATAGCAGAATAAAAGCAATCAATTGCAAATAATATAGCTGGCATGTGGAATGTATCATAGTCAGCCAGTCATACAGACAGCATCTGCAGCACAACAGTAAAAACTATGCAAACACTTTTCATTTTGTTTTTTCCCACAAACTCGGCACCATTGGTGTACACACTCGGGGGAATTTTAACCAACGAAATGTTAGGGGCTACTGTCGCTTTGCTACATCAGTATGTGCTAGAGGCTGAGGGGAGTGAGGAGGATAATAATGGCAACCATCCCAGAATGAGGAGGATGAGAAGAGTGTTCAGACCCAGGGTAACATACCAGGAGCTACATGATCTGGAGGTATTGGAGCACTACAGACTGGACAGGGACATACTTCAGCAACTGGAGCTATGCAGCCTCACCTCAGAGCCAGGGCCAACAGAAGGGAACCCATTCCAGTGGGTACCAAGGTATGTGTAGCCTTAAGAATACTAGTTACAGGTACTTTCCAAAAACCTACTGGGGACATCATGAGGGTCTCACAGGCATCCGCATTCAGGGTACTCTACCAGTTCCTGCATGCCATGCTACTACATGCCGGTGAGCACATTTACTTCCCCAGCACCTGTGAGGAGAAGACCAGCAATATGCACCTCTTCTACCATGTAGCAGACTACCTGGGGGTACTGGGTGCCACAGACTGCACGCACATCCACATCAAAGCACCAGCCTGTTGACCAGGGTAGGGTCTATGTAAATTGCAAGGGCTTTCATTCCATCAGCTGCCAGGTCATGTGCAATGCCCAGGGTATTATCATTAATGTGTGTGCTGGCAGCCCTGGAAGTTATCACGACTCCTACATCTGGCATTCCTCAAAATTGTACCAGGGATTTGCCAGGGGGGACATCCCGTATGGCCATCTGGTGGGGGATGCTGGCAATGACCTTGAGCCCTGGATGATGACACCCATCAGAAATGCATACACATGCACTCTAGAATGCCATAACGAGGCACACTCACAAACCAGGATCATTATAGAGCATGTGCTTCAGATGCTCAAGTCACAGTTCCGCTGCCTTGACGTAACTGGTGAGAGCCTTGCAGTACTCTCCAGCCACATGTGTACACATGTTCATAGTATGTGCCATGGTACACAATATGATCCTGCAGAAACAGCTGCAGCAGGAACAGCACAGGGAAGGGCCACACAGCCCCCCACCCCACCATTGCCAAGGTCCCCACAGGCACAGCAGGACTCAGAGGAGTAACTCCCTGAGCCAACTCCTATAGGCAGATGGATGTGTGCCCAGTATGCCCTGGCCTTGGAAAAGAGACAGCACATAACACAGACACTGACAGTGTAGGAACCCAGGGACTGACACCTCTCTCTGACTCACACACACAGTAAAATGGATGCCACACACATCATACTACCTGTACCTTACCATGTAGAGGCACTGTACTGCATGCATCCAACATAGTTAGCCCTCAGGCACCATCCTCACAACTGCCACAGGCACAAGGTAAGCTAGTCTTAATAAATGAATGGAGTAGTATGTTCTGGTAGCATATCTATGGTATCATTGCTTGCATGCAAGAGATTGGGGTTGGCCTACTGGGATAGCAGCAGACAAATGACAGGTATGTGAGACACCAGGAAATGTTTGCCCAATACTGGCTTCCCCACACTATGCAGCAGTTCCCAAGGTGACAAATCCCACTGCAGTATATGTGGGGGCAACTAACTGGGGGTCATAGGTCACAGCCATGGATGTCAGTGTGTGGGTCCCATACTCACACCTCAGCCTCACCCAGCAAGTCAGATGTAGAAAACCATAAAGAAATGTCTGGCAAAGGCCCACAAATGGGGACAATGATGAAATACCCCCTACAGACTTATACAGTGATAGCACAGCAGGTCTTGCAGTTGCAGTAAGGCCCTGAAGGGTAAGATCTCTGAAACTCAAATGTATGCCATTACAATCTGACCTGTGCTCTTTAGTGATATGCCTTTAGTCTCCAGAACAGGGCATGGTACTATGCTAAATGGAACCAAAATGTAAAGTAAATATTAGCACAGTTTGTGCAAATGTGTACAGTTGACAGGTGTGCTTCCCACACACATATTCCCATAGAAATGCAGTAATATGTACATTTGTAGGGGAAATAGCAGCAGAGCACACATTGCCAGGGCTGTCTCAATCAACATGCTAACTTGTTGCATGTCCACAATGCAGGGGTCAAAGAGCCACAATGCAGGGGTCAATGAGCTATGTATATGTGTGGTTAATACTGTCAGGATGTGGCCAGCACTTATTCTTGGCTATTGTATCCTAGTGGCCTAGGTACAGTACTGTGGTTGACAAGGCCATGATCCAAGAACTACAGTTCCAATTATTCTGCATGTCAGCTACACATGTCACCTGGGTTGTACACACTGTCCAGACATCAGTATCTGTTAATGCAGGACAGCCAGACAGGTCATGGACAGAGGGCCACACATATGGACAGTACACAGCTTGGAGTAACCTACACAAAGCCTACCATACATCTCAACTGTACAGACCTATTGCAGAATGTCCAGAGGTTGGCATCCCATTTGTGGTCTGTATATCATGAAATAGTGGTTGTCCAGCAATTCATTAGCAAATCACATAAGACTAAGATGAGAAAATAATGACAGATTGTAGTGTCAGACTTCATACCCTATAGAAACATGCATGTTAATGCAAAACCTGTTATTGAATCTCCTTTCTAGGTTTTTAAGGCTAATACTTAAAAATGGTCCCTATATGTAGGTCTTTGTCCTCCAACAACGTATGGTTTTGTCCAGATGTCTGGCTCTCAGACATTGAGAGGTATGGTGCCTAGTAGGACAGCAGGTACCTGAAGGTCAGTGTACTGCCAGTTTATAAAAGGCTGCCACCTTTCTGTGTCAGCACTGACAACATGTCACTGGCTAACAGCCATACCCCTGGAATGACACAGGTTGTCACAGAAGGAGCAAAAGTATGCCTTGTATATCTGTCCTGCTTGTCCTAACATTGCATTTGCCTGCCAACTATTTACAAAACAAGAAAGGGTCATGTCAAAACAGCAATGGCAGACAGTGGGAAAGCAGACATCATACCCATCAGAGCAAACAAGCAATTACCAAGCTGGTCTCCCAACTGTCTATGTTTGGCATAACATTATTTACATCCTGTCCCCATGTGTGGGCCTTTGTCTGACTGTCATTTCTGGGCCTGTCCAAATGTCAGTCTGTGATGGTATGACAGCTAGGCCCACATGTAGCCTCATAATTACATATAGCAACGCAAACTGTCTAAGGACCACAGCAAATGGAGTGGTGCAATGATGGACAACCAGCTAAATAGGTACACTTAGAGGTGTGAGGTCCACAACCTTGTGTGTGATGTAACAGCATGTACCCTGCTCCCATCAGAATTACAAATACTTAGCAGCAGCCACTGTGACCAAAGCCTGTGAATGGACTAAAGAAGGACAAAGAGACACATGTGAGGAGAAGGGGAACCACTGGCCAGACAAATGGTGAATGTGCACACCAGAACAAATTGTGCAGTAACACAGATGCTGTGCAGTGTATGGAGTCAGTAAACATCACCTGCAAATGCACAACACACACCCATGTAAGTGGAGGTCTGTAACAAAACAAAAACCCAAACAATGGACACCTCAGAGACAAAATCACGAGAATGCCACAAACCTACACACCACAGATCATATAGACACTACACAGCAGGGACTTGCAAACACTAAGGCCTTACCCCAAACCCTAAACACCTACCCTACACAGATAGGCTAACAGCACTGTCCCTCTACCCCATTCCATACAGAGTCTGCTGAGGTGACCTATGTCTGGCATACAAAGCAATCCAGACCCTGCCTTGATGGGACTGTTGCATATCTGGAATTCAAGGCAACTCCATCAACCTGTAGGCACAGCATCAACCTGGGCTGTAATGTCAGTACAGCTTGTTGGTGTGACAGATACATGTACCACACACTCCCCCATCTGTGGAATCCACTCCCTGTCATCAGCAAGCCAAGTGCCTCAATACCCCTAGTGATGTACACCCTGTATAAGTGAATAGGCAACACAAACTACAGTCCTGTGATTCCACCTGTGTCCTGCTGGACACTGGCTCTGTGTGCTGAGATCTCATAACATGGGCTACACTCTCATCTGTGTGGGTTATAATGGCTTCAGGGCCAATACCCTACTGATGTCATAACATCCTATCAACCTATACACAACCGTCTGTCGGTGGTTCACCACATTACTCTGTACTGCTCTGCCACTGACACCTGAAAGTCACAGTGCCATGTGGAATATACTGCACATATAAGGGACATTTCTGCACAGCACAATGCACTCTGTACCCACACCCATACCTTTCAACCTCTGACAGCAAGATATCTGGACAAGGTCATAAATAAAAGTGGGACAAAGGCCCAATGATAGGCACATGTTATAAATATTGCCCTTACATACTGAGAAAGTTTGTAGAATAATGAGTTTTTCATTAGCAGGAATTGTCTGAAGGTTATGAAGTCTGAAACACTAATGATTGTCATTATTTTGTAATGTCAGTCCTCAATCATATGCAACTAACTTGCCATAAAAACACACGTTTATATAGACTGGACGAAACTTCTAGACAAACTCCTGGGCAATCTGCCAAAAAATGTACAGTTGAGAGGTATGGCCACACCAGGATATGACTTTTCGGGTAAGAAGAATACCACACAAGCAGGAGATCCCCAGCCAGTATATCACCAAGGTGCTGGACTGTTTACACAACTTCATCAGTCAACCGGCTGTAGCCATACCTCTCAACTGGCCTTTTTGGGCAAGAATTATCTAGTCGGTCTCATAATATTGGTCTGTGCATCATAAATTTTGTATTCCTCTAGTAAAGCACTGTGATGATCTGAGGATGTCTGTCACTAGGTAATGACACAATACATTCCAGTGTCAGACTTCAGATATGTCAGAAAATGTCTACTAAAACAAGCCCAGTACCTCTAGGAAAGTCTTTATTTTGAGAGGTATGGCTGTAGCACACAAAACCCCAGACCAGAGTACAGCTATCTCTGGAATGGAGTCCCACTCTCACTATAGAAGGTCATACTGGGCATGCTCCTACACTTAGAGAATCACGGGCCATGTTGGAACTCACATCAGACTATATAACTGTATTGTCCATATATGTCTTTGCATACAGACAGTTATGTACACCTTAATTGTCCCTACACACACCCATCAGACAGGACTATCCTCAGCTAGATGTAGGTGGCCCATATGTGATATATCTGCATCTGTTGCATGTGATCACAGACATATATATGGGCAACATATAACAATATGTCAAGCATAAGCACACATAGACATAGGGAAGAGAGAGAGAGAGAGACAGATGGTGATAAAGAGACAGACACAGGTGGACACACAGAGAGTGAGTCATACACAGGGATACCCTGATTGGCATAGAGTGATGTCCTGCTGTCGACAGTGGCATACCAGTCGTACCAGTCGCACTTGCAAGTATGAAGGCGAGAACAATTGTGTAATAGTACTGAGGTGGGAGTTATAATATCACATCACCTGCCTTTGTGTGTGTATGTGTGTGTGTGCGCGTGTGTGTGTGTGTGTGTGTGTGTGTGTGTGTGTGTGTGTGTGTGTGTGTGTGTGTGTGTGTGTAGGTTTAAGTATTAGGAGGCCGTCCCTACTCAGTACATTGCCCTACTTGACAAGATCTGCTACTGTCATTCACATTAGAAATACCATTGGACACCTTTCTGCTTTATAAGCTCTGAAGTGCATGCAATAACTGTGCAACAATATAGTAAAATAACTAGGTAGGAAGGGGTTCTACTATCAGCCCTGGTAAATGTAAATGTGTGTGTTTGTTTGTAGGTGAAACAGTTTTAGGCCATTCCCACCCAGTACACTTCCCAGTACCCAACTTTAGCAGTCCTGCTGATGTAATTCTTCTTAGAAGTACATTTGCACAGCCCTAGCTCTGTAAGCTCTGTGGTGCGTGCAATAGCTATATAACATTATAGAACGAATGACTAGATAGGCAGAGGTTTTATTCCCAGTTCTGGCAAATGTGTCTCTGTTTGTAGGCTGAAGTATTTTGAGAACTTTTCCACCTACAACACTTCCCAGTGCTCTACTTTAGCAGTCCTGCTGATGTCATTCACCTTAGAAATAACTTTAGGCACTTGTCAGCCCTATAAGCTCTGTAGTGCTAGTGATAACTGTGTAACACTATAGTACAAATAATTACATAAACAGGGGTTCTATTCCCAGTTCTGACGTGTGAGTGTGTGTGTGTGTGTGTGTGTGTGTGTGTGTGTGTGTATTTGTAAGATGAAGTACTTTGAGGACTTTCCCACCCAGTACACTTCCCAGTGCCCTACTTTAGCAGTCCTGCTGATGTCATTCACCTTAGAAGTACCTTTGGGCACTTGTCAGCCCTATAAGCTCTGTAGCATGTGCGATAACTGTGTAACACTATAGTACAAATAACTAGATGGGTAGGGGTTTTAATCTCACGCCTGGCAAATGTAAGTGTGCATGTTTGTGTTTCTTCATGGATGAAACAGTTTTAGGCCATTCCCAAACACTACACTTCCTAGTGCCCTACTTTAGCAATCCTGCTGATGCCATTCCCTCAGAAGTACTATTTGGCAGCCCTCAGCCCTATAAGTTCAGTGGTGCATGTAATAACTACTTAACCGTATAGCACAAATGACTAGATAGGCACGGGTTCTATTCTAAGGTCTGGCAAATGTGTGTATGTATAAGTGTATGCACAAGAGTGTGTAAGTGTGTATGTTTGTAGGACTAAGTGTTTTAAGGACTTCCCCATCCACAACACTTCCCAGTGCCCCACTTTAGCAGTCATGCTGATGTCATTGTCCTTAGAAGTACCTTTGGACAGCACTCAGCTCTATAAGCTCCCTGGCACATGTAATAAATACCAGTATAGTAAGATAATTAGATAGGCTGGGTTTCTACACTCAGATGTGGCAAGTGTGTGTGTGTGTGTGTGTGTGTGTGTGTGTGTGTGTGTGTGTGTGTGTGTAGGTGTAGGTGTTTGTAAGTGTGTATGTTTGTAGAGTAATGTATTTTGATGTCCTTTCCACCCAGTATATTTCCCATTGCCATACTTTACAAGGGCTCTAGATATAATCACCTTAGACATACCTTGCAACATTGTTAAATCATATAAGCTCAGTGGCATGTGTGATAACTGCATAACACTGTAGTGCACATAACTAGATAGGTATGGGCTCTAAACTCAATACTGGAAACTGTGATACTGTGTGTGTTTGGGTGAGAATCATATCCTCTGGGGGTGGATTATACCATTTTGAGGCATGTACCACCCAGTACATATCAATTTGCCCTACTCTATAAGGCCTGCTGATGTCATTCACCTTACATGTACCTGTATACACTTGTCAGCCCTCTAAGCTCTGTGGCGTGTACAATAATTGCATAATACTATAGTGTAAGAAATTAGATAGGTAGGGGTTCTAATCTCAATACTCACAACTATAGTAGTGTGTGTAAAGCATATCCCCTGTGGCTGTTGTGAGTGTTGGTTATACCATTTTAAGGCATGTTGACTGCTACCCATGACATTACCTTAAAGAGCCTATTAATGACATCTGTCTCAAATGCACCATGTAACATTATACAGCCCATACCACTCATATGTACAGATGTACATGGGATAGCCACATGTTTGCAACCTATATGTGGTCTGTGCACCCTAACAATGAGCATTCCTGTGATTTCATTGTCAAATATGTCACTGTTATCATTGTGACACACATGCCTGCATCAAACAGCATACCTGACTGACACATCATGCTGATGCAAAGTCTGTCACTCTATCACTTGTGCAGGTTTGTAGTAGCAGTAGATGAGACCAACTGATATGTCTGGGGAGTTATCCCACCATCCATGAAGGCATTCCCAAGATTACCTGTTGTAAGAGGTTGTGTATTATGTCCCAGGCATATAATCTATGTGGAGCATGTCATGTGTATGCAGCACTATAGTACATACAAGTGGATACGTAGGGTTACTAATATGTCTATTGGCAACTGTGTTTGTGTTTCTGTATGCACAGCCCCTGTGGTTGTCTTTAGTGTGTGTATGTGATGGCTATGCCATTTTGTGTGTCTCTTCCTCCCTGTGAACTCCCACATTGCCAACCTAGTGTCAGCCCATACAGATGTCATCCACCATACAAGCACAGTTAAACAGTTTCTAACACCAAGCCACGGTGGTGCATGCAATGGTTGTATCACTGTGTATTGTACATTAATAGATGGGTAGGTCATCTACTCTGAGAAGTGTCACCTCCATATGCATGTGTTTCAATGCATGTCCCCATGCAGTGGTGTGTGTGTGTGTGTGTGTGTGTGTGTGTGTGTGTGTGTGTGTGTGTGTGTGTGTGTGTGTGTGCATGTTTGTGCATGTGTGTGTCAGATGGCTCTAACATGTTAAGGGCCTCTGAACCTACCATTGGCAATCCTAACTAGCCCTGCAATTGTCATGCACTTCAATAGTAGTGGCAGACACTGCCACACTACAGTACCACTGTGCTATTTGTGTTATGTGTCTAGCGCTATTGTTAATAAGGCATACACAAAACCAGGCATACCCTCATCAACTGCATGATGGTTGAGTGGATGGTACAGAAATGGCAGGGCAACAGGTGCTGATAGCTGAATCTGTTCCAGTTAAAGTAATGGCTAAGCTTGTGAGGGACCTAGTGCCAGTACTCAAGTAACCTTCTCTGTATGTGTGAGCCTGCAGTCCTACAGTACACCCAGGTGACATGTATGAAGGCTAGGTAGCTCTGTCAGGGGTATGTATGCAAGGTCACACTGTCTGCCCCAATTGCCCCTCACACATTGTTGCATGTAAACACACCTGGTAAACATGTACATATACAGCTGTACCTTGGCTCTGAAAAGGTCACTGTGTTTCCACTCCACCTTACTCATAATTGCTACTGTCAGCAGGCCCACAGCACCTGGAACACAACCAGAGTACAATACATGACAATACAGTCAGTCAGCAGTGCTAACAGCAATAGTGCATCAGGGCTAACAAGGTACATACACCTTGATGTGTACCCATAACTATTGCCATCATACAGCACCTTACACAGCAAGACATTGCTACCCTGCACTATAGTCAACCTGTGCATCAGACCCATATGAGCATGTCTGTGCATCAATGGTATGGATAACAGTGTTGTGGCACAAGTATCATCACATGCACAGGGTGAGTTGTTGGATTGCCAGAGACCTAGGCTGGACCATATAGCTGAAACCATTTGTGTGTGTGTCTGGAGGGGTGGTGTTCAACTGGGCCATGCAGAGGAGCTGTGCATGTCTGATGGTGACTGGCCTGTGATAGGGATGTGTGAGTGTTTGTCTGCACACCATCAAGCCATGTGGATGCCCGACACAGGGCTATGTTGAACAGCCATGGAATGTACATGGCAGGATGTAGAGTTCACAGTCTCCCAGCAGGGATGCAGGAACTGGTTCTGTCAGGAGTATCACTGGCACCACCAAGCCTAAGTACAAATGCAGTACTACTTCCGATGGTGACTGTTGTCTGCTGGATCCGCATCCCTGACAGGACTGGCCAGGACAATGTGCCTATGGCCTGCTCTGGTGTGATGTGGACAGCACCCTCCCTTCAGTAGTACTGTTGGTACTGCCAATACGGGATTGTGAATGTGCATGGCCATGTGGGCTCTCAGCTGATCATGTGGCTGACCTACATCCACCTGGCCAATGCCCTACTCCTATCACATGCTCAAGCACAGACATTGCACGGTCGAACAGTGACAATGTCTCTCCCCACTGTTTATACATGACATTGGCAAGATAACATATGGCATCACAAATGCCATGGAGGTCGTCATGCATGGCAGGATGCATTGCATTCATGTCCCTGAGCATCTGCCTGGTATTGCTGGTCAGTACACGCCTGTGCCTCCATGAGGAACTATAACATGCATCTGGTGACACCTGCTGTGGCACATATGACAGGGGCTTGATGGGCAGCATTCCTCCATCGAGCACCCCTGTCGATTTGCCTGTGTGTGTCCTCACCTGCTCTCTGGCTATGGCTGGTGTCTGTACTCACACTCACCATAGTCAACACACTAGCCTGATCCGTGCCACCATCCTCCACTTGTCCATTATCTGTGGCTGCTGGGGACTGGGTATGTGTAGGCATACTGACTGTGTGTGGGGACATGGTGAGTGACAGTGGGATACCAAACAATGGCACAGATTCAGGCACCAACAATCCACTCCTGTGCTTCACTATGACCAACATCATCATAGGAGTCTGCTAAGACACTGACATCAGGTTGTGAGGAGGAGAGACACCAAACCCCATGTTCACCTGCGAGGGGAAGACAAGATATATAAATTAATATTTGCTGATACACACACACACACACACACACACACACACACACACACACACACACACACACACACACACACACACACACACGTATGCACACACAGACACTCCTTGTATAATCTGGCACAGCTTTGACACCTATAGGCCCTTCAGGGCAGAACTTATGGTAGTTTTGCCTGCCACAATCCATTTCTTTCACAGCTAATGTGTGGTCCACAACAAAGGGTGACAAAATCCTGCTGTGTAATGGGCCTATTAGCAGAATGGCAATTGTAACCAAGACCAAGGCTATTGGAGTGAGCTATACAGTGTCAACAAGTGCATATGCATGTACTGTAAGAGCTGACTTACTGCTATACAGACCACACACTATGACAAGGTGTAATGATATGTGATGATAACTGATGAAGGAACAAGAGTAGACACTGTCACTGCAGTACCTACACAGTTCATACTCACAGGGATTAATTTCAGACAACATTGCAGGACAGTCTGCAATACATGCAGGAAACATGTAAAGTACTAGGTGCATAGCCTCATAAGATGATACCAGGCAATTGACCCTGATGCCCTCATAAGCCTGGCCCAGACATTTGCCCATGTGCCTTCAAAGCCAGCACTAGTTTCCAGTGGCGGCTGGTGACTTCAAATCAAAGGGGGGCTGCAGGAGACAGCTGAATGGATGGGGTCAATGGGAATGAGTGTTGCCAACTAGAACGGGGAGGAGCCATGCTCAAAACCACAAAAACTGTAACTTTAATTAAATACTCTGCCCTGGGTGCCAAACCATCATTATGAGAGTCCAATCAAGACAAAATGAAGTATAGAAGAAAAAACATATTTCAATCCATTGGCTGCATGACAGCTTACTTAATATCTAGATGGAAACAAAAAGGTTGTGAGGCATGAAAAATAAATTACTTTTTAAATACATTACTGGAATGCTAGCCAAAATCAAGTATAAGAAAAACAAGCAGCCCTCAACTCAAACCACTTCTCCTTGTACTCCAGTTTTAATTATAATTTATATTCAGCTTTATTAAAGTACCAAGTAATATGCTGAAAGTAGTAATCTCTGTGATACCCCCACTTGTAAAAATGTTTCTTATCCAAAAAAAGACCTGCTGCCTGACAACTATCTACTTGTTTCATGGGGAAAACATGATCAAAGTAAAAAATGAAAAGCAAACAGGAAACAAGCTCAACATACATTGCTTAAAGGATTACTGCACAAGATATGGACCACACGTGATAGATTGGCATTCTGTTTAGTTTGCAGGTAAAGCCTGTAATGAGCTCTTAAAATAATGTAATCATGTCCTTTATTACAAATAATGTCATATGCATTTCAATACCCAAGGCTTCTATGTTATCTAGTTATGTAAGTATACTCTGCATGGCAACAACAGAAAGGCTTTCAATGCTGGCAATTCTTTAACAGTATGCTTACTAAAACTTACTTGTATCATACATTCTCAGACAAGCTTACCAGATGGTCATTAATGCACTGCTACTTAAACACAGAGCAACAGGCACTTTCTGAATAATAATAAGCATAAATCAACAGTATAAATAAGACAAAAACCAGAACATTCTGCAAAATCAAGGACAGATGAAAAGCCATTGTAGTACTTGTGTCTACCTTGGATGGGGGGATAGTCTGCACATTTACACTGCATGACTGCTCCTTGCCTTGCTTGGACACATTCAGAGTCACTACATGGGGGAGTGAGGTGCAACAGGTATGTCACAATTTGAAATGTCTCTGGCTGACTGTGATGGCCCTGACACATTTGTCATACCTGTCAACCTCAGAGCAAGAAATCTGGACAAAGCCGTACATAGAAGTGGGACAAAGGCCCAAAAATAAGGAACATTTTTAAATATTGCTCTTATAAACTTAGAAAGATAATAGAATAGTAGGTCTTGCATTAGTAAGAATTTTCAGAAGGGTATGAAATCTGAAACTGAAATGTCTGTCATTATTTTCTAACTTCAGTCTTTAATGATTTGCCACTAATTTGCCAAAAAAAACACAATTTTATGAAAATTGGACCAAAAATGTGATTCAAAAATATAAAATAGCCACACAATACAACTGAGAACCTGTCAAAGAAGGGACACTTTTTAATATTAGTACTGCTAACTTGAGCAGCTGACAAAATAAAAGAATCTACATGCATTTCTGAAATAAACGTAATCTGTAACTGATTATTACAGTTATTTATTAATTGCAAATCATCTATGTTTTCTTCCAAAATTGCCATTTTGTGGAGGGATTATTAGGGGAAGAGCAACATTTTTAGCCAAAATCGGGGACAGTTGAGAGGTTTGGATATGCCTAATTCTATAAAGCAATTTATTTGCATGTACCTCTCAACCTGTTAATGCAGGAAATCTGGACAAGGCCAAATATATGGGTGGAACATATAGACAGTACTAAAAATTGCTCTTGTATAAACTGAGACAGTTGATCGAATAACAGGTCTTGCTTTAGCATGCATTTTTCTGAAGGTTATGAAGTCTGAAACTCAGTGTCTGTCATTATTTAGTGACTTCATTCCTAAATGATTTGACAGAAAACCACACATTTTATGAGGAACAAACGAAAAATAAGAAGCATAAATCTATTCATTCTACAAAAATCTGGACAGTTGTGAGGTATAGTTCAGTCAGGGCTGTCTTTGAGTTTGCTGCCCTTCCCCCCTCACAAAATCATGGTCGAATGGAGCCCCCCCCCCCACAGCCATTCCAATGAACCATTACTTGGCTATTTCACCCCATTTACCATAAACACTAATGTGCATACTGCTTTACTTCTGCGATGATTTGGACTTCATTTAAAAGTTTTATTTTGCATTTTACAGTGCAAACACTAATAGATATCATATCTGCTAAACAAAGCAATGCAGTCTCACAATGAGAACAGACTTAGCATTAAAACTTCTCTGCCCTTGAAAACTCACAATCACTGAAACAGCATTGAAACCCACATTCAAAGAAAATACATTTTGCCAGTGGCAGATTAACTTTAGGTATGGGCTGTTTTCAAATCACAGGCCCCTTGCACATGAAACATACACATGCTCTTTCATACACCTTCCTGATTGTATTAAATTATATTCCTTGTACAATACAGCACAGTTTTAGAGGGTGTTTTAAATTTATTGTTTTGAAATTTTTCCAGTAAACAATGAAACAAAATGCATGCACCAGTAATGGCAAAACTGCCCAATTCAGAACATTTCCATCATAAAAGTCTACTCAAACTTCTACAGTCCACCAGTATCAGTACAAATGCACAGTCTCTGAAGAAGTAAAAGTCATCTAAATAATTCCACATTAAAGAGATCTGTAACTAATGAAGAGGTTGCTGCTAGCAAACAACTTTGTATTTCATTGTTTCATCTAAAAATAAAGTATCTGTTACCCTTGAGGAATAAATTGCTTATCTTACACTAAAAAAATGATAAGCTAGCAATATTGCAATAGGGAATGGATGGCAAACTGATAACAGGTTCATAGTTACTAGGTATCTTAGCCAAAAAGGAGTGCAGCATCCACCTCTTTTGCAACACAGTACAGTATGAGCAATGCATCTATCTACTGTGGAAATAGAAGCCACAGCTCTCTGCATCAAAAGTAAGTATATTACCTGTTGTGCTATTAACAATGCAAGCCGACTCAGCATAAGCAGCACTAAACATTTGCTCCCCTGCAGCTCTCAGCTCCTTGTAAAATCTACTCACTCAGTTGTATCTCTGAACTTTGCAGCACAAAGAAATCTGGAAAAGCCAAAGTTTATTGTGCATGTGGGGGGGGGGGCAAAAAACAGGGACACATTTTAAACATTGCTTGTATAATGTTGGAAAGTTGCCAGAATAAAATGCTGTGTTACCACCATACATTTCACTGCCAAGCCTTAAACCCAGGACCATGTGCAAAACACATTTAGTGAATTCAGTTCTCACCATAGCACAGCTGTCAACCTCTTAACACAAAACACCTGAACAAAGCCAGTAATGGGTGAATACAGCCCCCAAACATTCAGTGAATTCAGTTCTTACCATAGCTCTCAACCTTAGCACAAAACCTGGATGAAGCCAATAATGGGGGAATACAGTCTCAAAATCGGGACAAATTTCAAATATCCATCTTATACACTTAGAAAATTGCTAGAATAAAAGCTTTTGTGTTACCATGCACTTTCTGAAGAATATGACATCTGATATTCAAATGCGTGTCATTTTTAACATTTGTTAACCAGGAAAGTCTGACTTGGAACAAAAGCTAATTTTTAGCAGAGGCCCAGGGAGAAAAATTCCAGACAGACATGTCTTTGTAAGATGGGAGGACACTAGAGGAAACCAAAACAGGGAAGGCATACAGACTCCACACAGAAGGTAAGGCACCCCAGCCAAGAATCAAACCAGAGAACATGTAGCTGTCAGGCAACAATGCTACCACTGCAACAATGCACTACTGGCTTTGCAAGGACACAAAAATACAAAAAACACAGATTTTATGAGGAACAGAACAAGTATGAGGGAAAAATCTGCGACATTTTTACAAATGGTGGTGGGTAGGAAATTCAGGCTCTTGCCACCTGGGCCCAAGGTACAGGGTTCAAGCCTTATTCTCTACCTACCACCATGTAACACCTGGAGCATTACACACACACACACACACACACACACACACACACACACACACACACACACACACACACACACACACACACACACACACACACACAACCGGGGACTGGTCCATTCATTGCTAGCTTCATTTGTTGGAGCACTAAGTCCTTCCTTGCACTAGAAAGCCCTGTGAGATGTCCTTCCCTGACAAGACTCCCAGCCTGCTGACATTGCAGTCTGATCCCTTTCCAGTGACAGTCTATACAGTTACAACTGCATAGATTTCTGGGATCTCTGCTCTTGAATGCTTCTTAATCCAGTCTGCTGCTGAGCCAGTCTGCACATGCTCCAGACTGGTTCAGCAGCAGTCTGGATATCGGAAATGCTGCTAGTGTGCATGCGTGCAGCTATTTTCTTTCTTTGTATTTTATTTTACTTTCTATTACTTTCTTTCTTTTTTTACAGCTGGGGGGGGCTGCAGTCCTGCAGTCCAATAGCATGGGCCGCCCCTGCTAGTTTCCCCTGTCCAACTAGGACACACATGGGATCCCAGGGGTGTCTTATTCATTTCTTCTGCAGTCATCCAGCGTCTTCTTCAAGAGGGCTATGCATGTACTCTGCTAGACATGAGGAGGGAGTGTATTTTGCAGATAGTGTATTGTGTGGGACACTACACTATCCTGCCAAGTACTTTACATGTCACAGACCAGGTGAGGGCCTTGTGTGTATTGAATGAATGGGTTTGTCTTACAGATATGCAGCGATGCCGTTAAGGCTGGTTTGGAAATGGCCTTATATGCCAGGCACAGGTCAGCTATGATTAGTCTGTATGAGACTGATTACAGGGACAGGGCTTTCAGCCTATCTGTATAGAATAGGTGTTGCAGACCCTGGATTTGCCTGATCAGGAACCTCTCTGGTCTCTGCAACTGCTACATTTGCTTGACAAGGTACATGCTAAAGGAGCCATTGTACTTGGTAATGCATCTGATAAGTGTGGAGTACAGGGATATTGTGGCCCCCTGGTTTCTGGATGACATACCCGTATTGTGAGATGGGCCATGTAGACAGCCTTCCATACAATGGTGCACACACGGTGGGAAACTGTCAGGTTGCTACCAACCTTGGTGCACAAGTTGCCTCACACCCGATTGCATGCTCAGTACATTATTACTGTCATAATTAGTATGGATGACATCTGCCACAGCAGGGAGAACGATGCATCTCCTGGCATTCAGTTTGCAGTGATGCTTCTTGCACCAGTCATTAATTTGGGTGAGGTCTTCTTGGAGGACGCGTACATCAGTAGGGGAATATAAGACAGTGGCCAGCTTGCAAGCATCTGTAAACCTGGTCAGCCACAGACCACTGCTTTTGTCTTGTACCTCAGATGCATATATCTCAAATAGTAGAAGCCCACAGACTGATCCTTGGGGTACACCGCTCTGGAAGACTCTACTACTAGAGGTGGGTTCCACTACTTTTACCGAGTGGGTACTATCATTAAGCCAGTTAGCCACCCATCTGGTAACATACAGGTTGATGCCTAGCTGTGTAGGCGTATGTATCCTGACTGCCTGGGGATTATTGAGAGAGAATTGGGCTGGGTGAAGGTAGGCATTGTTCACCATCTTCCCCTCATCCTTGTGTTTGTTGACCATTTCAGAGAAGTCAACCAGGTTTAGCAGGCCTGATCTCCCTATGACAATACCACACTGTGTGTGCTCAAGTATTTTGAGGTTGCTATTGTCCCTGTTCATACTATCCCTGATATTGCCTTCCATGCCCTTGTAGAGCAGGTTAGTTAGCATGATGTGCATATGATTGGCTGGGTCACTGGATTGCTCCACATTTGTATATAGGGATGACAGTGGCTGTCCTCTCTGCAGATGGGATGACACCGGTGCTCAGGCTTTGGTTGACTACAGTGTGTAATGGAGTTGAGAGCTCATGCCTGGGTTAATGTAGGATGCAGCCAGGGATGGTATCAGGCCTATGGAGACTTCTGTGTGTTGCCTTTGAGAGGGCATTATGTACCTGCTTCCTGATGATGAGGGGGGCAGTTTCTGTGCATGCACATGTGTACCGATAGGGGGACAAAGGGGTGATGTTTACACTTCACCTGTCTGCAGCAGGTTGCCTTTATCTATGCCATACTTGCATGTGGTGTTACTGACCACCACTACAGAGCAGATTTGGGTGTTGCCTCTGGGATTGCAGACATATGTGTGGAAGGCCTAGTGATTGACCTTGGTGGATGTGTCCAATTTGCTGTCAGAGATAGCCTTAGGTAATTCACCTGTGACCTTATTTGCTTGTTCAGACCAAGGTGACATTGCTTCCAATAAGGCACCTGCTCCTTCTTGGCCCTGTCCAGCAATTATTTCCACCTATTATGGAATATGTGTATTACTGCTGTCCACCACGGACGTTTACCCTACCTTGAGGGAGATGATGATGTCCTGTCAGGTATTGCTGAGTCCATACAGCTATGTAGGTGCTCACATAGTATTGTGTTGTTGGGCTTGGCCACTACTGCTTGTTCCGAATGATGGGTTGGTGACTGTAAAGCTACTTCTACCAGCTCTGAGGAGATTTACATTCATTTGTGAAAGTTTATTTTGTTTGACACAGATGGGGGGGGGGGGGGCTGGTGATCTGAACATGATGGCTATGTGGTCAGATCTTACCAAGGAGGATGACACTGTAGGAGTGCTACAGTGGCTACCCATGTTGGTTAGGACCAGGTACAGGAGATTTCCAAGTGTCGTAGGAGTGTTGACCGACTGATCCACTGCATTGCCATTGACAAAGCCGAGGAATCTTTGTGTGTTCATATTCAGGTGGCATAGGTCATGCACACTATGGTTGGGTAGTTAAAGTCATGCAGGAGCAGGGTAGACGATTGAATCCTGACAGATTCCAACAAGTCACGATAGGTTTATTGGGTGTCCAGAGTCATGGTTGGAGGTCTGTAGCTAGCTATGCTTTAAGTAGGTGTTTTGTCAACTGTTAACTGCACTCGGGATGTCTCCCATTCATCATACTGTTTGGCCAGCCTAGAGGTGTGTGTGTGTGTGTGTGTGTGTGTGTGTGTGTGTGTGTGTGTGTGTGTGTGTGTTTTTATATGATAATGTTTAAAACTCAACCTCCTGTGCATTTGTAGCCCTCCATTTGGGGTCTAAACGTATGATGGGGTGAGTAACCTGACAAGGATAGTGTGCTCTCCACAGCTGCAAAGCAGATGTCAGTGACTGCACAAATGTCGGCATCCTACAGGACAAGGTACACTTGCATTGACATGGGTTTCATGCTAAGACACCTAGCTCCTGTTAGAGCAAGACATCTGCACAAAGACACACATCACTGATGGGCAAAGGCCGGAAAATAGTGACACTTTATGAATCTAGCTGTAACACACTTAATTGCAGCATGACCCTCAGATTGTATTTATTTATAGCTGTTATGGTGGTAATTTGGTCTTTGGAACACTGCTTAGAAAAGGCACTATAGGGGTGGCAAGAGCGTTAGTCAGTAGCCAGAAAGCTAGGGGTGACAGATGCAGGCCATCTCCGGCAAAGCATTGAGGACTGTCAATCATGTCATCCCAAGGAGACAGATACTGGATCCCCTTAGAATGACACAAGAAACTTAGCCAATTGTTGAAGTCAATCATTTTCTGCTTGTACTGTGGTATCATTCTGGGCAATGATAGGATGCTGCTCACAGCTAGGGTCACATAATCCAAGATCTCCTCCATGTTTCTTTTTATGGAGTTCAGTGAGGTACATCTCAGGTCATTCACACCCACATGGATAATGACAGAGTCATACTTGTACTTGTTGTGGAGTGACCTGAGTGTGTGTGTTATGTGTCAGATCCTGACATCCGACAGACAGCTGATTGTTACCTTCTTCTTATTCAATCTAGTGAGTGGGACATCAGTGTGCCTTCCCAAGCGTGCTATGGTGTTGAGGTTATCCAAGATGTATTGGCTAGTCATGAACAAAACATTTCAAAATTAGTTATAACAGCATGCATGGGTGTTCCAATTAACCCACACCAACAGATTTGAAACAGTTGCAAAGCAAACAGAACACATGCATAAATGGAACAACAGTAAGCGTTTTAACAGCATGCAAGTTACATTGATGGCAACAGGCCACCAATGATAGTATTTGAACAAGGTATATTAATATGCAACCAAGTAAATATATGAATGATAATAGAACAGATGACCCAACAATAGGTTTTGAGAACAACATACTCGTAGTATATGAATAATAATTATTGATACAGATGAGGGGTGGGTGGAGAGAAGAAAGTCCATTGACATCTGTATAGGCTTTTATTTTTCACAGCAGTACTACTCAATATTCTACAGGTCTGCCCTCACTTTACATCTACTTATGGCCCATAGCTTCTGTAACGCATACATAACCATTAGACTGTCAACCTGTAATGGTGTGAGGCACATTGGGGGCACAATGGCTACATTACTGGAGAGGGCTTGTACATGTCAGTGTTACATAGATGACAGAAAAGGGGTACCCTGCATTGATGTTGTATGCGTCTGCTACTGGGATACTTCTCTGGATTCCTATCTGTGTCCAAGGTTATTGGCCGCAATGACCACTAGCCGTGACAGCGTGACATTTCAGGGACATGTATCAAGGAGAGTGCATGGTGTATGTACCTATCCTGCTGTCATTTGCAGACATATGGGTTTGGACAGTGGAACAGTTCACACGGTGTATTGGTATACTCTTCATACAGTTACTACACACATTTCTTTACCTGTAAGACTTGTGGAGAAAATATCTGTTAACACTTTCTGTTTCTACATATTTTCAGGTTTTCTTTAGTGTATATATGCACACATATCAGTACCACTCCCTGGATTTGAACCATGTCTGGGTGTGCTAAAATGAACAACAGGGCTACTGCCCATCACACTGAGCTACTGGGTAACTCGTCTTTTGTCAGACTGATTTCTGCTTAATACTGTATGGGTTAGACAGTCTGACCTTGTAATTCTGACATTCACACATGGCAGATATTAACTGTACTGTGTATTAATCTTTTGAAATAATACAATCTGGGAAGCAAAGGTAAACACAAGAATGCAATGCTGCAGGGGACACACTTAATACTGCAGGCATTACTATTCAGGGTTCAGATTTTAGTGCATACAATATTACATATTTCCTTCATATCTTGGTTTACAGCTCCACATTCTACAGTTTTGCATACTAACTGATTCTCAAAACAGCCTCAATTACTTCATGCTGTCAATGCCATATTTGCTGTGATGACCCTGTACACATTCTATTTCTACAACAACATACCAGCGTAAACACAGCAGTTTGTGTTATACATCTTTATTACACTGAAATGACACTTTTATTAATGGATATCCTGTGGATCAATATTAGTGTGACAAACATCATTTATTCATTAGACACAGTACACACTATTCATTCTGGCAGTAAACAATGTACTCCTTCTACTTTATGCCACTATGTAGTGGAAGTTAGATCTGTACTCACCAGCCTGTTGATGCATCTGTGTCAGTCTGTCTGCATGGACCACAATGTTACTAGCCTCTCTGGTGCTACTAGCCTCTCCTCTGCAGCTGGAGCAGGGAGAGACAAACATTATGCATACCTGTCTATCACATACTCAGGCTAGAATCTGGTACACCTATGTCTGTGATACTTACAAACTGCTGGAACATGGTTGTCCCGAGCATATTGGATCCATTGGGCCAAGAGCATCCCTTCCTTCACTTTAGGTCAGCATTGTGATGCTGTACCTGCTCAGCAGTTTAGGAGATACCAGTGGCACTGGTGAGGTCACATGCCAGATGGTCCCAGGCCTACACTATATACTATGAGCCCTGGTACTGGCCTTGCAACAGTCTGTCATCATGGTTTGATATGAGGAGCCCAGCCATGACCCTGGACTCCAAAATGTCCCAGCGCTGCACCTGAAAGCACAAGCCCTCTCCACCACCTGACATGGTTCCTGCAGAGATCAGACTACAACAGGTTATGGCTGTATTCCTGCCTGTGTGGTTTAAATAAGGCCATATTCCCACCCATTTCTGTTATTGGGCAATTTTAAAAATGCTAAGCTCAGC
Organism: Protopterus annectens; assembly: GCF_019279795.1. Taxonomy (NCBI): domain Eukaryota; kingdom Metazoa; phylum Chordata; order Ceratodontiformes; family Protopteridae; genus Protopterus; species Protopterus annectens. The sequence continues at coordinate 849,852,806 of NC_056749.1, read as the reverse complement.
TAAGCAGTGCACAAATCCACTAAGCTGAGTTGAATAGTGCTTAAAGGGGTAATTGCTGAGCACTGCTTAACAGAGTGCAAATCCACTTAGCTGAGCTAACTGCTGTTTAGTATTTATGTCTAAGTAATGCTTAAACCAGCTAAGCAGAGCTGACCACTGCTAACATTGCTCACTTTTCTTTTAAAAAAAGTCAGAATTATGACTTCATTTATCATTACTGACATATTATTAAGTGTATATGATTTACTTTACATGACATCCCTCTATGTACTTTCTTTACATTATCTTGGGGTGTAACTATACAGTATGGGACACTTGTGTATACATGGGTGATTTCACATGTTATATGCACTTACTCTTACATTTTGAACCAGCTACACTACTCTGGTTAACAAATCTCAATTAATACATGATTTAAAACAAAAAAGATAATTTTAACAATGTTTTCCCATGTAAAAATGAAGTGCCTGTCTTGGTACTCAAACTGCGAATGTTTGTATGCAAAACCAGGACTCTAACCACTACACTATCTCATCATTATGATATTAGCTGTATATTTTTATCTCCTATGGGATGTTTAAGAAATACTGAGCAGAGGGCCATAACACGCATACCCGCAGGCTACGCTTAAACATACATTAGAATGAAAAAAAAAGGAATTTCATAACATAACTTTAATGACATGTATCAATACTCCTTGCGAGTCACAGTACAGGCAATTGTAAGGGGACAGATAGGGAGAGATTTTAAATATTGCTTTTACAAACTTAGAAAGTTGATAGAATAATAGGTTTGGCATCAGCATGACTTTTCCGACAGATGTGGAGTCTTCAATTCAAATGTTTCTTATTATTTAATGACTCCAGTCCTCTGCTATTTCCCAGGTAGGGACAGATATTTGGAGGAACATACCAAAAACATGAGACAGCATACCTCTCAACTGTACAGATTTTTGCAGAATGTCCAGCTTATTGCCTTATATTTTTGGTCCATTTCTCATGTGACTGTGGTCTTCTAGCAAATCATTGGCAAATCACTCGGGGTTTAAGCCAGAACATAATGACAGACATTTCAGTTTCAGACATCATACCATTTAGAAAATCTGTGCTAATGCAACACCTGTCATTCAATCAACTTTCCAAGTTTGTAAGAGCAATATTTAAAAGCTGTCCCTATTTTTGGGCCTTTGCCCCCTATTATTTATGGCTTTGTACAGATTTGTTGCTCTAGGAGGTTGAAAGGTATGTGAGGCAGGCATAAGGTATGTGAGGCAGGCATATGGGTATTCTGCAAAAACTTGTACAGTTGAGAGGTATGGCAGTACGGCCCTTTTGCAATGCAGGGGGTGTGTGACCATACCTGTCACACACCCCCTGCATTGCATCCTATTGGGATAGCTGCTATCAGTGTCCACAGACACAGAAAGCACTTGCAAAGTGCCATACCACACTTTGACAATGCAGGGGGTGTGTGACAGTACCTGTCACACACCCCCTGCATTACTTCCTATTCAGACTTCCTACTTTCTGTGTCTGTGGACACTGAAAGCACTTGCAAATTGCCGTACGGCACTTTGACAATCCAGGGGGTGTGTAACAATACCTGTCACATACCCCCTGCATTGCTTCCTATCCAGACGTCCTGCTTTCAGTGGCCGTGGACACGGAAAGCACTTGCAAAGTGCCATACAACACTTTGACAATGCAGGAGGTGTGTGGCAGTATCTGTCACACACACCCTGCATTTATTTCAGGATCTCCTAGCTACTTCAGTGTCTGCAGAATCTGTTTTCTTTAAATGCATTTAAAAGGTCCTGTACGGCAATTTCTGAGTGCAGGGGGCATGCTAGATGTGCGTGCACTACTTAAACATGCCCCCTGCACTCAGTAGTGTTGATGTCCATTTAGCCTTAGCAGTAGCTAGCCTTCATGAATATGCATAGCATGCTGCTGTTAAAACTAAGTGGTAACAGACACAGTTCACTCCGTGTAGGAATAGCACTATTCCTGCACAAAGTTTATTGAATCCCGGGGTACATCTTTTTTTTTTGTTTTGTTTGTTTTGTTTTTTTTTAATGCAGCTTTTGATTAGACTGAGGTTACTTTAGTTGTGTTGGTTTAATTAATTCTACATGGAATGAATTTAATATGTATTCATTTTGTGGCTATACTGGACAATGTTTTTGCCTATAAGCTTCATTTGTTTATTAGATTAAGAAAAATATGAGCATAGTACTCACATCAGGTGTTTTCAATAAATCCTGGAGTGTTGAAATTTAAGGATGACTTTTTCACCTTAAGTGTCTATGTTTATATTTAAGTGGTGATTAAATTACTTTCTGGAATGCAGAGATCATTTGGGAAGGCAAACCCCTTAGTCCCTTAACCCTGACTTATCTTCTGTTCCTGCTCTCACCCTTTTTACTTTATAAAAAAGACACTTTGTTCATCTGCTTTTATTTTCTAATTTGTGTTTCTTCCTACTACTATGATACTTCATCTTGCTTTGGTTTTTCATGCTATTTGCTGCCTGTTCTCTAAAGTGTTTAACTGCATCTTTTCTGTTGCATTTATCACTGCTTGTTTATAGCCTGTCTAAAGTGTTAAGTGTTATTATTAAGTGTTATTCTAAGCTCTTAGTTTTGGTTTAAGCACTTGGGCTTTAGGCCCTCCCCTTAGCTCTCCCCGGTCTTTTTCCTCAGATTCTGACAAATATGGATGGAAATTTCCTACAGTTTCTGGTCTGGTTGATCTGGACATTCTGAGACAGTGTAGCAACTGCCTCGTGTACACGGAAAACCATCTACTACTACCACCTAGGAACACAATCTGTGAGAGATGCAATTACATTAGGAACCTTGAGTCCAAGCTCTCTCCCCCTCAAGCCAATATATCTGGCACCAAAAAGGTTGTCAGCACAATCACTACACCTCAAACACCACCCACACCTACTCAACACACACCTACATATGCAGACATCCTCCAAATAAACATACCCAAACAAAGGAGACCTCAGAGGCAAAAACACATGCGATCTCCACAGCCCTCCACACCACATACCATGCATATTCCACACATCTGTGCCTCACAGCCACTAAAGCTTCAGCATAAACCCAACATTAGTCATAGGAGACCACATGGTGAGACACACAGATGTGCCTCTCACCAGGCTGGATAAGGAGAAAGTCATGGTTAGTTGTCTGTCAGGTGCCAGAATCCACCATATCACATACGCACTCAAGTCTCTCAACAATAGGTACTCTTATAACTCTGTCATAGTCCATGTTGGCATGAATGACTTGAGATGTACCTCTGTGGACTATATGAAGAGAGACATGATTGAGCTCACTGATTATGTGTCCCAGGCAGGTATGTCACTAGCCTTCATCAACATTCTGCCATCACCAGAATGATGCCTCAATACAAACAGAAAATTATTGACTAACAATTGGCTTAGTTTCTGGTGCCATTACGGGGGATCCAGTACCTGACAGCCTGGGAAGATATGATCGACAGACTATGATGCTTTATCAGAGATGGCCTGCATCTATCTCACCTGGGCTTCAGGCATCTGGAAAAAGCTCTTGCCTCCCCTATAGTGCCTTTTTTAGAAAAAATGATGAGGTTAAAACTACCAACATAAAAATGTCAACAAAACACAAATTAAAGGTCATGCTGCTAAATGCTAGGAGTCTAAACATGAAACTGCACTCATTGCAAGCATTCCTAACACTGGAAAATGCTGACATCTGTGCAGTCACAGAAACCTGGTTCAAAGCTGCAGAGAGCACCCCAGCCTTAACTGCTTACTCATCCTATCATGCATTCAGACCCCAGACTGTGGGCAATAAAGCCAAAGGAGGTAGAGTTTCAATGTACATTAAAGACATACACACCTCCTGGCTGGTCAAACAGTATGATGCACAGCAGACATTCCAGGTGCAGTTAAACATTGACAAGACCCCTATTTAAATCATAGCTAGCTACCAGCCTCCAAATCTGACTCAAGATGCCCAATCCTCCTATTTGGACCTGTTCAAATCTATCAAGATTCAACCCTTTACCTTGATCCTGGGTGACTTTAACTTCCCAATCAATGGATGAACTACTCATGCCAGAACACAAATGCCCACAGATGCATTGCTTTTGTCAATGCAAATGCCTTGGAACAGCTAGTTGATACCCACACAAGAGATGATAATATCTTGGACTTGGTATTAACCACCATGAGTAACCACTGCAGCATCCCTATAGTATCATCCTCCCTGGTAAGCTCCAACCACAAAAAGGTCACTTTCGAAGTCACCATCTCTAGATAATATCAGACATAAAAACTCAAAGCTGATTACGGCCTCCTGAGGGATGATATAAACAGCTTCACAGCCACCTTCCCCTCTGTAGGAACCGGTACCAATATCCCAAAGTACACCAATGCACTGTACGAGCATTTATATAGATGCATGGAATCAGGAATACCTGACAGGACTAAATCATCCTCCAGAAGGAAGAATAAACCTGTCTGGTGGACATCTGCAATAAATAAACTCTATAACAAAAGGAAAAAATTGCTTTCTAAGACCAAGAAGGAGCAGGTACCCAGTTGGAAGCAATGTCTCCTTAGCCTGAACAAGAAAATAAGAGCACTAGTGAAACCCTCCAAAGGAAACTTCGAGTCCAAATTGGCCACCTCTACTAGAGACAATCATAAAGCCTTCTTCACATATGTTTGCAACCTCAAGGAAGCACCCAGATCTGTTCAGAACTGGTGATGAAGGACACCACACATACAAATGCTGTAGATATAGCAAACTTGCTGACTAACAGATTCAGCAAAAACTTCACCCCTCAGTCTCCACCATCAGTAAATCAGGACATCCCCAGTACCTGCCCCCTTCCCCTTATATCTGGGAACAGATCATCACTGTTGTCTCAAAGCAAAAAATACAGCCACCATAGGACCCGATAAAATCCCAGGCTGCATCCTACGTGAACTCAGGCAGGAACTTGCAGCACCATTAGGCACCCTATTCAACCAAAGCCTGAATACTGGATTCATCCCAGCTGAGTAGAGGACCACCACTGTCATCCCTTTACACAAAGGTGGAGCATCCACCGATCCAGGAAATTCTAGACCCATCAGCTTAACTAGCCTGATCTGCAAAGCCATGGAAAGGACTATCATGGACCTCATTAACAAGGACATTGGCAACCTCCAAACACTTGATCCCAGACAGTTTAAATTTATCAAGGGGAAGCCATGTCTGCTGAATTTGGTTGACTTTCTTGAGACAGTCATGGAGAAGGGGAAGATGGTGCACACCACCTACCTTGACCTGGCCAAAGCCTTTGACACTATTCCCTACTCGGGAATAATAGATAAACTCTCTGAACTAGGCATAAATCCATATGTTATCATATGGGTAGCAAACTGGCTCACTGATAGAACCCACGTAGTCAAAATAGGGGAAGCTACCTCAAGCAGTAGACCCGTAACAAGCAGCATACCCCAGGGTTCGGTCTAGGAGCCTCTGTTATTTGGGATACACTTTTCTGAGGTACAGGCCAAAACCAGTGGGCTATGGCTGACCAAGTTTTCAGGTGACTGCAAGTTGAGTGCTGTCATCAGTTCCCCTAGTGATGTGGACATGCTCCAAGAGGGTCTCACTCAGACAAATGACCGGTGGCAGAAACATGGCCTCAAGCTGAATACCAAAAAATGCATCATCATCCCCTTTGGGGAGAGTGATGTCCCCACAAATTATCACATTAATAACAATGTCCTAAGAATGGAATCAGCCGTGAGAGATTTGGGCACTCAGGTTGATAGCAACCTGACTTTTGACCACCATGTTGCAACTGCTGTACGGAAAGCCGTCTACATGACCCACCTCATAAGTAAAGGTATCTCATCCAGAGACAAAGGTCATAACATCCCTGTATTCTTCACTTATAAGGCCATTTTTGAGTACAGCACCCATTTTGGCATGTACCTCACAAAGCACATGCAGCAGCTAGAGAAACCACAGAGGTTCCTCACCAGGAGAATCCAGGGCCTCAAACATCTAATTTATACAGATAGGCTAAAAGCCCTATCCCTCTACTCATTTTCATACAGACTCCTCAGAGGTGACCTCTGTCTGGCATACAAGGCGATCACGGACCCCACTTTGATAGGGCTGCTGCATATCTGCAAGTCAAACTCCACTCGAGTAACCCACATGTTTGGCCCCATCCTGGTCTGTGACATCAAAAAGACTTGTTGGTGGGACAGATTTTTGTCCCAGAGACTCCCCCATCTATGGAATAGACTCCCTCTCCCCATCAAGCAGAGTACCTCTTTACTCCTGTTTAAGTGCAACCTGGATAACTAGATGGGAAACAGAAAATATACCCCTGGGATTCCACCTGTGTCCCTGCTGGACAGAGGCACCGGGTGTTGATTTGTCTAAACATGAGCTAAACTCTTGGCTAGGCTAATAAGGGCCTCAAGGACAATAGCCTAGTAACCTCCTATTATCCTATGGAAGAGGGATTATTTGAAACAAAGCCTACAGAACTCTACTAACTACCTTATTATTCGACAGCACTGTGCAGGAGGTATGATTCACTGATCTAGGGGGGAGTGCTCAGGAAAATTAACAGTTATTTATCTGTTTGCATTAGTCTGTCAAGAAGATCCTATTGGTAGAACTTGCTTTCATGGTGAAATCTGGGAAATATCTCTACAGATAATTGATAAGTAGCTTTTATAACAGATCAGTTTGTGTAAGTTGATAAGTAGTTACTGAACATACAGTCCAGGAGGCCATTACGGAGTTTAACCCAAGTACTCAATTGCTTCAAAGCACTGTCTGGTTAAGCGACTTGCTCAAGGTCAAACAACAGGCAAATTGAAGTAGAAAGAGGTAAATTTTGTTCCCTTAGTAAAGGAAGCAGCTTTTTAACAAATCGGAACTTCAGCTGTTTGAGCTAACTGATAGGCAAAGCAGGAAGACACTAGTTTATAGTGGTATCTCACCATCATCTACAATTATGTCAACATTCAAGGGCAAGATAACTGGCTACAATAACATGCTTAGAAGTGAAGAGTTAGTACTGCTCCATGCAAAGTGTCTTAGAGGACAAAGCCAAAGTCTAGTTCACAGCATGATATAATTACAATGAAGTTCAAGTCTTCCTGAAAGCATGTTTCATGGTGCTTAATATGCAGCGATCATTTACTGACTTAAAATTATATCCTTTGCCTTAACAGTACTTAGTGAATGTGGAGGCCTGCTTCTCATCAGAGCATTGTACCTCTGGTAAGCACCACTAAGCACAACCACTACACTTACATACAGAGATTTGTTCAAGAAATCATTGCCCAAGCTTTCCAGAATTAGAATCCAGATAGAGCCATCAGGCCACATCTCTACATCATCATCATCATCATCATATAAATCACCAGCCATTGCGCATACTTTGGTGAGCTGCAAGGGTATATTACACAAGTCCTTATGGTCTACAACAAATGCATCTACTCTAGGAAAAGTCTTGATTCTTGGTAACTCTATTCTGACACACGCAGATACAACCCTGATGAGAATCAGCAAGAATAGGATGATAGTTAGTTATCTTTCAAGAGCCATGGCCCTGGACATTTTGAGGCCACTTAGATCCCTCAATCTTTACAAATACAGCTATCATCTGGTTGTGACCCACTTGGTGAATGAATGAACTTAGCTGCTCCGCCTAAGGAGAAATATAGATGCCACATGTGATGATAATAATAATAATAAATGTAGAGTTGCTGTAAATGTTCATGACTGTGTTGCCACTTTAAGATGAAATTATAGTATTGCTGTTTTAAGAAGTACAGTATTCCTAATACATTGACCTTGGTTTTCCAGTGGCCTGTGCGTACTTGTGATGAGTGTACTGTTAACAGTGTTCCTCCCATGCCATATAGAATTAGTGCAGACAATATAAAATGATCCAATGTTGCAGGTATGAATTGGGTTTGGACTCACAGTGGGGGTTTCCTGGTGGGAATGTCTGTGTATCAAGGTTCAGCTCTGAGCCCATTTCTGCTCCTACTAGTCATCATGTTGGGAGGGACACATCAACAAATCTGTTGTATCCAGACAATAAGGCACTACAGACAGACACTAAACATGAACTTCAGCAACTGACAGGAGACTGGAATGAAAACTAAAAGCATATGGGATGATACTGAATACAGAAAAGCATCCCCTATTGTGCCTACACAAATGTGTTTAACTACAAGGTTACAAAACTTTGGAGAAAGTTAGAAAAAAACATTTGTGCCTCATCCACTCCAAGAGACAGGCTAGAGGGACTGTGGCTTAATTTAAACCAACCTGATAATATAAGCAGTTAGCTATTTGCATCTCTTGGCAAACATAAGGATAACTAAATTATAATCAATATTAAATAAAGTCACCAGTAGTGGAGCTACAATAGGACAAAGGAGGCAGCTGTCCTAGGCACAAAGTGCTAGGGAGCAGGATGAGCAGATGCTGAATGGCCTTCAGTATTGTGCATAACTGGTATTCAGAAATGAATTCCAGTGTTACATTTGTGGTCAGAACTAAAGCACCTAGCACTCCACATGTGGCATAAACTACAGCAGCTGCTTGATATGAATGTAGCAAGTCATTTGCTACAATTTACATGGTAAACAAATAGAAGGGATTTTTTTAGAACAAAGAATTGAAGCTCTTTAGTGCATAGTCTGTGGAATAAACTGTAATAGCTGATCAGTTTGCTGTAGTTTAAATGAAAGAAAGAGCTTTTTAAAAGGTTTTATTATAAGTTTATAAATACAGAATACAATTATGAGTCCGGTTATGATAATCAATTTAATGATAGCATATTATTTGATCCCATAACAATAGCAAATGAATTTAACAATTTTTTTTGCAACACATGTAGAGATTGGGAAACAGATATCAAAGATTTGCCTTAATTAGATATAGAACAGCATGAATGTACATCAATAAAATTAAACAATATAGAACAAACATTAAAGAAACTAAAACATAAGGTATTTGTTGGGCCAGGCAAATTTCATACTATACTATTAACAGATGAATCAAATACAGTACTGACAAATATATTCAGCTTGTCTCCTGTACTGTCCCATATTCACAGAAGATGTCAACCATTACACCAATATACAAAAAACAGGAACAAAATGATGAATAATAATATACTAGTTAGCCTAACCACTATTTTAGGAAAGTGTTTTGAGAGAACTATGCTATAACTAATGGAGAAAAACAAAATAAAAAATAACCTATGTGATATAAGCATATATGGCTTTACCAAAGGAAGATCCATCTTAACTAACCTGAGTTTTATCATCGGTTAACATCAACCATGGGCATGGGATGGCAACATTAGTTACAGTTTTAGACTTGGTAAAGGCATTTAGTATTCTGTTTCATAAAATAATATATAAAACATTAGTTAAATGGAATTACAGCCCATATTTGGTAAACTGGATAATTCAAAGGTTATTAGAACATAGACTGTGACAACACAAGGTCAGACTTCTGAGCCTCTATGTGTAAAATAGGAAATCCCAGAAGGATCAGATCTGGACCCCTTACTATTTAATATAGTCTTTGCAACAATCCCAACATGCAATACATGCTGGATGAATAAGTATACACAGGACTGGACGCTTGGATTTACTATTACAAATGCAAAAGGATTTTGTGATATTAATAACTAGTTTAATGAAACAGCAAAATGATCTGAGAAAGCTGGTACTAAATTTAGCTTTAATAAATGTAGCATCATAAAAAGATACTTGAAGAGCCATTAATACCATAAAGTGTTCCATTCAAAGAAGTACTTGAATACAAGGACTTGGGCATAAAAATAACACCTTAAGTGTTAATCATTCAATGTCATCTAAGCGTTTATTGTTCAATGTCAAAAGCAATGAGGCAGCAAGGTTTTTTAATTAAAAAAAAAATCTCTAACACAGGAAAAGTATATGGTCAAGTCATATAAAACATACATTAGACCCATCCTCGGCGAGTTATATAAAACATACATTAGACCCATCCTGGAATAAAATAATGTTTTCTGTACTTACACTAAAGGACAATTAATCAGACTAGAAAGAGTCCAGAGAAAATGTATTAAAAAATAATAACTTTGAAATATTATAGACATAAAGAAAGATGCCAAAAGTTAAACTGCTTACAATTCACTATTGTTATTTTATGGAAAAGTTAATACTAGCCTGTAAAGCATATAGCAATTAAATGCAGTGAACTTAGAAATAAATTATAACACAAAAGCTCAATGACAGAATAATTGCATATTTAAGGCTACCACAAGAGGAATATATATATATATATATATATATATATATATATATATATATATATATATATATATATATCTAAAAGAGGGAAAATACCTGTATTATATAACAAATTACCTCTTCGTACAAGGCTGTCTAAAGCATTAACAGTCTTTAATAATAAACTAGAGGGTCCACAGATTTAAAACTCACAGAATGCTGCAACCAAACTATATGACCATGTAGTTCCTACACACAACCACCAGGGGTACTGCCAGCTATGTTGCATGATCCTACGTTTGCATCAATAAATGAAACTAGTCTTTTGCAAACATACCTCTCAACATCTTAATGCATGAAATCTGGACAAAGCCTGACAAAATGGGGAACAAGGGCCCAAAAATAGAAACATATTTAAATATTGCTCTTATAAACTTAGAAGGTTGCTAGCATAACAGGGTTTGTTGTAACATGCATTTTCTGAAGGATTTAAAGTCTGAAACTCAAATGTATATAATTATTTAATTACCTCAGTCCTCAGATCATTCCAGTGATTTGCCAGAAGACAACAAATTTAATGAGGGATAGACCAAAAATATAAGCCAAAAATCTGGGCATTCTGTGAAAATCTGGACAGTTGAGAGGTATGATTTGCAAAACAAGACAAGTCAAAGTGCAAAGTTTGTATCAGTTTCCATAAGGACTGGATCCATTCCCCCACTTTTTATGCATTATGAAAGAGAATCACAGCTCTTTTATTCTCCTTGGTGTCTTGTAGCATGTAGACACTACACTAATGGTTGAGAGGTGAGTGTCTTTAGCACCTTTGTTATTACTCTCTGTACATGACATACCTCTGGAGTTATCTTGCAGTATAATTTTATTTATTTATCTATTTTTATTTTACAGTTTACTGGGATAGTCCATTGGGATGAAGAGAAGAAAGAAGTAAAGGAGTGTGAGAAATGGGGAAAAAAGAGGTGAGTCATATGGGATGAGAGCAGGAACATTCCCAGAAGGTTTTGAGATGGGAATGTAGTAGGGTCTTAAAGGTAGAGTGGTTGCTTGTAGTACAAATAAGAGGTGGCAGGGAGTTCCAGAGGTGAGCTAGGGAAAAGGATAGTAGGTGTTTGCCTGGAGGAAAAGCAGGCTTGTGCAGTTCAAACAAATTCTGGTTACCGGATCTAAGAATTCTGTTGGATAGGTGCATTTTGAAGGAGGAGGCAAGAGAGGGGCAGATGAAAGGATTAAAGATGAGTTTATGGGCATGAGTAAGCTGACTATAGATAAGATGGTTGGGAAGTTCATAGGTTCATAGGTAGGTACTAGGCTATCGGCCCAAGGGCCTACATAAGCCTAGCCAGCAAGGTTCCATGGCTTACGCCACCCAACAAAGTTATTTCCCTCTGCCACTGTCGAGCAGAGTCACAGAAGTGATCCCCAGGGTGAATTTCCTATTTCCCATCCTCTCATCAAGATTTTTCTTGAAGAGTGTGAATGAAGAACTTTGCTTGACATAGATGGGTAGCTTATTCCAGAGTATAGGAAGTCTCTGGGACAGGAATCTATCCCTCCAGTGTGTTCTGTTTATTGCGGTGACAAGGTTTAGGTCCATAGAGCATGTAGTTCGGAGGTATTGGGATTTCTTTAGGTGTAGTATGTCCAACAACTCTGGGTTTGACACAGCTTTATATGTTAGGCAGAGATCACCTCGGAGTAGGCGATATGTTATGGAGTAAAGCTGGAGTTTTTTGAGGTGGTCAGTGTAGGGCATTTCTTTGAGGCCAGTAATCCTCTTTGTGAGGTACTTCTGTGGCCTTTCCTGCTGCTGCAGATGTCTTGTGAGGTAAATTCCAAAAGGGGCGTTGTACTCTATAATGGGTCTAATGAGTGTCAAGTAGAGGGGAGCAATGACCTCTTTTTTCCTGGATGAGAACCCTTTTATGATGAGGTATGCCACATAGAAGGACTTCCTGACTACTGTGGTGATGTGACTATCAAAGGAGAGACTACTGTCCACCTGGGTCCCAAGGTCTCATCACGCATTTGGTGTTAAGTAGATTGTTGCCTATGTGTTAGTTCATGGGTACAGAGTTTTTACCAACGTGGATGACACTGCACTTTTTGGCATTGAGGTTGAGGCCATGGCTCTGACACCAGGCATCAGTCTCAGTGAGGCTCTTCTGTAGGATGTCCACATCATTTGTGGACTTGACTATGGCTCCTAGTTTGCAGTCATCTGCGAACTTCATTAGCCAGAGGCCTTCTGTGTTAGCCTGTACTTCAGAGAAGTAGATACCAAACAGAAGAGGTCCCAGGATGGAACTCTGTGGTAATCACTTGTCACTGCTTTGAGGTCAGATTTGGAGTCTGCAACTTTTACAGTGTGGGTTCTGTCAGTGAGCCAGTTGGCAACGCATCTTGTGACGTAGGGATGTATACCTAGTTTAGTGAGTTTAGCTATAATTCCAGAATGGGGGATGGTGTTGAAAGCCTTGGCGATGTCAAGATAGGCTGTGTGAACCACCTTACCCTCATCCACGGCTTTGGTGACTGCCTCAAAGAGGTCAATCAGGTTCAGGAGGCATGATCTGCCTTTCACAAACCTGAACTGGGTGGGATCCAGAGTTTGGAGGTTACCAATGTCTTTGTTTATGAGTTCCATGATGATACGTTCCATGGCCTTGCAGACCATCCTCGCCAGGCTAATAGGTCAATAGTTCCTGAGATCAGTGGTGGCTCCCCCGTTGTGGAGTGGGATAACTGTTGCTGTGCACCATTCAGTGGGCACAAAGCCTGATACAAGGTTATTATTGAACATGGTGCTTAAGTGGAGAGCCAGTTTGTTCTGAAGTTCGTGTAAAATGCAGCCTAGGATGTTGTCTGGTCCCATGGATGCTGTGTTTTTGGCTTTAGAGAGTGTAGCTTTTACCTGTGTAGTTGTGATTACAGGAACTCTGCATTCTTCCTGCATAGATATGGGCCCTTTAGGTGATGAGAGGGGGGTAAACTTAGCACTGAACCTATCTGCCAGGATGTTGGCAATATTTATTTATTTATTTATTTATTTTTATTTATTTTACATTTGTTTACTGGGCTAGTCCAACTGGATATATATATCCGTTTTCAGCAGAGGCCCGGGGAGAAAAGCTCCACAATAATCATACAGACATTGATTTACATACTGAAATACATTTTTGTAGAAAGAAACATAAACAGGGAAAACAAATTAGACATACAAATAAATTAACTAATTAGAAGAAATGCAAGTTATAGAAAAAAAAATAGATTAATTAAGGACAATGTACAAGAGGAGATAGAAAATGTAGGATCTTGAGATATAAGAGAAAAGAGAGACCATTAGGGAACAACATGAAGGAAGGCAGGGAATTAAAGATTTAGTCTGGTTTAGTGCAAGGACATAGCCAATGAGAGTTAAAGAATAATTTGAGATTAGTTTTGAATTGGCTGAGAGAGGTAGCTAGTCTTAGGTTATTTGGAAGGGAATTCCATAGTTTTCCAATGGAATTGGCAAAAAGAGCATCGCCACCTGAATTATTGGATTTCGTTGTTTGTACCAGGACACTATTTGAAGAACGAAGGCTATTTAGATTGGAATAGGGGGTTAAAAGTTTGTGCAATGAGGGTTTTTTTCTGGTTCTTTGATAATTTTAAATGCTTCACTAAGTTGGTTAAACTTGAGAAGATTGGGGAGTTCTAACCAGCCTAGTTTTCTTAGATTAAGGCAGTGGTGGGCTCACCTGTTACAAATTTGGCAATATGGTTAGAAGCTACAGAGAGTTTGTTGAGCTCAGTTTTTTTGAGGAAGGAAAGTACCAGAGAGGCGTAAAGTAGGGTGGAGAGAAGGTGAGTGCGTGCGATTCTTAGTTTAGTATTGGGCGTAAGAAAGTTCTTAATTCTATACATGGAACCGAGTTTCTTGTTTACTGTCTTTATAGTTTGACTAATGTGAATATCAAATTTGAGCTTGTGGTCAATTGTGACACCTAGTAGTTTGGTATTGGTGACAGGCTCAATGATGGTCCCATTAGTGGACTGAACGTGGAAGGCCATATTATTAGAGAGTGGAGGGTGTAGCCCTAAAGAAGTGGCTAAGGTGGGGAGAATTAGTAGTAGGTTAGTTTTTTTAGGGTTTAGGATAAGTTTCCGTTCAGTGAACCATTTTTCCACTGCAGTAAAGCAGTGTTGGGTGGCTTTCTGGAGGTTATGAAGAGACAAATCAGCGTAGAGTCATCTGCATATTGAATGCAGGTGGCTTTATGGATGACTGAATGGAGGTCGTTTATGAATACAGAGAAAAGAAGGGGACCAAGTATGGAGCCTTGGGGAACTCCTACTGTGTTAGGTAGTAAGTGAGATAGTTTGCTTTGCCACTGAACTGCTTGTTGTCTACCAGATAGGTAAGCATTAAACCAGTTTAGGGCCAGTTTATCAAGGTGAAGGTTTTCAAGGGTTTGTAGTAAGAGTTGATGATTGACCATGTCAAAGGCTTTTGACAGATCAAGAAATAGAGCAGAAGTAATTAGTTTGTTGTTACGGTTGCTGTTGATTGTGTCAACAAAGGATAGGAGAGCAGTGGTAGTACTATGATGAGGGCAAAAGCCATGTTGAGTTTTGGACAAAAGATTATTAAGAGCAAGATAATGTAGGAGTTGTTTGTGAGCACATCTTTCCATTAATTTTGCTATAGGTGACAGTATTGCTATCGGTCAATAGTTAGAAGTTTCCATGGAGGAACCACCCTTATGAAGAGGGATGACGTAGGATATTTTCCAAAGAGAGGGGATTGTGCCCTCTGTTATAGTTCTGTTAATTAAGATTGAAATGGGGTAGGCTACAGCATCTGATGCTATTTGTAGGTATTCGGCTGGGAGTCGATCGGCCGATAGAGTGGATGGTTTAAGTTTTTTCAATAGGGTTCTGATATAGGAGGTGGATATTGGTTGAAGGTTAAAGGCTGGTGGAAATTTGCCAATAGCAGTAGTAAAAGAGGAGGAAGAAGAAGGTAGCTGACTGGCTAGTGACTGAATGGTCTCAGTGAAAAAAGAGTTGAAAGTGTTAGCTACTTCTACAGGATCTTTACCAATAAGTTTCTCTGGGGTGGGGGTAGAGGATTTCCCAGAATGAAGGAGGTTATTGAAACCTGCCCAAAACTTCTTTGGGTTATTCTGGTGTCTATCCTGGAGGTGACAAAAATAGTTCTTTTTATCCCGGGTTATGTCTGATTTAGTAGAATTTCTGAGCTGCTGAAATTTAATGCGGTCTAGGGGTGCTTTTGTGGTTCTCCACTTGTCCCATGCTTGGTTTCTAAGCTTAATTTTTAATTTGGTTTCCTTGGTAAGCCAAGGTGCAATCCGGACCTTTGATCTGATCAGTCGATTAGGGGCATGAGAATCCAGTATATTTAGAAATGTGTCATTGAAGAATGACACACTCTCATCAAGGGGAAGTGTTTTTAACATGGACCAGTTACAGGAATTGAGTTCAACCATGAATAGTCCTGGGAGAAATTTCTTCTTATTTCTAACATGTCTATATATGGGAGGATTTGTACAGGTCATTTTATGTTTCATGATAAAAGTGACAAGGTGGTCACTGAGGTCATTTGGGAGGGTCCCACTGGTATAGTTTGGTGTATCTTTATTAGTAAGAATCCAATCAATGGTGCTATCTTTTTGATTAGCGTTTCCAAGTCCTGTTGGAGATGTGATGTTTTGGGAGAAGCCATGTAAGTTAATGGGCAGAGGATTCTTCTGGTCAGAGAACTTGGACCAGTCAATGTTAAAGTCACCCAGTATAATGGTTTCCTGAGGGTAGTTCGTGGTTAGCCAACTTAGGGTTAGCTCCAGGGTATCTTGGTTATTCCCTGGTGGGATATAAACTACAATAAGGTTGATGTTTTTATGGTTGTTTAGGCATATTTTTAGGGAAATTAGTTCCATATTGGAGATCATAGGAGGTTGTAAAGGATTCAATATGATATTCAATGGGTTTCTAAACATTACAGCTATTCCCCCTCCCTTTTTTTTATTAGATCTACCCTAAGCATATTATACCCAGGTGGGAGAATCTCTTCATCCTTTGTGGAAGGTTTGAGCCAAGTTTCAGTTAGACACATGATGTCTGGGAGATGTGTGGCTAGTATAGCATGTAGATTGTGAACCTTGTTATTTATACTTCTAACATTTAGATGGAAGATGAGAAGAGAGCTAGAGGTTCTTAGAGCTGGGTTAGGGGTAATATAGTCTGGGTTTGTGGTTGGGCCTGGGTTGGGGTGAATATCTCCATCCTTAGCAATGCATTTTTTCAGGTGGTCTATCAGTCTAAGTAGTTTACATATTATCTTTAGACTATATTTTGTAGTGGTGACTTTAGGGTGACGTAGCTTTACATATACACCTTTAAGGCAGAATGTTGTAGTGGTATAGTTAGAAGGGGAAAACAGATTAGTGGGAAGGTTTGAGTAGTAGCAGGTGAGACCATTGGGGAAGTGAATGCCCTGGAGAGTTTGGTTTTCATATCTGGATGAGAAATAAAGGATGAATAAAAGTAGAGGTATAGTTGGGATAATAGAGTTTATTAGTTTACCCATTTTTCTGAAGGATGAGATAGCTAAAGGAGTGGGGAGGGTTAGGTAGACCTGCTGAGATATTGGTAGATAGTTGGGATTGTAGGAGGAGATGGTTTAAATTAGAGGGAGGCTATGATTGGTTCAGGATTAAGTGGGATGGGTTTCTTGCTTGATAAATATAGAGATAGCGGGGGCGGGTGAGATAAGGGGGCAGGGTGGGGAGCGGAGCGAGCCCGAGTGAAGCGAGCAGCAAGCGAGATACACCAGTCAGGAGTTTGCAGGGTCTTAAGACCTGCTGCATGTAAGTATAGAGATTGCGTTTTTAAACTGAAGTGTATTCCTTCTTCTAAGACCTAGTTGTTGGGGAATAGTTGGCAAGTTAGGTGAAGGCTTTGCTCAGCTGCAATTTATACTATGGCTTGATTAAACACTGCAGAAGGGCTTGGGATATACAAGTTACTAGGGCTGTGTAGGGAAGGGCTGCCAGGTTAAGAAACACGATACTGTTTTGTTGCCTGCCTGCAATACGCTTTCGAATACAAGTGAAATTGTAACAAGGGTATTTTATTACCCTAATTCCTTGGGGATAGTTATAGTGTAATTTATTGTAGGACCAGCTTGTGCGTTCGCACAGTGGTAGCAGATCTTCAATATCACCGCCTGCTGTCTGGGAGCCACACGGTAATTGTTTGGAGGGGGCTACCTAAGGTGAGAATAAAAAGAACAGAGGGTGAATTCTTGAAGAAGAAAATATATTACCCAAGACTTTTAAAGCCTATAAGCACAACACACTGATTCAGGCAATTAGCAAATAAAACAAACTTGTCGCTAGATTAGCAATAAGAAAAGATGAATAGCTTGGCACAGTGCTATATTACATGCATAAAACCACCGTAAACTTTAATATAACAATATGTGTACTCACAATATCAGTTGGTTCTGTAATTTTTGCGCCTTTCTGCTGTAACTCAGAGCAGATCTGGGTGTTGCCATCTAGATTCTTGACATAGCTATAGAATGCTTTGTGGTTGTCCTTGTATTTAGTGGAGATTTTATTTCTGTAGCTAGCTTTGGAGGATCTTATAAGGGATCTCAACTTCTTACTGAGGCTGACCAGGAAGCTCCTCCACTCATGGGATTTTACTCTCTTTTGCAACTGTTTCTTCCTTCTGTTGTACAGTTTGTTTATGGCAGGGGACCACCAGATTGGCTTCCTTTTTTTGGAGGATAGCATCTTGGTTCTGTTTGGGATAGCACGATCCATGCACTCGTGTAAGTGCTTATAGCGTGCATTTGTGTAGGATTCAGCAGTTGTAACTGTATTGTCCATCTGCATAGGTGTCATGAAGTTCACCACTTCTGTCTTAAGAAGCATGAAGTTGGCTTTGGAGAAATTTTTTACTGTGATTTCCTTAATGGGGGGTGGGGGTGGGATGTGGATATCAAGGGTGATAAGCTTATGGTCGGATTGGACCAACAAGGAGTTGACTTCAGGTATGGAACACCGGTCACTCATGTTGGTAATAACTAGGTCTAGGATATAGATGCCCCTGGTGGGGGTGTAGATAAGTTGATCTAGGGTATTGGAGTTTATGAATTCCAGAAAGTGTTGAGCTTAAGAGTTGGGACATGAGTAGTTTTCCCAGTTAATGGTGGTCGGATCGGACCAACGAGGAGTTGACTTCAGGTGTGGAACACCGGTCACTCATGTTGGTAATGACTAGGTCTAGGATATTGTTGCCCCTGGTGGGGGTGTGGATAAGTTGATCTAGGGCATTGGAGTTTGTGAATTCCAGAAAGCGTTGAGCTAAGGAGTTAGTACACGAGTAGTTTTACCAGTTAATGGTGGGGTAGTAGAAGTCGCCTATTATTAGGGTGTTTGGTTGAACCCTAATATTTTCTAGTACATCAAGAAAAGAGGAATGGGAACCCTGGGGCATGGTGGGTGATCTGTAGTAAGCTACAATTTGGATTGCAGTTTTGCCCAAAGTTAGTTGCACTTAGATAACCTTGGATGCATTATGCTGAGCAACTAGCCTGGAGGTTTGGATATCCTTAATGAATATGGACACAACTCCGCCTTTGGTGTTTCGGTCCAGGTTACATGGCCAAAAAGTGTGGTATGAGTTATAGCCTGGTAGTGCAGGGGTGCTCTCTGGAGCCTTGAACCAGGTCTCAGTCACTGCACAGATATCGATGTTTTCCATTTTAAGGAGTGCCTCGAGTGAGTACATGTTGAGATTTAGACCTCTAGCATTGAGTAGCATTACCCTCAGTATTTGCTTGCTTGCTCCTGTTATAGTGGTGAATTTGTTATTTGAACCCTGCCTAAAAAAGGCACTATAGGGGCAGCAAGAGCATTAGCCAGTATCCAGAATCCCAGGGGTGAAAGGTGCAGGCCATCTGTGGCAAAGCATCGTGGTCTGTCGACCAGGTCATCCCAAGCAGACAGATACTGGATCCACTTAGAATGACACCAGAAGCTTAGCCAATTGTTGAAGTCAATCATTTTGTCCTTGTACTGCGGTACCATTCTGGGTGATGGCAGAATGCTACTCAGGGCTAGGGTCATACCTGCCTGAAGATCGGAGAGCTCTTACATGTCTCTTTTCATGTAGTCCAGGGAAGTACGTCTCAGGTCATTCATACCAACATGGACAATAGCAGAGTCATATTTGTACTTTTGGAGTGACCTGAGTGCATGGGTTATGTGGTGGAATCTGACATCCGACAGGCAGCTGACAGTAACCTTCTCCTTGTTTAGCCAGATGAGTGGGACATCAGTGTGCCTGACTATAGAGTCACCTATGACTAGTGTGTTGGGTATGTTGTTTTGCCTTATTGGCTGTGGTTGAGTGACACACTGAGTCTGTGGGCTATGTGTCATTTGGGTTGTGTTGGGGGATGGAGGTTGCTTGCGTTTCTGCTTTGGAGGTCTCTGTTGCTTAGACAGATTATTATTGAGAGCCTCCGCAAATGTTTTTCTATTACTATGTGTGGATTTAGGTGTAGATTTAGTGAGACTATGTGAAGAGTGTGGTGTAGTGCAAATGTTTACCTTCTATACATGACTGTCAAGTTCAGTCTTGGTTGGAGAGAGCTTAACCTCCAGTTTGGCTAGATAAGTGCATCTCTCACAGGTTGTAGTGTTGGGTGGTAGGAGGACAGGGTTGTCTGTGTACATAAGGCCATTTCTACTTTGCCTCAAGATGCCCAAATTCATCAGATAGACAGGAGAGAGCACTGGGAGCTGACCCTTGGACATGCCTGAATAAAAAATATTTTCCTTTAGATAAGTGAGGAAAGTGAGTACAAGAGCTGTTTTTCTCTAAGCAAGTGAAAAAGTAAGTACAAAACTGTTTTCCTCTAGATAATGAGGAAGATTGAGTGCTATAGTAATTAGTAGCTTATTTAGTGCTTACAAGTTCTGAACAAGTGCTAAGCATGAATAAGCAAATTTAAGTGCTAAAACTAAGAATCTCTATCTGCACTAGATGAGTTACAGGACAGAAACAAGTGCAAATGCAAGCATTCAAATCAGAAAGTTGAGAGAAATGGAAGATTGCCCAATTGGCCAATAACTGCAATTTCTGAGCCAGAACCTCTCCTTATGTGGTAGACAGGTTACTTAGTGCTTACCACTCCCACTGATAAGGTAGAAGGCTTCCCTCCAACACAAAAAGTCTTGGGGGCTCAGAAGCTTACATACAGTCCTGGATACAGCAAATCTGTATCTGGAACACTAGTTACAGGAAAGGTAGGAAACAGGCTTACTGATTTTTTTTTACAGAAAAGTAGCAAAAACAGTAGTAAAAACAATTCACAAGCAGTGCAAGCTAGCACACTTGAGTATGCAGCAGTTTTAGACCAAACACAGTTTAAATAATGCAATTAAATTAAAAAGGACTAAAAGCAAGTGCTGAAAAGAGTTTATTAGGTAGAATGTGGTAAAGAGATTGGCCTGGGGGAGTGTCCCAGATCAAATCTACAGTGGGCGGGCAACTGCAAAAGCCGCCAAACAAACTACTAACCAAAAATAGGGAGGGTGGGTTTCAACAGAGATCTAAGCAACAATTAACAAACTCTATAACCAAAAAAATATACTCAGCTCTGTATAAGGCAGTCTCTCAGAACACAGGTTCCAGCAACTTGAATGCAGCTGTTATTATACCAGCTGAAGACACGGCAGAAAATGGGGGTGGGGAAACAGTTTCAACAGAGATCTAAGCAACAGCTAACAGTACAAACTTTAAAACCAAAAAAATATATACTCAGGTCTGTATATTTGCTGATCAGTCTCTCAGAACAGTGAGGCAATAGTTTCAACAGAGATCTAAGCAACAATTAACAAACTCTATAACCAAAAAATATACTCAGCTCTGTATAAGGCAGTCTCTCAGAACACAGGTTCCAGCAATTTGAATGCAGCTGTTACTATACCAACTGAAGACACGACAGAAAATGGGGGTGGGGTGGGAAAACAGTTTCAACAGAGATCTAAGCAACAACTAACAGTACAGACTTTAAAACCAAGAAAAATATACTCAGCTCTGTATATTTGCCGATCAGTCTTTCAGAACAGTGAGGCAACAGCTTCAACAGAGATCTAAGCAACAATTAACAAACTCTATAACCAAAAAAATATATACTCAGCTCTGTATAAGGCAGTCTCTTAGAACATAGGTTCCAGCAATTTGAATGCAGCTGTTACTATACCAACTGAAGACACGGCAGAAAATGGGGGTGGGGTGGGGAAAACGGTTTCAACAGAGATCTAAGCAACAACTAACAGTACAAATTCAAAAAACAAAAAATTATATGCAGCTCTGTATATTTGCCTATCAGTCTCTCAGAACAGAGAGGCAACAGTTTCAACAAAGACCTAAGCAACAATTAAACTCTTTAACCAAAACAATATACTCAGCTCTGTATAAGGCAGTCTCTCAGAACACAGGTTCCAGCAATTTGAATGCAGCTGTTACTATACCAACTGAAGATACGGCAGAAAATGGGGGTGGGGGTGGGGAAAACAGTTTCAACAGAGATCTAAGCAACAAGTAACAGTACAGACTTTAAAACCAAAAAATATATACTCAGCACTGTATAAGGCAGTCTCTCAGCCAAGCCAATTTAGTTTGTAAAGGGCATTGCAGTGGTGGGATGAGGATTTATAGCTGGTAGCAAACTTAGAAATTTTGTTGTAACAGGAGGATAGCTTTGTTTTTAGAGAAGATTGAAGGTTGGTAAGAAGTGGGGCACCATATAGGAGAGAAGGAATGAGGAAGGTGTTAGAGAGTACAAGTTTACTAGTGGGAGTGATATAGTGGTTATGGCGGTAGAGCATGCATAGTTTCTTGTGGGTTTTCTTTATATTAGTTAGTAGGTGGGTATCAAATTTTACCTGTTCATCAATAAGGACTCCTAGAAGCTTTGAATGGGAGGCTACCTCAAGAGAGGTATTGTTTTGGCTAGTAATGGAGAATGAGTTCTTGTCTATAATGGTACTTTTTGAAGGGGAAAATAACATAATTTTAGTTTTTGATGCGTTGAGTGATAGGTGGTTGTCTATCATCCAATGTTCGGTATGAGAGAAAGCATTTTAAGTTAGTTTTAAGAGAGTGGAAGTGGAAATGGTGGAGCAGATGATTGTAGAGTCATCTGCATATTGAATCAGCTTAGCACTAGGAATGTTCTGGTAGAAGTCATTTATGAAAATGTTGAATAGTAGGGGACCCAATATGGAACACTGGGGTACGCCTCTATGTGTATTAAGGAAGGAGGAGGTGTCTTTTTTCCATTTGACAGCTTGTTGTCTGTCATAGAGGTAACTAGAAAACCAGTTGACAGAAGAGTGGGATAGGTTTAGATTAGAGAGTTCAGATAGTAGAAGGTTATGAGAGATAGTGTCAAAGATCTTGGATAAGTCCAGAAGCAGAGTGGACACTAGACAGATGGAATCCTGGGCTTTATTGACAGTTTCGAGGAAGGAGTGGACAGCAGGTGTGGTATTGTGGCCAGGTCTAAAACCATGTTGTGTGGGGATAAGTAGGTGGCTGTCTGTGAGGTAGGGTAGAAGTTGAAGGTGGATACACTTTTCTAGAACTTTTGAAATAGGGGATAAGATAGCAATTGGCCGAAAATTGGGAATGTTGTTGTTATTACTTCTTTTGTGAAGTGGAATGATATATGCCTTTTTTCAGAGTAGGGGTACATAGTTTTATTGGATTAAGCAGTTTATTAGAATGGAGATGGGAAAGGCAATGGCATCAGCAGCAATTTTGAAGAAGTAGGAAGGAAAGTCATCAGGGGCATTTCAGCTTGGTTTCAGTTTCTGAAGGAGTTTTTTTATGGTGGAGATAGTAATGGGTTTGATAGTGAAGGAAGAGGGTTGGGAGGTGGTAGTGTTAGGGGAGGGAGAGATAGGAAGTGGTGGAAGTGAAGCTTTGTTGGGGAAGGAAGTAGTTAGTTTGGCTATAGAATCAATAAAGAAGGAGTTAAATTGGGTGGCTAAGGAGAGGCCTGGGACATTTGGGTCAGGGCAGTGTCTGTCTTTTTTGCCAGGATCGAGGAGGGTGGAGATGCCATTCCAGAATTTTTTGGGGTTGGGCTTATGGTTATTTTGAAGGGTGGAAAAATAGGATTTGTGGTTGGCTGCAATAAGTTGTTTTACTGTTTTTGCTTAGTAGCTTGTATTCAGTCAGGGTGGTATGGGTTTTATTTTTCTGGTAATTTTTCCAGGCTTTGTCACGGAGATGCATAATGGTTGTAGTTTCTTTACTTTTAATTATTTTGGCTCTGGAGGGAGCAAGGATATTTAACAGGTCTAAGAATGTAGTATTAAAGTAGGCTACTGCATTATCTATGGATAGGGTTTTCAGATAACTCCAGTTTGTGTGTTTTAGAGACCTGGAGAAGGTTTCAGGGTTGAAGTTTTTGAGAGAGCAGGAGGAGATGTAAGTGTGGGATAGTTGTAAGGAGGAGGGAAGGTGACGAGCAAAATAGGGAAGATGATTGCTAAGTGTGTCAGGTAGGATACTGCTATCAGAGATGTATTGGGGGTGGGAAACAAGAACCCAGTCAAGAGTAGTACCAGAGAAGTGTTTTGAGGGCCTGGTAGTAGAGTTTATTAGTTGTGAAAAGTTGTACAAGTTTATGTTGTTTGAAGAAGTAGGAGACTGAATATCGGTCCAGTTAATATTAACATCACCAAGGATATTGGTATTGTTGGTAATGTTAGAGGAGAACCAGGAGAGGATATCCTCAAGAATAGGGATATTGTCTCCTGGGGGAAGGTAGAGAGTGGCTATACATATGTGTTTGTTTCTATTCATCTGGAGGAGGGCCAAGGTTAGTTCGGCACTGGTGAATTGGAGTATGGGTTTGGTGAAGGGAGTAACTGTAAGGGAGGAGGAGTAGAGAAGAGTTACTCCACCACCTTTTTTAGGGTCCTATCATTTCTAATTATATTGTAGTTGGAGGGAGTGATGTCAGGATCTTTCATGTGTGGCTTTAACCAGGTTTCAGTAATGGATAGGATACCTGGGTGGTTATGTTGGAGCCAGGTATGGAAGTCTGGAATCTTGTTATATAAGCTTTGAGCATTCAATGTAGTGAAAATGAGAGATATAACTAATATAGGGGAGCACTACAGAATCCTGAAAGCCCAAAATCCTGAAGACCAAAATCCTGAAAGTTCAAAATCCTGAAAACACACAGGATACCAACACTTACTATAGTCCAGCACAAGTACATACAGAAACAAATAAAACAAACCATATTACTCTTCTCCAAGTATAAGCAGGGGGGCAAGCTCCCCTGCACCCCCAAATCCCCTGCTACTTAAATATATCAACTCCGAGATTGCACTTAGTATACTGAAGTGCAATATCAGAGTTGTTATATTTAAGAAGCGGGGGGTGCAGGGGGGCTTGCCCCCTGCTTATAGTTGAAGGGTAATATTTTTCTGTATGTAATTGTGCTAGACTATAGTAAATGTTGGTGTCTGGTGTGTTTTCAGGATTCTGAGTTTTCAGGATTTTGAACTTTCAGGATTCTGGTCTCAGGATTTTGGTCTTCAGGATTTTGGGCTTTCAGGATTCTGTAGCGCTCCCCTAATATAGATATAAGGAGGGATATAACTGCTAAGAAACTTGGTTTCTAAAGGATAACATTTAAAGACAATCACTGGCATTGCTGCCTGAGATAAGATTTTCCTTTGGCAAAGTTGCAGCTAGTAAGCCTTCAGGTCAGTTGAAACCCTACTTCAAACACACACCCACATAAAAAAATTAGTAATTATTTTCTCATTTAGTCACTAAACTCCTGCAGTGCATTAAAAGTAAATGACAGACTCCATCAGGCAATTCCAAAAAGCAAAGAAAATCCAAGATGTATAAACACAAATGCATAGTCCTAAATGTAGAAAACTACATACTCAAGTACACATATAATATATGTGTGTGCACTCACATATAAATATGCTATTTGCCATAACAACAGCCAAAAGTAAAGTAAATTAAGTTCATCTCATGTGGGTGGATTTCACCACACTATTCCCCCTGTCCCTCACTTTTGTAATGCATTTGCTAGAGTGAAACAATGATCATTTAAAACATAAAAAAAAAAAATGGTTTACTGTTTCTCTGAAATGATGGGTGTCATGGAGACAGTACAAACTTTTATAACATGAGCCAACTCATATTTCTATCACATGTAATGAGCAAGAAACTTTTGAGCAAATAACATATAAAAAACATGTTTGACCAAATACGCTATGAGCAGAAATACACTGAGCACCTGCAGGGAACCCAGGACTCTTTTGCCCTTCTTGGTGTATCCTGTGCACAGCCATATCTCCCTTATAGACAAGATCAGAGAAGATACATCTGGGTACTCTAGTTCCTACATGCACATGCACCATAACAGTGTTGCACTTTTGATCACATGATTACATTCATTGCATTGTAGAACTGGTACTAGTTTCATGATTCACTTTTGCAGTGTTAGCTGTCAGTGATATTATGTACTGTGCTCATAATACCTGCATTCTAAAGACACTTTGCATGTGTCCATGACACAATACATAAAGTAGATAGTCGTAAGTCTGTGGTACGTCTGTATGTCTGTGAATCTGTAGTGCAGTGCATTCTACTCAAGGCTCACCAGGCCCTCATTTCTCACTAGCCAGGCACTTGTTTCTGAGTACACGTACCATGTTTGTCAAAAGATACTGATGAGGATTGCAGTCATTACAGCAATAATACAAAAGGCGTGCAACAGTAGTAGCACCAATATGTCACTGCGAGATTCCCAGCCAACAGAGTTATAAATGTGTGAAGGTATTTATCAATATTAGATTGTACTGTCTAATGTTAGTTATAAATGTATTAAGGTATTTATCAGTATTAGATCGTACTGTCTAATGTTAGTTATAAATGTGTGAAAGTATTTATCAATATTAGATCGTACTGTCTAATGTTTCCATTCTGTACTTTGGCTGCAGTACTTCATGGTGTGCTAATGCCTGTGGCATGGTACTTGAAAAAGGCAATACTAGCAGTTTGCCCTATTGAACTTGAAACAGGCATGACTAACCGTTTGCCCTATTGAACTTGAAACATGCATTACTAGCAGTTTGCCCTGTTGAACTTGGAACCGGCATTAATAGTAGTTTTGCCCTATGTAGGATATGACTACATCTTAGACATACACTAAAACAGAATAGGCATAAATGGATACTGTCTTGTATTTCCTGGATTAAGTACAGTCCTTTAAAGACATGTTTGGAACAAAGAATCACATGTATATAGTGACAAGCATACTTTTGAAGAAAATGCTGTGATGTGTTGCTAACCCATTTATCATATATTAATTTATCATTTGCAACTAAGTAGGCTGATCTGTATGAATATTTTTCTGCCATGACCCATGCCGCAGGGTCCAAAGGAAAGACAATACAGTATGTGCGTGTCTGTGTATGTGTGTGCAAGCACGCACGTGTGTGTTTCAGTTTTTAGACATTTTACTGTTCTCATTCAATGCTTTTTTTGAAGAAAAGATAGCTCAGAAAAAAAAAACAAATGTTGTTAAGACATTTAAACTTCACAAAGACATTGACTGCAAGTCTGTATTTGACCCTTATCACTGAATCACCACCTTAGCTATAAATGCTTTCTATCACATCACAATAAAACTGCTAACAGAAAATCTGCCAAAACTTAACTAGCAATCTCCCAGTGTGCTTCCTGTCTCACTCATATAAGCATGCCAGTGCATTACCTTACAGGATGCTCTGACTCAATCTCCTTCAGTACCTTTGTCCCTCCCTGTTATCATATGCACTATTACACTTGCTCGTGTATTGTATGAATATGCTTTCTTGCATACCACTCAACCTCTTAGAGCAAGAAATCTGGACAAAGCCATAAATAAAAGTGGGAAAAAGGACCAAAAAATATGGAACATTTTTAAATATTGTTCTTACAGACTTAGAAATTGATAGAATAACAGGTTTTGCATTAGCATAGATTTTCTGAAGAATATGAAATTGAAATGTCATTATTGTCTAACTTAGATCTACAATGATTTGTCACTTCTTCTTCTTCTTCTTTCAGCTGCTCCCGTTAGGGGTCACCACAGCAGATCAACTGTTTCCATTTCCACCTGTCCTCTGCATCTTGCTCTGTCACACCAACCACCTGCATGTCCTCTCTCACCACATCCATAAACCTTATCTTAGGCCTTCCTCTTTTCCTGTTACCTGGCAGTTTCATCCTTAGCATCTTTTTCACAATATACTCTGCATCCCTCCTCAGCACATGTCCAAACCAACGTAATCTTGCCTCTCTGGCTTTGTCTCCAAACCTTCCAACCTGGGCTGACCCTCTAATATACTTATTCCTAATCCTGTCCATCCTCGTCACACCCAGTGCAAATCTTAACATCTTCAGCTATGCCACGTCAAGCTGCCTTTTTGTCAATGCCACTGTCTTCAACCCATATAACATAGCTGGTCTCACTACCTTCTTGTAGACCTTCCCTTTCACTCTTACTGGTACTCGTCTCCCACAAATTACTCCTGACACTCTTCTCCACCCACTCCATCCTACCTGCACTCTCTTCTTCACCTCTCTTCCACACTCACCATTCCTCTGAACTGTTGATCCCAAGTACTTAAACTCATTCACCTTCACCACCTCTACTCCCTGCATCCTCATCATTCCTCTATCCTTCCTCTCATTCACACATGTATATGCTGTCTTAGTCCTGCTGACCTTCATTCCTCTTCTCTCTAGAGCATATCTCCACCTCTCCAGGGTCTCCTCCACCTGTTCCCTACTCTCACTACAGATCACAATGTCATCTGCAAACATCATAGTCCATGGGGACTCCTGTCTGATCTCGTCTGTCAACCTGTCCATCACCATTGCAAATAAGAAAGGGCTCAGAGCTGATCCTTGATGTAATCCCACCTCCACCTTAAACGTATCCGTCACTCCCACCGCAGACCTCACTGCTGTCACACTACTCTCGTACATATCTTGTACCACTCTTATATACTTCTCTGACACTCCCGACTTTCTCATACAATACCACAACTCCTCTCTAGGCACCCTGTCATATGCTTTCTCTAAATCCACAAAGACACAATGCAACTGCTTCCGACCTTCTCTGTACTTCTCCATCAACACTCTCAGAGCAAACATCGCATCTGTAGTGCTCTTTCCTGGCATGAAACCATACTGCTGATCACTAATCATCACCTCCCTTCTTAACCTAGCTTCCACTACTCTTTCCCATAACTTCATGCTGTGACTGATCAGTTTAATCCCTCTGTAGTTACTACAGCTCTGCACATCACCCTTATTCTTAAAAATCGGTACCAAAACACTTTTTCTCCATTCCTCAGGCATCCTCTCACTTTCCAAGATTTCATTAAACAATCTAGTTAAAAACTCCACTGCCATTTCACCTAAACACCTCCAAGCTTCCACAGGTGTGTCATCTGGACCAAAAGCCTTTCCATTCTTCATCCTCTTCATAGTTATCCTTGCTTCCTCCTTGCTAATCCACTGCACTTCATGATTCACTATCCGCACATCATCCAACCTTCTCTCCCTCTCATTCTGTTCATTCATCAACCCCTCAATGTATTCTTTCCATCTGCTCAATACATTCTCCTCGCTTGTGAGTACGTTTCCCTCATTATCCTTTATCACCCTTACCTGCTGCACATCTTTACTAGCTCGGTCTCTCTGTCTAGCCAATCGGTACAGGTCCTTTTCTCCCTCCTTAGTGTCCAACCTTTTATACAACTCTTCATACGCCTTATCCTTAGCCTTCGCCACCTCTCTTTTTGCCATGCACCTCATCTCCTTATACTCTTGTCTACTTTCTTTATCTCTTTGACAATCCCACTTCTAATTAGCCAGAAAAACAGAATTTTGTGAAAAATGGAACAAACATATGAGGCAAAAATGTGGACATTCTGCAAAAAGCTGGACAGTTGAGAGGTACGCCATTGTATACTAGCTTCTATAGGTCTAGTCCTGGATTATCAGTTTTGGCTTCCTCTTTCAGTCACTTTCCCTTTCTCTAGTTTGTTCCTTCAATCCTACCTTTGCACTGTTAGAGATTCCAAATTAAATTGTAGTAAGTTGGCATCATTCACTAAGATAAATCTGTATATTCATCCAAGTCATTTCCTTCAAGGGGGAGTAGAATGTATTACCAGTTTACATTGTGAACCCACTACAAATAGATATACAAGAAATGTTTTTTTCTTTCATACCTTCTTTTTTATTTTATTGAGTGGAATTGCAACTGCGTTTTCAAATGCTTGCAGTTTTGCTCACAAAAATTCAAGATTCAAAGGTCAGAACTGTCTTTTTTAGAAAACAGACATGTATCAGTACTTATTAAACCTCTCCTCAGGTAATAAGTTAGTTTAAATATGAATTATAAATAAAAATACTGATATACATCTGTTGCATTTCATCATTTTGCTTTATGAGTCGAAACACAGTGCATGTTCAGCTCTTTTCCTCATAACTGACCACTTAATAATAATTTTGACTCAAATGTGTATGTCCTTCAGAATGGGTTATCCACCTATTAACTGGTGAAATACGTTGTATAAAGACTGCTCTAAGAGAGATTTCTAGTTAAACTCCTCTTTCTTTTTGATATCCTGCTTTAATGCCACCCTCATGATGTACCTTTACATCAGTGAATAAAATGTCTGCATTTATATGAAACATAAATCAGTTAAAAGAAAAAAATATATCCATACATTGAGTGGAAAGTAAATTTAATTTAGTATATCGTAACATCTTGTGATAATTCTTTTTACTGATTCTTACAGAATAACTAGGTTTCTATGTGTACTATATTGCTACAATTACCTGCAAAGCTAGTAGAATATAAATACTAATTTCTTTAAGCAAAAGACAGCCATTTCTAATTAGATTATATGTCAAAATGACAAATGCAATGTAGTTCAACAAACTGTCAAACTTTCTACACCCACATTGATCGCTACCTTTCTCATGACTTTTAAAATAGAAAAACATGAGATAGAATATGATGCACTGTCTTAATTCTACACATATTTCAACATCTTTCTTGAGCTTCTATATATATCTCTTGAACAGCTAATTATAAATTAGAAAAAAAGTAATGAATGACAATGGTGCTACAGAATGAAATAACAGCTAAACAAATTGATATCCAGAGATGTAGAACAGTTTCTAGCAAAACACTTTAATCAAAACCATAAAAAACATACATGGACACATTTAAGTTAAGCCACTGTAAATCTTTTGTTTGCATTTACTACAGCCAGTGATGCATATCTGTGGAACAGAAAGAAAGAAAGGAATGACTGGCAGGAATGAATGACAGCCAATCTACTGCATTTCATTGCTAAATATCTAAATACAAATGGCAGAGGCTTACCAGGTCTATTAGCATAAAGGGAATAAAGCCCTGAGTTTCTCCCTGGCAACCTGGGTCTGATGAGTGGCCTGAGTGGTTGCAGCTGGTGTTAAAAGGATAGCCATGCCTATTTTAGACATTAAGAGGCAGACCAGGCATGCCCAGTGCCACAATGTCAAATAAAGGGCCTTGTAGTGCAAGGGATGACCCTAAGGTAGGTGTTCATCCACCAAACAGTATATATGGTGGCCTCATTGTATTTTTGGAGCATGCACTCATATGGGGAGGAAATAATTGTTCTATTGATGATGTCTGCCACTCCTCCGTCATCCAAGGAAAGGGATAGGGCATAAACCATACGCCATCATTGACAAGATGCTAGGGAGACTGCAAAGCATCCTCATATCTGGTTAGATGGTGGATCCTGCATATAGCTCTCACATGCCACGTGCTGAAGATATGCAGTATGTGTGGAAAGTCCAATCAGTGAGAGTAGCTTAATAGCCAGCAGATGTAGAGGCAAGCAATACAGAGAAAAACATGGCAATGGCTTTTTAATGCTGAAGAATTCCTTCAGTCTTTCTCTGTCTCTCTCTCTGTGTCCAAACACAGTTAAATCATTACTTTTTGCTTATTACCGTTTCCTTACCCACACAGATTCTACACTGTTAACAGACTCCTCAACACATAAATTCATCCTCATTCATATCGATATTTCACTATACCAACTTGTCAATCCCTATATCTACCTATCAGTTGTGCGTATCAATCCCTATACCTACCTATCAATCCCTATACCTGCCTAACAATCCTACCTATCAATCCCCATAGCTACCTAACAATCCTACCATTATCTTACTCTGCTATACTCCTCCCATTAATCTCTACTACCTGCAACTGCATCGCTCCACATTCCTCCCACCTCTTACTATCACCTTTCCGTAGATCATTCAAAATCCCAAATATGCCACTACATCACCTTCTCTGGCTGGCATTTCTCACTATACTCACTATACTCACTATACTCACAATCTCACCCAGCTATCACAAGTCTCTCTCCCATGGTTACTTACCTACACCTATGTAACTATACTTAAACAAGAATACCACAACACCTTTCTCTAATATCTTCTTCATCCTACCTGACAAATGCATGCAAGCATTACATACCAAGATCAATCTAGTCCTTGGGCATTGATAACTGGGAAAACTGGGACATGAATGTCTGGGCTTAAAAAGGTTTTAGGGCTGTTAGCCTAGTAACCTCTTACAATCTTAAGATGTGCTTTTCAATTTCTGAATTCGACTCTAGTAAAAATATGCCTTTCCCACTTGAACAACCAGGCTATCAAAATTACCACAAAACTACCTGGTAGTGCACCTAATAGAAGAACAGTGTCTTTATATTGTGGCAATAATGGAAACAGAGTAGAGAGAGAACTGAGGCTAAGTCACTAATATACTAAGTAGACAGCTTAGGGGAAAACCGAACAAAAGAAGATGTAGTGCTCTATACATTAGGAAGGCATAAATCTGACAAAAGTGAATACAAGAGGACAGGAGGCACTGCAAGTCATGCAGGAAACTTGCATTACAGAATAGAAGTGACAGCATAGGATACATAGGGCTCAGACACAGATACTCTCTTCAGGAGACAAAAATTATAGAGTATACATCATCATGTAAAGAAAGGGAAAATGCAGTAACTGTAAGACTTTATAATGCCACATGTTACGCCAACTAATTTAGCTATATTTATTTATTTGACGTTTGTTTATTGGGGAGGTCTGAATGGGCTAGTGGCCCATTTTCAGCAGAGGCCAGGGGAGAAAAGCTCCAAGTAATCGATAGGTACAATCATTACAGTATTTTTCAAATATCTCTACATAGGTCATCTGACTAAAAAAAATAACACAGACACTCTAGTATTTTTTTTTTAAGATTAACTTACAGAAGACAGTTATAGCCACAGCCAGGATGATTTCTAACCTTCTTCGAGGAATACACACCAGACAGCAGGTACGAGAACCTACCTAGAAATGAGAACACATCTGTTGCACTCAAGGCAGATATGAGACAAGATGGAAAAAAAGAAAGAATAAATATGAGGCAGTATAGCAGAGCGCAGTACCTTATTATTCAGAATTCTCCATAAGTTCAAGCCCAAATATATGTGGTTATTCAATAGCCAAATTGCTAACAGGACAGTAATATTGGAAAGGGATATACAATCTCAGCCTACTCATCTAACCACAGACTCCATCAAAAAAGCCCCCACACATCCCAAAACAGCAATAGGCTACCTCATCAGCCACCTAGAGTTTAAAATAAACAGTCTCTATAATAAAATCACAAATGTTTATGTATGTATAGCCCACTACTCACCTAAACTTGTTATAGCCAAAGAAACCTGATTAAAGCCAATTAGCAAAGATATAGAAATATTCCTACCATGTTATAATATACTCAGACTAGATAGAAAAAAATAGATAGAGTTGCTATTTTCTATAGAACTGTTTTAGATGTTTCCACTTACCATCATAATATACCCACTTTCAACAATGCTGCACTTCTCATTTCAATCCTCAAAGTGAATACTCACAAAT
Source organism: Protopterus annectens (assembly GCF_019279795.1). Classification (NCBI taxonomy): domain Eukaryota; kingdom Metazoa; phylum Chordata; order Ceratodontiformes; family Protopteridae; genus Protopterus; species Protopterus annectens. The sequence continues at coordinate 849,819,353 of NC_056749.1, read as the reverse complement.
CTTAGCCATCATAGGTCTATACATACCTCCTGGTAAAATCATTCTCATTCTGGAAGAGATCCTCTCTTTGATTTCAGCTAATATAAGACTGGAAACCATCTCTCTAGGAGATGTTAACATAGACTGGCAAAAGATACCCCTAGAAAACCCAAAAATTTTAATTCAGCTATATGGCTTCCTTCAGTTGATTAAGACTCTAACTAGAATTGAAAGAATCTATCCCAAATGGGATCCTAATATCTGCCCCAAACAAGTGGCACCCTACCCAGTAGCATAAGTGACCACCAGCTAAGCTAGACAATCAGACACCCCAAATGGCTTCAAAAGGTTCATCAGTTTAATACAGTCAGAAATCTCAGTAACTTCAGTAAATAAACTTTTACTTCCAGCCTGCTGCAGATCAGCTGGACTCCACTTAAAATCTTCCCCTGGATGACACATTTAATACAATATTTCTAAATATTCTGGCTGAACAAGCATCATTAAGAACCAAATAAGCCAGCCCCTTGGTTAAATAAAAAAAAGCAACTCAATCAACTTAGAGATAAAGCCTGGAAGTCATGCTTACAAACTAAGTCTCAAACATCCTTGCAACAATAGAGGTGGATAAGGAATCATGGCAAATAATGCATGAAACAGGACAAAAAGATTATTATGGCAATGCTCAAAATTCATCACCAAACAATCCAAAAAGAAAACTTCTGAAAATCCGTGAGTACAGTGTTCAATCCAGGAAAATCAACCAAACTCAGCCCATGCCTGAAGAATAACAACCAAAGCAGTTTCATACTTTAGCTCACATTTTATAAATACAGTCATCTCCCTCCTACAAAACAACTATAAATCCCGCTGTTCCACCCCAGTCATTGAAGCTGTAACAGACCTTCACACTCATATCAGTGTCATCATCATCATACCTCTCAACATCTTATACCAAAAAGTCTAGTTCAAGCCAAAAATAATTGGACAAAGGCCTCAAAAAAGGGAAAAATGTTAAATATTGCTCTTATAAATGTAAAAAGTCAATAGAATAAAAGGCTTTGTGTTTGCATGCATTTTCTGAAAGACATGAAGTCTGAAAATCAAACGTCTGTCACTATTTAGTGACTTGTATCCTCAATAATTTGGCAATAAAAAACCCACAAAATTTATGAGGAACAGAGCAAACAGGCAAACATCTGAACTGTTGAGAGGTATGGCCAATATCTACAATTAAAAAAAATACCTATTCTAACTTAAGATAACAATCATTGCCCCTGTCCAACTTCTACCTGAACAGCTCAAACTCACTGCAGATTGGAGTGCATATCCTATCTTGATTCTAATAGACTTCTTTATTCAAGAAAAGTTTGCCCTCACATTATGGAAGAAATCCTATATAATATCCCTCTGTAAAGGTGGCTCATCAGCTGAGCTCACAGCCTATAGACCAATCACCATTTTCTCACCCTTATCCAAAATCTTGGAAACGTATTTATGCTCAACTTACTACATATATTATATCTCATAGCCTCCTCTCACTCTCTCTCTCAGCATTTGTTTCAGGTCTCGTTACAGACCACATGATAGAACAATATGCTGATGACTCCAGTCTAATATCAGCTGTTAGGGCGCGACCCATGCTCCAAACAATCACCTGGAAATCCCTCTCTTTTATAGAAACTTAATTTTCAAATCAACTTTTTCTCCAACACAGGAAAACAAATTTTCTGTATGTGTTGCAAATTGTTTATTATGTGAGTGACATGCCAGTATTATGGCAGAAGGTCTAAAACCCATAAAAACTAGGCATGCTATACAGAAACAAACATTTTCTGAGCACACCCACAAATATTACTCTAGCCAAAACTTACCTTCTGCCATCCCTGCTGTATGGAGCACAAGGTCTAACCAATTTACAATCATTCATAAAAACAAACTTGAAAACTGCTGCAACAAAATTGCCAAGTTTGCTACTAATTCAACCTCTTTTGCCCATCACTATAAAGCTTTTCTTACCCTTATCAGGCTGGAACTCCTCTTCACTTCTCCTACATTCAACTTATAATATCATATACAAACCATTAGCCTGCCCGTCTCTTAACCCTATAATCAACATATATTTCTATAAAGGAAGTTTCAGATCAGAAGATTAGAAGGCAAACATCTTCTTACCATGTGTGTATCTTTTGGCTTTTCCCGGTTAGGGGTCGACACAGTGGAACTCCGGTCCGCTCATGATTGGCAGTGGATTTTTACATTGCTGAGTTGCCAGCCCGATGTCCAACCTTCAAAGAAGGCACGCCCATTCCCACACACATCTACCTGCATGTCTTTAGCGTCACTTGGCCATGGGGAGGACAAGCAGACTCCACACAGAAGGCATTCCAGCTGAGAATCAAATGGGAGAACCTCTTGCTGTGAGGCGACAACGCTAACCGCTGCAACCCATTGGCCAAATAAATCCCTGAATAAAGCTTATTTTTGTACTCAGTGGCAAAAAAAATGGAACTCCTGACATCTAACCACCAGAACTATTTCTAACCAACCCACCTTTAAATGCTTAATACTTTACAAAATCATGGACCTGCTCCTGTACAAATCCTGGCTGCATTTACTCACTATATTTCACTCACCCCCCCTCACCCTAAGTCACTCCTCACTATCCCCTCCAGCCTCCTAGTCCACTCCTTTCTTTTGTTTTTCCCCACTATCTTACATAGGTTCATAGGTTCATACTAGGCTATCTGCCCAAGGGCATTTATAAGCCTAGCCCATAGTTATGTGGCTTTCGCCACCCCTTTAGTTTGAATAAAAACGATGCCTATCATTTTTCTGTGCCTCTGTCAAGCAGTGACACTGAAGTAATCCCTGGGGTATATCTGCGATCTCCCATCCATTGGTCAAGATTCCTCTTGAACAAGGCCAGTGAGGTGCTCTGCCTCTACCATATCCACTTCATCTCTGCAGACCTATCCTCTATCTCTTTCTCTTTCCTCCCTACTCACCTAAGCTACCCGAAGACAACCTAACTGAACTCTTCTTATAATCTCTTTTTTTCTCTATCCTTCTTCCTTCTATAATCATAATATGAACACCTATATCATACTAAGACATCACTCATTTTTCCTTACTGTCTCTAATTGTGTAATCTCTAATATCTCTTTTAAGTATATTGTAAGAATTGTCTGTGGTCTCATTTATTGCAACAAATAATATGACTAATGAGTTTTTCCTCACATATTTTCTCCAACTTGTGTTATTGTTTTTCATTGCACTCTAGTATGAAACATATGTTCTGTGTTTTTCTCTTTACAACATTTTTCACTGCTATATTTTGTAATGTAACATGATACTTTGTGATTTAAAATATCTGTAATTGATTTTTGAAAAATTCTGATTTTGGAGCTTTTCTCCCCAAGCATCCACTGAAAATGGGCACTTTCTGGCCCTGTTGGACTTTCCTAGTAAACAAATGTCAAACAAGCAAAGAAACAAACAAATAAATAAATATATAATAAAAAAGTCCTTGCATTGTTTATCACTTTTATCTCAGTGATGAACTTATATGTTTAGTTGTAACACTCTGGATTGTTAACTTAAAAAAATTAAGTAAATAAAAGAAAATATTCAAGTTAGACAGACCCTGAAATGTCACTAAGTACTCTCCTGTGACAAAATTATGAATAAGATAGACCCCTGGATTTACTATTCTTCCATGCAGGACTAGCTTAGTCCTGCACAGAAGCATCCGTTTAGGAGCAGGACGGCAGAATGCCATGCATATTAATGAAGGCGTGCTGCCTGAACTCCTAATCTTACACGGAGTATGTAAGAGTGCAGGGGGAGTGGCTGAGAGCAGAACTTTCAGAATATACATGCCCCTGCAATGAAGAACAGCAGAAAGTCCTAAAAGAATGAGCGAGACTGCTCATAGGTGCACGCATACCCCCAGCAACATTCTTCCATGTGTACAAGAGCAATAGTTAACACAAAAAATATAAAGATATTTTATTTTTTTTATGAAACAGATTAAATTTAACAGTAGGTGCGCAGGTTTGCCCATCACTTAACTATGGTTAATGCAGCTTAAATGGCAGAAGAGGATAAAAAGCAAGATATATGCAAATGAAACAGGGTAGCAATAGTGTAGACAACAGAACATTCACCTTACGAGTAGTCATTCCTGGTTCAAGTCCCACTGCAGCACATTCCATTTTCCATGTCAAATCACTTTATGACCAATATTTTTAGTTGCATAACCTACTAAATAACATATATTTGTGAAGTGGAGTATTGCATTTAAATGCAGATGTGAGGTGTCAGTGTCATAATGCTGCAAAGTCCACAGATAATCAAATGTGCCCCATACAGTATCTGTACACAGGAATCAGGGATATAAATGGAAGATAAAATGTGTAATGAATGATAACTCCATACAACTTCCAAAACCCCCACCTCCCCAAGAACCGGTCGACATTACTGTCTAAATTAGTGCAGTGGTAAGCAGGAGTAAGCACTAGTAAGCAAGTGTAAGCACTGTTAAGCAGTAGTAAGCGTAAGTAAGCAAGTGTAAGAACTATTAAGCAGTAGTAAGCGGGAGTAAGCATATGCAAGCACTAGTAAGTGGGTTTAAGCCCATTTGCGCTGGGGTAAGCAATGAGTACACAGGTTAAGCAATACATTGCAGATGACTGCAAACTGGGCGCCATAATCGACTCTCCAGCTGACACAAGCATCCTCCAAAAGGGCCTTATAGAAACAGACAACTGGTGCCAGAGCCATGGCCTCAAGCTAAATGCCAAAAAGTGTATAGTCATCCCTTTTGGCAAAAACAAAGTGCCCACAAATTACCACATAGGTGGTAATCCATTAAGTACAGAAGAAGTAATTAGGGACCTGGGGACCCAAGTTGATAGCAATCTCTCATTTGACAACCACGTGGCCAAAGTGGTTAGAAAAATATTTTATATAGCCCACCTAATCATGAAGGGATTCACATCTAGATCTAGGGAGGTCATCGTGCCTCTTTACTCATCCCTCATCAGGCCCATAATTGAGTACAATGCCCCTTTTGGGATGTACCTTACCAGACACCTGCAGCAACTGGAAAGACCCCAAAAGTACCTCACCAAGAGGATCAAAGGGCTCAAACAGATGCCATATGCTGCCTGGTTAAAGAAACTCCAGCTCTACTCAGTGGCATACCACCTGTTCAGAGGCGATCTGTGCCTGACGTATAAAGCCATGTCCAACCCGGAATTAATGGACATGCTGCACCTCAGAAAATCAAAATCTCATCGAGCTATGCGCTCGAGAGACTTGAACCTCAGCACTGAAATAAATAGGACATGCTGGAGGGACAGATTCATAACCCAGAGGCTCCCTTCACTCTGGAATAAAATCCCAGTCCAGGTTAGGCAGAGTCCCTCATTGACTCTCTTCAAGAGGAATCTTGATGAGTGGATGGGAGATCATAGGTTTACCCCAGGTATCACTTCTGTGTCACTGTTAGACAGAGGCACAGTATACTAACCTCGAAAAAGGGCATAGCAAAAGAAATGTAAAATGGGTGGCGAAAGCCAAACACATTCTGGCTAGGCTTATAAATGTCCTAGGGCAGATAGCCTAGTATGAACCTATGAACCTATGAAGCTAACTCTCTGTAAGCATATTTACCCTCACGCAAACCCTAGTAAACCTGCTTACAAGTGCTTAAAAGTGCCTTAATCACTCTGTATGCAACAGTCACTGTTCTGGCCAGAAACAAAATAAACATCCTTTGCAGAACTTGAACCCAGGACCCTGTACACTATAGTCACAGTAGTTAACCACTAAACCATCACAGCAGTACACAAGATTGAGGTATCACCAAACAAATCCTCAGTACAGTAAAATCAAACTGAACATGTGAAAGGAATCTATATACAGTCTTATGTTCTATAACCTACTACATAACATAAATATGTGAACTGGAGTACTGCAGTAAGCCCAAATGTGAGGTGTAATTGTAATAAAGTGTTGAAGTCTCCTAATAAACACAAGGACTCCATACAGTGTATGCACACATGAATCATAGATACCAGACACATATATAACATGTAATGAATAACAAATTAATGCCAAAAAGCAAATAGAATGCAAATTAAATATTAAGCAATGCTAAGCATTGCACATGCCAGCTTAGTAGGTGTAAGCAATGTGGAGGCCAGCTAACGCAATTTGCCCATTGGTATACCCCTTTAAACAATGCCAACCTTAGGTAAGCAGGTTTGCCCATAGAAATATATTAGTTCAATCTGCTGAAAAGGGTGCCAGATCCAATACTTCTTGCCAGAAATTAAAATGATTTAAAATAACCACAAATCTATTATAGATGAAAGCGCTTAACACAGTTTTTAAGAGAAGTTTTTAATAAATTTGTGGTTATTTTAAATCATTTTAATTTCTGGCAAGAATTATTGGATCCGGAACCCTTTTTAGCAGATTGAACTAATATATTTCTTGGTTGCCACTGCTGGAGTTTTCTGTATTGTTTCTCAGGTTTGCCCATAGCTCAGCCTTTTCAAAACCGTCGAGTCACTGCAATTGTGGGAAATCTGCCCTATTTAAACCCAACAGGTGGGAATACATCTCATAGCTAGTTGTAACTTCCACTTGCAGGCACCATGTCTGGAATGGGAGAGGGTGCGCTTTCAGGCATAGTACTGGGGCATCCAGGAGTCCAGAGTCATGGCAGGACTCCTTGTCAAAGACCATGAGCAGAGAATGCTGCATGGCCAGTACCAGGGTTCCCAATATAAAGCAGTAGCCTAGGACCGTCTGGCCCGTGATTTCACCAGTGCCACTGGCATACCACAAACTGTTGAGGAGGCAGGCATCACTATGCCGACCTGAAGTGGCGAAAGTGGGATCTCGTGGATCAGTGGATCCAAGAGGCTAGGAGGACAGAGGAGGTCCCAGATGTGTGTAAGTATCATTCCATAATTGTCAGCTCATGTATATTATGGATAGGTATGGCTAAATATTCCTCTTATGTTCTTCACAGTGGCAAGTGAGTGGGCACCGAACCAGGAGGCCCATGGATGTCGCTTGAAGAGGTTGCGACGTGAGGCAGGTTAGTAATACTCTTGCATGTACTGTCATAGGAAATACATGTAAAAGTATTAGTAAGCTAATTGCCTGTTAAAACCTCTATTGTTAAAGGCAAGTACTGCATACACCAGAGAATATGGCAGGAAGAGTCTCATATAGGTTGTATGTAAATAAAAGCATAATAGCCTGACAATAAAGGTCTAACTACTGGACTGCATGTGTTCAGACTGGTATCATATGGTAATGTAGATTTGCAATCACACAATAGTACTGTTGTATTAAGCACTGCTACCCACACTGTGTAACATAAATAAAATGTGTAGGAATGTCTGTATATGTCTGGTGTAATCCCCAGAGGTCATTTAGTAAAACTGAGAGAGACATAAACAGAAAACAGTGAAAAGACAGAGAGCAAAATCCAAATAGCACACACAACTGATATATGAACTGTTGTATTTTTAACACACACAGCCATTGTTCGAATCCTGGGAGTGGTAGTAGTCTGCATACAGAATCATACCCCACAACTGTACAGATATGTCCAGAATGTCCAATAAATTGGCCCATATCTGCTGCCTGTCACTCTGTCCCCCTGGGAAATCAGTGGGATGATCCCAGATGTATAGGCTGCAAACAAGGAATACAATTAATTGCCACACATCTATAAGAAAAAAACTGTCACTACAGCAACTCCCCAAACTGTTATGAGAGTAATAAGCAAAGTATGTCCCATCTACACCCCCATGTTGTCAAGCTGTAACCAGAGTGTGTACAGTAACAGAGTGAGATGTAAGTGCATAATACTAATGTGAAATCTAGTACATTGTGTGGCAACATTCAGGTTGTGCTAACAAACATTGCTCCCAAAGGTCCATCAGATATGAACACTGTGCCCAGAAATAAAAGATTGATACCCTGTACTGGTAATGTTTACTTTGGTATTGTATGGCACTGTTATTGTTGCAGTTGCTCTGAATAATAAGGTATTACTCATCACTGTCATCCACACTCTGCTACATAATATAACTGTCTAGGAAATCCTGTATAAGGGTGATGTAATACAACATCAGAATGTAAAACCACAGGAGAATTATACACAGAAATCAGATAAGAGATATACAACAATATCTATATAGCACACACAACTGTGATGGACAATGTTTTAGTGTTCGCAGACACAGCCATGGTCTGAATCCTGGGAGTGGAAGTAGGCTGCATACAGAATCATACCTCACAACTGTACAGATATGTCCCGAATGTCCAGTAAATTGGCCCATATCTGCTGCCTGTCACGCTTTCCCCCTGGGAAATCAGTGAGATGATCCCAGATGTTTAGGCAGCAAACAGGAAATACAACTGATTGTCACACATCTATAAGAATAAACCTGTCACACTAGCTACTCCCCAAAATGTTATGAGAGTAATAAGCCAAGTATGTCCCATCTACACCCCCATGTTGTCAAGCTGTGACCAGAGTGTGTACAGTAACAGAGTGAGATGTATGTGCATAATACTAATGTGGATTCTGGTAATATGTGTGGCAACATTCAGGTAGTGCTAAAAAACATTGCTCCCACAGGTCCATCAGATACGAACACTGCCTAGAAATAAAAGATTGATACCATGTACTGGTACTGTTTACTCTGGTATTGTATGGCATTGCGAGTGCTGCAGTTGCTCTGAATAATAAGGTATCACTCATCACTGTCACCCACACTGTGCTACATAATATAACTGTTTAGGAAACCTTGTATAAGAGTGTTGTAAGTCACTAAAGGTTGAAGAGAGCAATAGTCTACATATGTCCCGGTTCACCTGCATGTGATCAAGACATGGTCAGAGTCTGTGCAAAAAGAGATGGACAGGTATGTGCATAACATCAACCTGATCTGGGAGTATGTGTAGAAACAGTTGGTTAGTGTTAACAAACAATTCCTTCACAGGTATACCAGGTAAGAGGTGTATACTGCAGGTAAAACCAGTTGATGTATAGAGTTGTCGACAGCCATATCGCTGTCTAAACTAAGGCAATAGCGTAGTGTAGTAATTCTTGTAAGGTACAGATAACAGCACTAACTAGGAATGTAATGCGAACTATAGAAATATACTAGTTGTTAATTAACATCTTTCTCTCCCCCTCCCATATCTGCAACAATAAACAAAATACCTAACTCAACTGGTACATGATGACTTCACTGTAAGGTGGGGACATATGTCCTATTGTTTGATAATTATTGAAATCTGTTTCTATGCATGTGCTGTGTTGAAATACTCCAGCATTGGTGGCATGGTGCCATCAATGTACCTGCATGCTGTTGTAATTACCACTGTGGTCCCATATATGCATGTGTTCTGTTTGCTATGCAACTTTTCCATATCTGGTGTCTGGGTTAATGGGAATATCTATGCATGCTGTTATACCTAATCCCGGAATTTGCTGACTATTACTAACCCACATATGTTGATAAAATATAAACACCATAGCACATATGGGAATGCATGTCCCAGCGGACCCACCTGTCCCACCTCAGCTGGCCATGGCACCGGGCACCAGTACATCTGGGGTCCAACCAGGGACCTGCTCGTCCATTGGTTCTACACCACCTTTGGGTGGAACTGCCTCAGGGGATGGGGCTTGCCACCCTGGGAGTGGACTTGGACAGGAACCTGTCACCCATCGCCAGGTCCTGGTCGTGGTGCGTAGCAAGCACAATCAGCAGTTTGGAAATCTGCTATGCCAACTCAAGAGCCACGTGTTGCAACTAGAGGGACAGCCAGGATTTCTGACTCAGCCCCCAACACAGCCACCTTTGGGGCTGTGAAGGTGCAGTGGTGACTGCCCATAGGTGGGGACATCAGTCCCACTGTTTCCAATAGGGGGGTCATGGGCTTCCGATTTCCCAACAACCCTCCCCATCAAGGTGTTTACCCCCCAAATGTGTCATATACCACCCCTGTATGCATCTTGTTTGTCTTGTCTGTTAACTTATCCAACCTAACTCTCCACGTATACCTAATATCCCACCCCAACATCCCACTGACACCTGAAAAAAAAGGGCAATCTGTTCCCAAAGAAAAATCTCATCCCATACATAGCTGTCCATTTCGCACACATGTCCACAGGACACATGTAATCTGGTCTTATTGGCATCACAACATATTATTGTTGTCCTCACTCATCTCTGAGGGGTTTGAGTGTCCAAATCTACCTCCAAATGCAGTGTATATGCACAGCTGTTGCTATAGAAGAAATGGGCAGCTATGGAACTTCCCTACACCCTTCCTGCACATCCCTAGCTATTTTCCCTACTGTCTTTCCCTATCTGTGCCCCTTTTTCACTACTTTCCTATCAACCCTTTTTCTTTTCTTTTAAAGCAATTAGCGCAGGGGTAAGTGAGAATAAGCACTTTTAAGCATCATTAAGCGGGTTTAAACTTGTTTCTGTGGAGGTAAGCAATGCCTACACAGGGTAAGCAATTGAGAAGCTAAATCAGTATAAGAAATTGCAACCAAAAGTTAGCAGTGCTTACCTCCATGCAAACCCACGCAAACATGCTTACAACTTCTTAAAAGTGCCTTAATCACTCTGTATCCAATGGCCCATGTTCTGCCTAGCAACAAAATAAACAACCGTTGCAAGACTTGAACCCAAAACCCTACACACCATAGCCAAAGTGATTTACCAATAAGCCATGTCAGATATATATAACCCTGATGTTTTCACAAACATATCATCCAGCCCAGTCATTCAACAGTTCAGAAAATATATTTAAACATGTAGGTGTGTGTGTGTGTGTGTGTGTGTGTGTGTGTGTGTGTGTGTGTATATATATATATATATATATATATATATATATATCTTTATATCTAAATAGATATAACATATCTATATATGCAGATATAGATGCATATATATATATATATATATATATATATATATATATATATATATATATATATATACATACACACACACACACACACACACACACACACACACACACACACACACACACACACACACACACACACACATCTATAGATATATGTGTATATATATATATATATATATATATATATATATATATATATATATATATATATACACACAAGTATAAATATATATCTATATATGTATATACTGACATATATCTATAGATATAAAAGAGAGCATAACAAAAACATGTCTGTCCACATGCACCGTTAATGGGGGTGTGGGGGCCCAAACAACATACATCTTGTACGTATTGATATCCCCCCCACAGCCAAACACATCTACCCTGCAATACAATACCAACTGTTGTAAATCCCATAACCAGGACCTGACACAACATGGGCACAAGATGTTTACAGTACTCCATCCCACCTGTATGTCAGGCTGGTATCAGTAACATATCTTACAGTACAGTCTGGCTACCATAGGGAATGTAGAATGTGGAAGCAATCAGCATTCCTAAGATACATATATACAGACACATATATGCAGCTACGCATACACACACACACACACACACACACACACATATATACATATATATATATATATATATATATATATATATATATATATATATATATATACATATATATGTAACTACACATACACACACAGAGATATGAACAGGAAAATGCATATGTAGAAGGCGCACACAATACGGAACAGCCACTATGTCTACAGTTGCCACCTTATCAACTGGACAATGTATGAGCCACCCATACAAATGACAATTGTTGCCTGCAACATATACCCACAGAGAGGTCAAAGGATATAACACCACACACAGGTTTTCATACATGGGAAAACTTTATTTATGTACTATTAGATTTGCATATGCCATGTCATACAGCTGTTTAGACTCTAACATACATATAAAAAGACTAATGCAACTGTGAAACTGTTATATTAATACAGTATTCTGGAAAGGTTTGCATATGTTGCTGTCCAGGCCGAGGCCTTCAAGTAGTACAATAAGCAAAGACAGACTGGGCCACAGGATAACAATCAATCAATAGTATGTAATGCAGATGTATAGTCCTGCAGCCTCTATCTACACTCTGTACACAATCCCTAGGGGGTAAAGACCTCAGCTGACACAATGGGGTGTATCTGTTACATAACAAGGCATAACTGACACCATCACAATCACACTGACAAACAGAACAGTCTGTATGGTAGGAAGCAGTATGCCTGCATTTACCCAAGATGAATTGTATGGTAATGTACATCCAGATACCTTAAGGCAGCTTACCCCTGATACCCCCACATGTTGTAACAGCCTAGGTTAGTTATGGTGCATCCCCCCCATAGACTGACATACAGGGCCATATACCACTATTACATCCACTGGCATCTGGAGTGCAAAAGGGCACACATGTATTGTGTAGATGAAGCCCACACATATATGGACCCAACCCCAAAATATGTATGGGGGCCACAACAGCAGCCAAATGATGGCAGGAATGGCAGCATGACATACTCACAGCCCACTATATAACAACCTCTGACAGCATGTCATATGGACAATGCCTGGTAAGTAGGTGGAGGACCGAAGAGGGAACACAGGCCCATAAGTGAAATGCTGTTGTCATACACTAAAGAAATTGCTGGTGTTACAGGATAGTCTGCAACATACCCTTAGTCTGGAATATGAAGTTTGAAACTGAAATGGACGTAGCCATGTACTGATAGCACTCAACACACACACACTGCCAGTGATATATCTGACACAAGACCTATGTGGTGGACAGACAAAACATAATAGGCACAACTCTGGTCATCAAGTGGATAGGCCCATAGTTGAGAGCTATGCAGACAGACTGCATTCCATGTTAAACAAGTATGTACACACAAACCCTGTAACACTGGTGCTATACCATGCATACAACAACACTACTCACACTATGTCTGTAGTTCTGGAATGTCATACAAATATGTAGCTGACCTGAGTGTGCAAGTTCTATTGTAAGAGGTATTGCTACCTGTTGTCTGTAACACTGCTGCCCACACACAGGAAAGATGTCCACCATACAGGAAAGATAAAGGGACCATGCCCACATGATGTAGGGATTTATAGTAGTGAGTTGCCATAACAGTGGTAATTGGAAGTACTACACATCATGCTGCATGCAGGTAGCAAGTGGAGGACACTGATTGGTGCAGAAACCATCACCTGATCATGTGCATCACCTACAAAATCTATTCTGCAATCTAGTCAAAGCAGCTCAATCCATTTACTGGAGAGAGACCAAGACAGAGTGAGAGAGAGAGAGAGAGAGAGTGAGTGAAAGGCAAAAAAAAAAAAAACACAACAACAAAAAAAAAAAAAAAAGCATCCATCCAGCAAACTATCCAGAAGAGGCATCATTCCCAAAACAGGTATGTGAAGTATATATGCATGTAATTGACTGTAGTAACTGGTCCATAATAATGGGATAGATGATGTGAATGATTTATATGTGCCATCATGTGTTGTTGTAATGATGTTCAGTTGAACAACTGCTAAGGACAGTAAAGTCTGTCCCTGTGGTTAGTGGGCCATACCCGTCAACTGTGAATAGCAGCACTGACTGATAAGATGTAAGCCATCATAGTGTCTGTTGTGTAATGGGAAGCATGTATATAACTGTGGCCAATAGCTGGTGGTGGAAGTAATGCCATAATGATGGACATGTGGGTTCCACAGCCCACCACTTGCAGGATACTGAGGTTAACCTGTATTGTAGCATGCTGGAATGCCATATGTGTGTAATAGGGTTACCTGCAATCTGTTCCTACATATACCCCCCTAATGTTAGGCTGTGTCCATATGTGGCACCTGTCTGTGTTGTAGCAAGGTAGAATAATGCACCTGTGCAGGATGGTGTTGTGAGATTGTGGACCCGATGGCTGAATGTACCCCATATAAAGGTATGTATATATATATATATATATATATATATATATATATATATATATACACATGTATGTCCACAAATATACAGATACACATATGTAGACATATATATAAATACATATATACGTCATCTATATATCTACACACATATATAGATATATACCTATATGCACATCTACATATATACAAATACTCACACACATATATGTATGTAAATATATGTCCCCTATATTACCACCACAGTGCTGCATGCTATGTGCAAGGGAACAGCACACATAACAATGCACACAGATATATACAGTTGTCAGTGTGTGCAACATGGATGGGTATGTCACATGTAAACCCCTTGCTGGGACCACATTGCTCTTGTCTGTGAAGTAGGGAATGGGAATATGGGAAAGTATGGCAGGTATTATTGTGGAGGTGGTCCAGGTTGGTAGATATAGAGGACAGCCTGCAGGGGTAGTATGTGACACATGTGGTGGATAAACACCCGGGAAGGTGTGTGTGGTCTGTGATGTGAAACTCCCATGTGCCCCAATATGGACACAATGGGAGCAAACTTCCCACCCACTGCTACTCACAACAGCTGTCCATGTCCCGAAGGTGCCTGACCTGGAGGCTGAGCAGTAGGAGCATGTGGACCCTGTGAATGTGTACTGGGTCCCACAAGGTGATGTAGCACATCCCACATGTGTCTGTGGAGCCCGCTATGGAACAGACCCTGGACCTGAACTCGGAGGACAAGATCATGTCTGTGTGTACCCCGTGGGGGTAACATCCCCTGAGTTGGTTCCACCTGAAGGTAGTGCTGGACCAGTACATGAGGAGGCCCCAGGGTGGGTCCCACATGTGATGTGGCCTGGTAACATAGGCAGATGAGTTTGAGAGGTGGTTCTGCTTGCAAATATTCCCTAAACATGCTGTTGTGTCACTGTTATAGAACATATGCTGGCAGTAATAGTCTACACAATCCCAGAACATGTCCAACAGCATGCATAGATATCCCCAATAACACAGAATGTCAGATGTGCAGCAATCATATAGCAAGCATACCACAGGCATATATAGTGGCCTGGACAATGGCATGCAGGTGAATAGTCTGTAACAGGCCATCAGTTATGGTGTCCACACAGGGAACATGGCTACAAATACATAGCACAAAGTGTGGTACAATGCAATAGATGTCCCACTGGAAGGTAAGCTGTAGCCATACCTATTGAGTTGTGTGTACAGTTTGTTGTTGCTGATATGGTGGGGGTGTAACAGAGATGTGTATTAAGAACTGTGGTAACCTTGCTGTATGAGTTGCTCAGACCTATTTCCATCTTTATGTCTTTCAGGCAAGACGTCACATGAATGGCTCCCAGCTTACTCAGCTGCTGAGAATGACATAGTGATAAACCACCTAATCCAGCACTACCCTGTCCTTTTTGGCCAGGCTGTCCATGAGCAGCAGGAGCAGACCACCCGGTGGAATGACCTAGTCCACAGGGTCAATGATGTTAGACTGCACAACCGCAGTTATGAGCAGGTCCGACATCATTGTTCTGACCTGATTCACAATGCCAATCAGTGTGCTGCTGTAGTCCAGGGGGAT
Organism: Protopterus annectens; assembly: GCF_019279795.1. Lineage (NCBI taxonomy): Eukaryota > Metazoa > Chordata > Ceratodontiformes > Protopteridae > Protopterus > Protopterus annectens. The sequence goes on along the minus strand of NC_056749.1, from coordinate 849,803,785 downwards.
CACCTCACAACGGTGGGGCTATGCCATCCACCCCTGACACATCTTGATGAGCTCCTCACCAGCCTTGTGACACCTGCCCATCCGCATAGCCAACAACTGCCGGACACCATTGTGGAGGTGGATGCTACCCACACACTGGCAGAGGAGCGTGCAGGTAAGGCAACAGGGCACATCAGTAGACAACTGTTGCATATGCATCCACATCTGTACAGGTAGAACATACATATCTGACATGTCATAGACATAGTTTGTTGCTACATAGTAGTGATAAACTGATGTGCATACATGGCAGTATTGTGGACATGTACTGTTGATGTACTGTAATGCTGCACCCGCCCTGTAGCAATGTCACAGGTGTGGCCACTGACTTCGCATCTCTCACCTTCTTAAGTAGGTCCCTCCAGTATACCACCAAGGCAACAGCCTGTAGCCGGTGAGTATGGTTTATGATGATGCTTGCAAATACACCGGGCATGTAATGGCTATGGTATATTTCATCCACACATTTAACACGCCTACCCAGAATGCATGCTGTACATGTGCACATATTGTTTCTGTTAAATACACGGCATCACAGTGGTGACCATGATGGGGTATTGGAAATGTATGTCAGACACCTGCAAGATAACTAAGATCCTGTCATTGCGGAATGTGTCCACAGGGAGTAAAACATAATGGTGGAAGACATGACCTACAGTAGAGAAATGTGTGAAACATCACCCATATACAGTGCAACAACAGTGTATATACCAGTAATACAATGGCAACTGTTACAGAGTTATACTATGCCATAACATATTATTGTGGTCTATATTATCAGCTGGGACTAGGCTGTAACATGTGGTGTGCAGTGTATGGGACACTGCAAAGTGACACACATGTGTAGGCCTTACATGTCAAGCATCTGCAAAAAGGCTGAAGGTGGGGAGGGCGTGTCAGCATGACACACCAGTGCACTGCAGCAGGGATCCTATAGATGCTAAAAATGGCTGTATCTGCACACAGTCAGGTTCTGGAACTGTGGCAGACATAACTCTACCCCCACAGCAATAGTGATGGCAGTGTGTGAACACCAAGGGATGTGCACATGAGTAGACCTTGTTATCATGCAGATTTGGCAGACATGTGTAGGGCAGACTGAGCATACACTGGCAAATGCATATGGCCCATGCTAGTATACCCCTGCCAGGAGTAGTGACTGTTGTAGTACACATAACAATAGGTGCAACAAGCCATCATGATAAGGGTGTGCACACATATGCACACACAAAGTTTATGCATCGTAGTCAGCATCCGCACACCTAACACTTTCCATAGACACTGCATGTGAATGTACAGGACATATGTCACATATTGGGCACATGTACTGTTAATATATACGGTGATGTGATACCATCGCAGATCAAGGAAGGGTGAGTCATATCAGTATGGGTGTGTACACTCCCCATAGTCATGGTACGCTCTGACGGTTGTCAGTGTAATAGAATTGGATTGGTCATACATGGTCTGCTGATGTTGAGATCTGTAAACCAGACATCAGGCATTCACAAATGACATCTGTCCACATATCATCCCAGGTATGTGTTGCTATAAAACATAGGGGCTGTCAGCATTAGAGGTGACATAAATGACACAGTACTACACATTCAGCAATGGGTTGTACACCTGTGAGGCTTGGTGCACAGTACACGAAAGGGTGCAAGGTGCACAGCAATAATGTGTACATGGGTGCAGTGGTATCCAGGGGAAGAGGCATCACCTACTAACACAGCACATGCATCGCACACATGTATACTGTTGCTAGCATGGATTGACTATAGCTTCACTGCATGGTGTTGTGTACCAGATATTATGCATGTTGACAGATGGGTAATAGGAAGACTGTGTGTACTATCATTGTTCAACCTTACCTGTGTGTGTGTGTGTGTGTGTGTGTGTGTGTGTGTGTGTGTGTGTGTGTGTGTGTGTGTGTGTGTGTGTGTGTGTGTGTGTCTTGGAGGGTTGTTATCTTGTCTGTAGGGTCACTCTGGTGAAGTGGAGGGAGGGTGATGCATGTAGGATGCATGTGTGCATGTGTGTGTTTGTATGGGTGTCCGTGTATGCACATGTGTGATTGTGGGGTTGTTCATGCAGCAGTACTTCCCTTTGGAATTGTGCAGTACATGGACATGGACTAACACATGACACACCAGGAATACTTGTCATGTATGTAATCACAGGATGGCTGATAGTATAATAAGGTCTGTAGCATGGAACATGCATTGGGAGGGAAGGTAGACACCAGGTATACCCTTAATTTTATTTATTTATTTATTTTACATTTGTTAACCGGGCTGGTCCAGCTGGATACATGTCCATTTTCAGTGGAGGCCCGAGGAGAAAAGCTCCACTATCTAACAGTATGATTAGAGAATATTAGGAATAGGCAAGGAAAAGCTCTACTATCTACTAATATCGCATTCAGCGGAGAACTGACTGACAACCCATGTATGCAACACTACAGATGCATTGGGGAATTACTAGTCAACACCAAGGACTGTATCCATATAATACAGTTGTCACGATAGGTTGATTGAGTAGCATATCTGGCATGTACTGAGCAATACTTGCACATGACAGTCCAGTGAGTGATATTATGGAGTGAACATAGTAGCCCCTCACATATAGGGGCCATGCTCACACTGTCCTGACATTCACAGGGTGAACACTGAATGACAGCAGTGAGGCCATGTAAAACCGCTTACTCAGGTCAGAGAAGTAATGGAGTAACAAGTCTTGTATTGTGATCAGTTGTCTAGACATTTAGAGGAATGATACATTAATGAGTGGTATGTTACCAAGTGTGATGCAGGATGGAGAATACATGGGAATAAACATGATACGGTCTGTAAAGTGACAGAGAGGTAGGTATTAAGGTGATGTGTGTGTGTGTGTGTGTGTGTGTGTGTGTGTGTGTGTGTGTGTGTGTGTGTGTGTGTGTGTGTGTGTGTGTGTGTGTGTTTGTATGTGTGTACTGTTATGCAATGCTGTACAAATTTTAAAGTGCATTTCTTGTTTTCCCCCACAGGTGGCAAGTTGAGTAAGAGTCCCTCCTGCATGCAATCTGATGTTGGTGTTCATACAGACATCAAAGATGATAATAGTACTGTTGAGGCACAGGTGGGGTTGTCAAGGGCTGAAACAGCACCATCATTTGAAATCCCCCTTTTAGTCACCCCAACCCCGCACACAGTTTCAGTGCCTAATCATATCCCATCACCAGTGGCCATAGTGGAGAGACAGCTGGCACTTGGTGGCAGTGCACAGGAGAGCGTGGTAACCATGCCTACTGTGTCTGGTCACAGCAGGCATAGCTGGATGTCCAGCAGGGCACCACATAGGCAGATGTCCCAGGGTGCTCATGGTAGGGCCGCATGTCATCATGCCCCTGGCAGACATGCCACAACTGGTACCACCAGGCACATGTTTCAGGCTGTCATGGTGGCGCAGGTACATATGGAATGTTACACCAGACAGGGCCTGAGGCTGCAGAGGGCTGCTCTCATATCTACAAGCAACAACTTCCATGAACTGTCTGGTGCCATCCATGCTTATACAGAGCTCATGGATGGATGGTCTGGTGAGATGATGGCCCTCATCGAAGGTGGTTTGTCCATGCTTGAATGTGTGGTGGGAGATCATAGGCCAGCAACACCAACAGCTGGCAGTCAATGTGGACATGCTAGGGCACCAAGGGTCTCCTGTATTGGCAGTACCAGCCCTGGCACTGCGAGGGGGGTGCTGTCCACACCACACCACACCACACCACAGCAGCCCACAAGCACGTGGTCCTGGGCAGTTTCAGGAGGGACCTGGTTCCAGCGGACATCTGTCATCATCAGGGGACAGTAGCACATCGAGGCCTGTACCTGGACGTGCCCATGGAACCCCTGGCAGGCACACTCCACGTGTCCATGGCCAGAGGCAGTGAACTGCACACCCCATCAGGTATGGTCTGCAACTGTCCATAAACACCTGTGTAGGGCAGCCACATGGGAGAACTGTGTGCATGCATGCACGCACACTATTTGAACACACCTAGGGCAATGCCATACCTACATACACCACATCACCACGCCCAGTTCACATCATTACACCCCTCACCCACACACATGGTGTCAAATATATGGCTCACCTTCGGCATCTGGCAAACCAACAACACACCCTGTGCATTTGATACCTGTGTCACAACCCTGTCTTCCCTGTCATCCATAACATTGATGCAGGTACAGGCTAATATGGTTCTGATGTACACAGTGACTGTACTACAGTGTATGAAAGTACTGCAGTGTAACATGTTGTCAGGAGTAAAGTTTAATACATACATGTCAGGTAGTGTAGCCATCCAGCAATGATGCATTATAGCTGTTAGTAACACAGGTTGATTATGGTCTCCATAATGTTATCCATTTGTGTTGTAGGTGTACATGTGTCAGCACGAGGATGGTTTGCAGTCATATTCCACAATGGGGTATAACACTGTGGTGACACCATGGCTGTGACATATCTGGGGTACAGTTGAACACATGACACAGGTTTGTATAACAGTTAGTGCCTGTGCCACATGGGCAGGTGACCCATTGCAACCTGATGCAGACCCATCCACATACATGCACACTCTTACTTGGTAACACTGAGACTAGACCTCTACCTAGGTATGTAGTGCTACTGAAGTGTGTGGCTTTCATTGCACACACCACACAGTGTTTAGGGTGAGGTGTGTTCCAGGTTACATGTTACATGCAGAACATCCCTATACATGTACAGTATGCTAATGGGGGATGTTATGGGTGTATATGGACAATACACAGTGTGACATACCTTCATTTACACATTAACAGACACATAATAGGCAAGTTGACTCTGTGTCCAATGTGTTACAGGTAGGCTGCAAACAAACACATGTATAACTGGGCTAGATTGTGGTATCAGTTACCTGTATGGTTGATTGTGACAGTGGTGACCATAAAGTGGTACATGGGACATATACCGGTTGTACCTTGGTGTAATGACAGTGTGCACAGCACCTACATCCCCCATTGGATGTTGTACTCCCTAAAATCCATGATGACAGTCTGACATATGTACCATCACACATTGTCCATGACTGTGATACAACCCATTCTATATCCCAACAGTGGTACTACAGGGATATGCATCTAATGCACATGCCACAGGCATAGTGGGGTGTTGCAGTGTCATACCTCACCTATGGGCAGCAACAACACTATCTGTACTACTGTGTGACAAATGGGTAGTGTAATAGGAGTATGTGGCCTCAGAATGCTGTACCCTACAGATATACAGCCATGCACACATACACACACTCGCCAGAACTCAATGGGTATCCCATGCCTATCAACCCATTTGTACAACACTGTTTTGCTGGTACTGCAAGGCTTGTGTAGCTGGTATGAAGAGGAGTGTAACAGGGTACATGTAATGTCCCATTCAGCAGCAGCCACCACTGACTATAGCAATGGGTGTTGTGGTGGTTGTGAAGACCATCATGGAATTCTCAAGTACAGGTGTGCTAACACACAGACACTGCTATACTCAGTAATCCACACGTACACATGTGTCCTTACTGGGGTGCTTAGCTGCAGGTGGTCATAGCTGTGTACCTAGCTATTGTCCATGGAAAGATGGGTTGTGTGGGGAATGTGTGTACAGTGGTATTCTGCCACCTGCCATGTAGCAGCAGGCAACCTATCGACAGACACCACTGTAGTGACCCTCAGGGTGAGAGTGACATGCATCAGCTAATCCTCTGAGTGCCTCCTGCACATGGCCACTGAGGTGATCATGTTGACATGTATGCAACATGTATTACAGCACACAGTTAGTGTCTGTGATGGAGACCTGTACCCAAGCATGTTCTGTTGACTGTTGTAGTGTAGTGGAGGTACCCGTAGCAGGTGGTGGTGTACAGGGTGTTGTCTCCTATATGTGCCAGTTCTTACACAGCTGGGCAGAAATGTAAGTATCAATCAAGCATAGGTAGCCTGTACATATCCCAGCTGGATACCTGCCATCTGCACATCTGTGCAGGGACTGACAGTCATCAGCTTCGCAAGTAGCTATGCAGTAGGATGAATGTGTTGACAGATAGACGTTTGACAACAATATTAATGCCATAACTACATGTTGGAAGGCCTCACTAACATGTGCTGTACAAACGGTAGTATACATTTACATTCCACACGTCAGATAATTATCCAGTAGGGGATATTATACTGTGACATAGCTCACACACCAGAGATACAGCAGGGAGGCCTCAGCATCCAGCTATGTCTGCAGGTGTGCCTGTTGTCAGTACTACATTTAGCACTCTACTCTTGCCTGGGAAAGCACTGTCAACAGTAGTACCACCATGATACACTACATGCCAGTGTGACAGCACATACCCTGGGCTACTACTCCTGTATGTAACACATTCACATGGGTAACAGTGCTGCATAGGCCTCATATACTTCTGTGTCCCAGACATGACACTCATACCCCTTGTTACTGTAATGACAGCACATAGGCACATGTATTGTACATAGGTTCATAGGTTCATACTAGGCTATCTGCCTAGGGCATTTATAAGCCTAGCCAGAATGTGTTTGGCTTTTGCCACCCATTTTAAATTTCTTTTGCTATGCCCTTTATCGAGGTTAGTATACTGTGCCTCTGCCTAACAGTGACACAAAAGTGATACCCGGGGTAAACCTACGATCTCCCATCCACTCATCAAGATTCCTCTTGAAGAGAGTCAATGAGGGACTCTGCCTAACCTGAACTGGGATTTTATTCCAAAGTGAAGGGAGCCTCTGGGTTATGAATCTGTCCCTCCAGCATGTCCTATTTATTTCAGTGCTGAGGTTCAAGTCTCTCAAGCGTGTAGCTCACTGGGATTTGGATTTTCTGAGGTGCAGCATGTCCATTAATTTCGGGTTGGACATGGCTTTATACATCAGGCACAGATCGCCACTGAACAGGCGGTATGCCACTGAGTAGAGGTGGAGTTTCTTTAACCAGGCAGCATATGGCATCTGTTTGAGCCCTTTGATCCTCTTGGTGAGGTACTTTTGGGGTCTTTCCAGTTGCTGCAGGTGTCTGGTAAGGTACATCCCAAAAGGGGCATTGTACTCAATTATGGGCCTGATGAGGGATGAGTAAAGAGGCACAATGACCTCCCCTGATCTAGATGTGAATCCCTTCATGATTAGGTGGGCTATATAAAATGTTTTTCTAATCACTTTGGCCACGTGGTTATCAAATGAGAGATTGCTATCAACTTGGGTCCCCGGGTCCCTAATTACTTCTTCTGTACTTAATGGATTACCACCTTTGTGGTAATTTATGGGCACTTTGTTTTTGCCAAAGGGGATGACTATACACTTTTTGGCATTTAGCTTGAGGCCATGGCTCTGGCACCAGTTGTCTGTTTCTATGAGGCCCTTTTGGAGGATGCTTGTGTCAGCTGGAGAGTCGCTTATGGCGCCCAGTTTGCAGTCATCTGCGAACTTGGTCAGCCACAGTCCTTCCATGTTGGCCTGTACCTCCGAGAAACATAAACCGAACAAGAGAGGTCACAGGACTGAGCATTGTGGGACACCACTTGTAACTGGTTTGGAGTCTGACATGGCTCCAGCAATTGTAACCATGTGGGTTCTGTCCTTGAGCCAGTTTGCAATCCATCTAGTGACATAGGGGTTTATATTTAAGCTGGTGAGCTTATCTATAATGCCCGAGTGGGGTATTGTATCAAAGGCTTTTGCGAGGTCCAGGTAGGCTGTGTGGACCACCTTCCCCTCATCAATGGCCTTGGTGACTGTTTCAAAGAAATCAACCAGGATTAAGAGGCAGGATCTGCCCTTAACAAAGCCAAACTGGGTAGGATCCAGTGTTTGTAGGTCCCCAATATCTTTATTTATGAGGTCCATGATGATCCTTTCCATAGTTTTGCAGACCAAGCTAGTCAGGCTTATGGGGCGATAGTTTCCAGGATCCGTTGAGGCACCACCTTTATGGAGAGGGACCACTGTTGCTGTACGCCACTCTTTGGGCACATATCCTGTAGTAAGGCCGAGATTGAACAGTAGTTTTATGTTTGTGTTTAGCTCTTCTTGGAGTTCATGTAGGACACAGCCCGGGACACTATCTGGTCCCATTGATGATGTGTTTTTTTGCTTTGGAGAGGGCGGCTCTTACCTGAGCATCTGAGATGTCAGGGGGGCAGCACTCTGCTGGGATAGATATTTGCCCTTTTGGTGGGAAGGGGGGGAGAAGTTTGCGCTGAACCTTTCAGCTAGGATGTTGGCAATGTCTGTGGGTTCGGTGTATTTTTTGTCATTTTGGACTAATTCTGAGCATATCTGGGAATTACCACCCAGGTTCCTAACATAACTAAAGAAAGCCTTGTGATTATCCTTAGTGTCCTGCGCAATTTTTCTCTCGTAGCTGGCCTTAGACAATTTTATGTGTGCCCGTAGTTTTTTGCTAATACTGATCAGTGATGCCTTCCCTTTTTGGGATTTTGCTCTATCATTTAGTAGCTTCCTCCTTCTATTGTATAGTTTGTTTATGGCTGGGGTCCAACAGACAGGACGTCTGCCTTTGGAGGATTGGGTCTTGGTTTTATTTGGGATCGCATGATCCATGCATTCCTGAAGGTGTTCATAGAATGCGTTTATAAAGGATTCTGCAGTCTGGGACGTATTTTCCACAGGCCCGGGGGCTTTGAAGGATTCCACTTCAGTTTTGAGGAGTGTGAAATTTGCTTTAGAGAAGTTTTTCACTGTGGTTTTCTGGGCAGGGGGTGGGTCGGGATGTGAATATCCAGTGAGATTAGTTTATGGTCTGATCTTACCAGTGAGGGATACACTTCTGGTCTGGAGCATAGAGTCCCCATGTTGGTGATGATCAGGTCCAGTATGTTTTCCCCTCTTGTGGGAGTGGTAACAAGTTGTTTCATAGCATTTGAGTTTATAAATTCTAGGAACCTTTGGGCTAGGGTGTTGGAGCTAGAGTAATGCTCCCAGTCTATGTTTGGGTAGTTGAAGTCGCCCAATATAATGGTGTTTGGAGAGACCTTCATATTTTCCAGTCTTCTCAGGAAGGCCGAGTGGGGTTCCTGTGTTTGGGAGGGTGGTCTGTAGCAGGCTATAAACTGGAAGGCAGTTTTACCCACTGTTAGTTGCACATGGATAGTCTCTGATGCTTCGTGCTTTGCCACCAACCTGAAGGTGTGCTTATCTTTGATGAATATCGATACTCCCCCTCCTTTTGTGGTTCGGTCCAAGTTTTGGGGCCAAAAAGCATGGTATGAGGTATAACCTGGTAGTGCTGGGGTGCTCTCGGGAGCCCTGAACCTGGTTTCTGTTACTGCACAGATATCGATGTTCTCCATGCTAAGGAGAGTTTCGAGTGTGTGTATCTTGAGGTTTAGACTTCTGGCGTTGAGTAGCATTACTCTTAGTTTCTTATCCCTTGTGATACCTATGGAGGTGGGTTTGACTTTTGAGCCTTGCCTAAAAAAGGCACTATGGGGTTAGCAAGAGCCTTTGCCAATATCCGAAAGCCCAGGGGTGACAGGTGCAAGCCGTCCCTAGTGAAGCATCGTGGCTTGTCGAGCATATCATCCCAAGCTGACAGACATTGGATCCCCTTTAAATGACACCAGTACTTAAGCCAATTGTTGAAATTGATCATCTTGTCTTCATATTGTGGCATCATTCTTGGTGAGGGTAAGATGCTACTCAAGGTCAGGGTCATACCGGCCTGGGCTACATGCTCAGAGAGCTCCTTTATGTCTCTTTTCATGTAGTCCAGGGAGGTACATCTCATGTCATTCACACCAGCATGGACAATGACTGAGTCATATTTGTACTTGCCTTGGAGTGACCTGAGTGCTTGTGTTATGTGGTGGATCCTTGCGCCCGACAGGCTGCTCACCGTGACCCTCTCCTTGTTCAGCCTGGTGAGCGGGACATCAGTGTGCCTGACGATAGAGTCACCTATTACAAGTGTATCAGGTGTGTTGTTTAGTCTTAAGGGCTGTGACTGTTTGGCACACTGGCTTTGTGAGATATGTGTTGGATGTGTTTTGTTTTGGGGTAGCGGCTGCTTGGGTGTCTGCTTTGGAGGTCTCTGCTGCTTTGGCAGATCTTTATTTAGAGCCTCCGAGTATGTTTTTGTGATTATGTGTTTGGTTTGCTGTCGTGGTAGGTCTATGTGAGACTGGAATTGTAGTGAGTGTGGTTTCCTTCTCCTCCTGACTGGTTATGCCAGTACTGAGTTGAGAGAGCTTAGCCTCCAGTTTGGCTATATGGTTGCATCTCTCACATGTGTTGGAATTTGTTGGGAGGAGGAGAGGGTTGTCTGTGTATATGAGGCAGTTGTAACATTGCCTTAAGATTCCCAGATTCACCAGCTGGACCGCAGAGGAGATTGAAAACTGACCTTTGGACATGCTAGAATAATATTGGGAATTCCTTAATAATTGAAAACCAGGGCCACTGGGGAGTGAGGGTGTAGTGCTTTTAATTTTTAGTGCTGACTTATATAATTGCTTTAGTGAGCAAGTGCCAGGTAACTTAAGTGCAATGTGTTACAGGTAACTTAAATGGCATTACATACACATTCTAAAGATGTTATTGCACTACTATGTCATTGGACTGGGTGATGTGAACTGGTTACCAGGGTTAAGCCATGCTTAACAGGTATCAGTATTGCTCCAATATAGCAGCTAAGCTGATTTGCACATTGGTAAGTGAAGTCTACCGTGTGTAAGTGCCTGTACATTTACCCATAGCTTAGCACCGCTTAGCTTCGTGCAAACCCCCACAAACATGCTTAAAGCTGCTCAAAACTGCCTTAACCACTCTGTATCTAACAGCCCTTGTTCTGCCCAGCAACAAAATGAACACCTGTTGCACATCTTGAACCCAGGACCCTTTGCACTATAGTCACAACACTTAACCACTATACCATGACCACTGTGAAAGCACCTGTAGTTTTTCCAATATATCTGTCAATGCACATATTGATTAGTATTGAACAACTGCCTTTACTTCCGCATTTGTGTAGTACTTGTTATTAATATGACTGTTGCATCACACATTGTTTTATCATAATGTACACATATCAGATATATATGGTGAGATACATCTGGGAGGGTATACACAACCGTGGTGTTTACACATAACAGGAATATGGATTTATACATATGTTGATATATGCCTACATGTACATACACATGTATATTCATACATATGTTTGTATACACATCTGTATAGTGCATCATACACACACACACTCACACACACACACACACACACACACACACACACACACACACACACACACACACACACACACACACACACACACACATATATATATATATATATATATATATATATATATATATATATAGATAGATAGCTATATATGTATGCACATCCTATGTGTACAGATATGTCTATTTATGTAGATATATATGTAGAATCTATAACTATATGTGCATACATATCTATCCTGATATACCTATTACTGCCAATATATATGTAGATATCCATAAGTATATGTGCATATGTATCTCTATCTGTATATGTGTAAACATATATTGCTGTGTATATGTATATATTTCAGTGTTTTTATATATATATATATATATATATATATATATATATATATATATATATATATATATATATATATATATATATATGGATCTAGGACATTTCGCCGAATGCACATTTCACCGAAAGTAAAATTACTGTGCATTTTTCACCTAAAGCACGATTCACTGAAAACACAATTCACCAAAACACATTTCACCGAAAATGGTATATGGCCTTGTCCTCACTGTAGTGTGACCCTGGAGTTGGTATATATAGTAAGGGGGTGTGAGGGCACCAACCCCCACAATGGAGTGTGTGGGGAGCGTAGCCACCCACATATTTTAAATGTATTACACTATATACATGCATACTTGCAATTGCAATCTATTACTCTTATCTAAACATGATATATACTTGAAATATGTGGGGGGCTCTGCCCCCCACACCCCCTCAATGTGGGGGGTGGTGCCCCCCACACCCCCCAACTGTATATGCCAACTCCAGGATTGCACTACAGTGGGGACAAGGCCATATACCATTTTCGGTGAAGTGTGTTTCGGTGAATTGTGTTTTCGGTGATTTGTGCTTTCAGTGATTTGTGTTCAGTGATATGAGTTTTGGTGAAATGTCCTAGATCCATACATATATATATATATATATATATATATATATATATGTGTGTGTGTGTGTGTGTACTTATACATATATATGTATCTTGATATGTATATGTGTATATCTCTATATAGATATATGGATAATTGGATCTACCTGACTACATTGACAGTTCAGAAGAGCGAAAACGACTTCACCGACACCACATAATCAACAGTTCACAAACACGACACCTCATGCACTCAACACATCATAACAACAACAATCAACAAACAAAACAAATCCCCTGTCCAAAAACCACACACACAACACAAGCACACCACAATCCTTACAAACCAACACTAACCCTTACATACACAACTATCTACAACCCTAACCGAAACCCTAACCCTAAGGTCCGTCACTATCGCACACTCACTAACCCTCGCCCTAACCCTAACTCACTTAACCCGCCCCTAACCCAAAAAATATCACTACTGCACCCTTACCTAACCCGCGCCCTAACCCTAACTCACTTATCCCACCCCTATCCCTACAGACCGTCAACATCGCACACTTACCTTACTCGCACCCTTACCTAACCCACGCCCTAACCCTAACTCACTATTCCCACCCCTATCCCTACAGTCCGTCAACATCGCACACTTACCTTACTCGCACCCTAACATCCGTCACTACCGCATACTTACACATCCTTTCCCCATCTCAATGTTCTCAGCGTCGGTGTTTTCCTCCGTTGGTCTTCTGACTTGTCGATCTTCTGGCGTCGGTGAAGTCTTTCTCGCTCTTCTGAACTGTCGATGTAGTCAGGTAGAGCCGGATAATTATATATACATATACGTTCACCATATGTCCAGAACATGAAGTGGAGTCCTACCTCAGCCCCAGTAGTCCCAACCTCTTAGTGCAAGGGGATGTCAGGTATGTAGTGCAGGTATATATGTAGACTGTTGCTACTGTAATAGGAGTTGACTTAACAGACATGTTGTGTGTGGGAGGTCACATCTGCTTTTAACATGTGTGCCATTGGCTACTGACAGACATCCTAAGGACATCATAGTACAGTACCACTGCTAGCACAGCAATGATCCACTGGACTACAGCAGAGATATGGCCAATATACTTGGTATACACAAAAGCCCTTAGTGCAAGACATGTGGACCAATATATCATGTAGATACTGGAATACATTTGCCCCCATAGGTTATGCACTCACACACTCCTGTTGTCCTGACACATAATAACCACTGATGCAGAGGTCACATGGCCACATACTACCCATTAGTTAGTGAAATACATCTGTACAACATCCCACTGCTTTGTCAGAAATACATGACAGTTATGGTGGCCTGGCAGCAGTACATCTGGCAAATATCTGGACATAACATCACACTGGCTAAGTACATTAAGCTGCTAGCCATGTAACAAAGCACTGTACAGGCTACAGGCAGACTGCTACAACACTGACCTACATTTCTTATGGGGGAATATGCATGTACTTGCAAATATAACAGGCTCTACAGGCATGTCACAGCACAGAGTAACAGACACCTGTGTGAAAGTGCATAACCACAACCAATATGAACACAGCCACATATGGTAAGCTAGCTTAGTATTACAGTATATGGACTGTCTGATCAACACCATCCTCATATGTGCCACTCGCACACTAACTCTACATATACTGGGCCACTACACAGTGTGGTCCAATGCCTGTCTGTGATATGGGACATGTGTGTGTTTGACCCTACAAACATGTAAGCTGATAGGGTACCATACACTGGAGCAGCATGTAACATAACATAGAATAGGACCATGAACAATGACATACCACAGTCTGTACACAGGCCAAGGTACATATTCGCAATACACACACTGTTGACAATCACCATAAATACACAGACCTCAGTACTGTACACACAACCACAGAATGCCCAGGTAATGTCCTCAAATATAACCCCTACTATACATAATATGTGTAGCAGTCTGATATGTCACTGGCTTGTTATCAGATATGATGTCAATAAATAATGGTGTACAGAACATATGCACCTCTTACTGCATGACATATGTACAATGGTTGACAGAGTTGTGGCTGGAGGTACAAACACAGGGCCAGAATTGACATGTTGCTGTGATAACCTCATACATTTACTATTGTGACAGGGTTTGTTGTGACATATGTCCTATGAGGGATATGAAGTCAGTAACTCTCATGGATGTCATCATGTACTGACTGCAATCCTCACACTATGCTTCTGCAGTACTCAGATAGGTGGCCTGTGAGTAACACAAGAAACAAAAGGCACCACACACTGCCCAGTCTTCAGATGACCCCATAGATGGGGGTTTCCTAAAAAAACATAGCACTGTCATGACAGGTATTAAAACATTTAGACAAGCCATATCCACACACACCCTGTTAAACTGACATTACTTCAAATGCAGAATAGCAACACTTTCTTTCTGTAATCATGTCAGGCACATCCCCCTTCTGTGTGTTTGCCTGTTTCCAAAGAGTATGTTGTTATAGGTAAATCCCAAATCCATTTGTGATGCTGTTTGCCAAACACCAGATCTAGGTCCTGCTCACAGTGAGGGAAAAGGCCCAACACCAATGTGATGTTCCTAGATATTGGAGTGTGTTTCCATGCAACTGGCTATGGGAATGTTACCACATGCAATCAGCTACAGGAGGACTGCAATTTGTGCAGAGGCCATCAACTGAACATGCGCATCACTTACAAAACACAAGCTGCTGCCTAAGCAAAACAGGTGTAGTTCTCCACATCCACCAGAGAGGGAGTGAGAGAGACAGACAGAGATAAAGTAAGTCAGAGAGGGGGTGGGAGAGTAGCATGTAACCATGTTTGTGTCACACACCTACCAGTACAGGGTTTTAAACCCCTGACTGACTATGTATTGCTAGCACATGTGTATACAGTTATTGCATGAGCCACATAGCTTACATGTTGAGGAGCTGTCCAAACATATATGTGATGGTGAGTGACATCTGCAACAGTGATATGGTAGTGATACAGTAGGTGTAGTACACGTTGTAGTCCACATGAGCAGGTGTCAGCATCAATGCAGCCACACTCTCTTAGGGACTCACACACACATTGACACACTTGGCAGGGTCAGGAATACACTTCCTAACTAGTTAGTTTGCCACAATACAGTATTGTGCAGGTATCACATGCACCATAGGGGTTATCCGGATGTTATATGGGTAAAGGATATGTGAAGGTGTCTGATATCAGACAGCATGTTTCAGTATGCCAATGGGAGTTATAGTGAGTGTGAATTTAGTCAAAAGCATCATACACCACACACACAGACACAGGGTGCCAGTACTGACATGCATGCGTGCATTGCTTCACAGGTGTGTAGCAGCTGACTGTGGCAGAAGGCTATACAAGGCTAGGTGAAGGGTTTACCTTGGCATCAGGCCACATGACAATGGTCTGCAGTGTGGCTAAGGAGTGTAGTGTCTGGATTGGCCTACACAGGTGGGTATTGTATTCACCATCCAGTCACCTGGGTAACTTTTGTGTGTGGCCATTACTGTGCAATGCTTGCCATGTATGTGTTCTTTAGTCCATGACATGGACGCTGTCTGGGATTTGCACACGTCCCACATGCATGTACAGTGACATGTGGAACTGTACCTGGGGTGTGTGGCCCATGTTGTGAACACAGATTGTTATCATTAGATGTGCCTGTCCTGGCCTAATGTGCTGGGAACTGATAATGGACAGCAGGTTGACCCTGCACCTACATTGATAGCATGATACAGGTATTCCCTGGTATCAGTGGCATTTGTCCATACAGGGCATGTGTTTAAGGCATGGTATGTTCTTTGTGGGTCACATTTGATGGCACCACAGGTGTTGCAGGCATCCAGTGGGGAACATAGTGAAGGCACACTGTCTGCATGTACATGCCTATTGTACTGATGGACAGGGTGCCATGCCCTCTGTAGTCCACTGCAATCACACCATGGTTACTATCTGAGAGCAATATGCAGGGTACTACCAACATAGCAGTTGTTGCCTAGGCAAGTGTGTTTGTGTATGAGACATGGGTTGACTGTGTTCTCGGTGTAAAACAAGGGTTTCTAACTTTGTTAACCAGGCCTTGATGTCATATGTAGGAGTACAGATTGCCACCTCAGCCTGTCAGCTATTTCACATCTGTTATCCTTGTAAGGTGGACATTGTGACATATAATAGGGCCACCATATAAGAAATTTGCAAAACCTGCTCCATAATTAGTCCATTTGTTACACACTCACAGCCACCTCCATGCAGGATATGAATGACAAACAGAGACAAACACACATGCTTGCCATGTCTGGGATTAGAACTCCTACCTAACTAGTTTATTACACTACAGCATTACGCAGTTATAGGATGTGCCACGGAGATTATTGGAGTACTCTTTCCCCAAAGGTGTATTTCACTGGGTATGACATCAGCAGGCTTGCCAGTGAAGGTCATTGGAGGTTGTAGTGACTGTGAATGGCCTCAAAAGCATTGCACCCTCACAGACAAAAAAAAACACACACAAACATCTACACTTGCAATGTGTGGGAATAGAACCCCTACCAAAGTACTATATACAGTATTACAATGTTATAGAATGCACCACGGAGATTACTGGGCTACTCCTGTCCCAAAGGTGTATTTCACAGTGAATGACATCAGCAGGCTTGCCAACGTAGGGCATTTGAATTGTAGTGAGTGTGACTAGCCTAAAAGACATTGCTCCCTACACAGACAAAGAAACACACAAACAAATATCCACACTTGCCATGTGTGGGAATAGAACCCCTACCAAAGTACTATATCACATTATAACATCACACTGTTATAGGACAAACCATGGAGATTATTGGACTACTTTTTTTCCCAAAGGTGTATGTCACAGTGAATGACATCAGCAGGCTTGCCAGAGTAGGGCATTTGAATTGTAGTGAGTGTGACTAGCCTAAAAAGCATTGCCCCCTGCGCAGAGACACACACACAGTTGCCATGTCTGGGATTAGAACTCCTACCTAATTAGCTTATCACACTACAGCACTACACAGTTGCAGGACACACCATGGAAATTATTGGGCTACTCCTTTCCCAAAGGTGTATTTCACAGTGAATGACATCAGCAGCCTTGCCAACGCAGAGCATTTGAATTGTAGTGAGTGTGACTAACCTAAAAAGCATTGCTCCCTAAACAGACAAAGAAACACACACACACACGCATCCACACTTGCCATCTATCAAAATAGAACCCCTACCAAAGTACTATATCATACTACAGCATTACACTGCTATAGGATGCACCACAGAGATTACTGGGTTACTTCTTTCCCAAAGGTGGATTTCACAGTGAATGACATCAGCAGGCTTGCCAAAGAAGGAAATTTGAATCATAGTGAGTGTGACTAGCCTAAAGAACATTGTCCCCTATACAGACAGAGACACACATACACAAACACACACACAGGTGCCATCTCTGGGATTCAAACTCCTACCTAACTAATCACCCTACAACATTACACAGTTGCAGGATGCACCATGGAAATTACTGGGCTATTTTAGTTTCCTAAAGGTGTATTTCACAGTGAATGACATCAGCAGCATTACCAAAGTAGGGCATTTGAATTGTAGAGAGTGTGACTAGCCTAAAAAGCATTGGTCCATACACAGACAAAGAAACACACACACAAACTTGCCATGTGGGGGGAAGAGAAACCCTACCAAAGTACTATATAACACTACAGCATTACGCTGTTATAGGATGCACCACAGAGATTACTGGGCTACACCTTTCCCAAAGGTGTATTTCACAGTGAATGGCACCAGCAGCCTTGCCAAAGTAGGACATTTGAATTGTAGTGAGTGTGACTAGCCTAAAAAGCATTGCTCCCTACACAGAGACACACACACACACACAGTTGCCATGTCTGGGATTAGAACTCCTACCTAACTAATTTATAACACTACAGCATTACACAGTTGTAGGATGTGCCACAAAGACTAATGGGTTATCTCTTTCCCAAAGGTGTATTGCACAGTGAATGACATCAGCAGGCTTGCCAAAATAGGGCATTTGAATTGTAGTGAATGTGACTAGCCTAAAAAACATTTCCCCTGATACAGACAGAGACACACACATGCACACAGTTGCCATGTCTGTGATTAAAACCCCTACCTAGTTAGTTTATCACAGTGCAGCATTACACAGTTATAAGATGTGCCATAGAGATTACTGGGCTACTTTTTTCCCAAAGGTGTATTTTAAAGTGGATGACATCAGCAGGCTTGTCATAGTAGGGCTATGGGGATAGCAGTGTGTGGACATGGGCCATAACCCATTCATCTAGGGGTAGACACACCAAACACAGGCACACAGAGGTTTATATTCTGCAGGTATGTGTATACAACTGCTGGAGGACTACTGCCTTGTACAGTCATGTTGCACAGCTAGCACTTGCACCACAGAGTCTGTAATTCTGATGGATACCAGTGGCTAATTTCTACAGTGAGTGACATTTACACATCATGTGGTTGTAGCCATTTGGCTGTGTGCTGGGTGGGACAGCTATCATGATAGAAGGCTCTTTGTCACTGTCACTCCCTTCCACACATCTATGTATGTCTACTTTTGGCATATTATGATGTGTTGTCCTTGGATATATGTCTGTATTCCTATCCAATGTGTGTGCAAAGCATGAATGGTGTATACTGAGGAGTGTATGCACTAACATCTGCAACTGTCAGATATGTATGGTCCACTGTTGTTGGCAGTCATGGGCTTCATTTAAGTCTGTGAGCATGCCCAGTATGACCTTTCAGTGTGTTCTTGTATGACATTGCCTTCATTTCTGTAAGTGTGGGAGCATGCCCATGCCCTTCTGTATTGAATGTGTGGATCCATTCCAGGTAGTTTGTACTCCAGTGCAGACCTTTGTGTACTACACCTACAGGTAGCAAACTGTTTCTGTAGGATATCTGTAGATCATTTTGCAATATGGGGTCAACATGTGCAAGGGATAGTGTGTACTGTAGGTGATTGTGTCTGTGCTGCTTCTGCTACATGGTACTGGTGTTAGCAGAGATATTCAGACATGTGTACTGTTATACATTGTGATGTTATATGTCCTCAAGTACTGTCAGGTGGACATACTTGCTCACGGTGATGTCCTGGGGACACAGGGTGAATGCAGCTATGTCCAGTATTGTGGGCAAACACCTACATATTCATGGAAAGTTATGCCATTCTGGAGGGGAGCTGCAGACACTTGCTGTTGGGTATGTGTATCCAATTCAGCACCTTAGTACAGTGCTGGTAGAGGATCCCATACTTATATATCCATCAACATGACAGTACGGCCTTATCTTGCTGTGGCAATACATCATAGCTGTACAGATTCACACAGGTTACCCAGAGGCAGGGGTCATAAGTCAGGACATTACCCCTATTGTGGTGTATGGGCAGGTTTGTAGCCACCCATTTTTGTATTTGCAGCCAGGGATAGTATGTCCACACAGCTGTGTTGGACCTAGCACATTCCATGCTGCCCATGCTCCCACCCCACCCCCATTATTCTATCTGCTTCCATACATTGTGCATACATTCTCTGATACTTTCCCTAAAGTTATCACCTCATAACAGCTGTGTTTTGGTCTTGGTCCACAGTTCATGCAGTGGGACATGGTGGACATGTTACTATAGCTGTTCCACATAGCCTTGCATATGGCTTATTTGGAATGTGTTATGTTGTTATTTGGGTGTCCATGACATAACATACATTGGCAGTATGGGTGAGACACAGCCCTTTGGCAGAGGCCTGTAAGCTATTTGGTGGTGATGCAGGCCAGCTGTAGCAGGCTGTTGCATTTGGTCAGTCCTACAGTCCCAGACTGCCATACAGTATATTCCACTGTGGTGACAGGGTTAGTGTGCTAGGTGTTCATGCCAATACTTTCTATCAGTATTGATCAGGTGGTGCGGATGCTGGCAGGGTGCTACTTACAGCTAAGGACACACCTGCATGGGACACCTGCACTGCATGCTGCATTGTTTTTCTACTGCCATACACAGGTGGGTGTCATATTATTCCCATTCCCGACAGCAGGGATATGAACAGAGAGGTACCTGTGGGCGGTGTTTGGGTGAGCTGGGTGCATGTGTTCTATGGACACTACTTGCATCTGACTCACAGATATGCATGAGGCATTCCAGTTATGCTGGCTTGTGCAGGGACATCAGCTGTTTCCCAATACATCAGTCCTATCACCTTTGTGATCTGCAAGTGTTCGGCCAAATGACATTGGTATTCTCTACTACAAGCCCAGATAATGTGATGCATACCTATTTGTACAATTCCAAGGATGTGTCCATTACACAGTTGCACATTATATACTGTGTGTCTGGGGTACTTTTCCCTGTGTAGTGCTTGTATATCTAGCTCAACAGTCATGCAATGTCCATCTTTCAGATGCTGACACTTATTACCACCATACATTCACAATGGCTTACTGCTATCATGTGTTATATTGGGGGAATTGTCTTTGGCACTGCAGTTGTGAGGATTTGGCCCTGTCATCGGCAGTAGTGGGCAATGGCCACCAGGTCAAACCTCAACATGCGTACATACTGACCATTCTCACACAATATGAAACACACACCAACCTAACACACACATACCTGCATATTGTACAAATGCTACAATCTATCTTGCTACCTTGGCCACCTCTAGTCATCTGTGCTCCATTGGTATTATACCTACACATACATGTTACAACATGTCTACATTGAACTGGGGGGGCACACCTGACTGTTACTACATTTCTACATAGGATTGGGGGGGCACACCAGACTGTTACAATGTGTGTATATCTGATTGGGGGAGGCACACCAGACCGTTACTACATATCTACATAGGTTTGGGGGGCACACCTGACTGTTACTACATGTGTACATAGGATTTGATAGGATTTGGGGGAGGCACACCTGACTGTTACTACATTTCTACATAGGATTGGGGGGGCACACCTGACTGTTACAATGTGGGTATATCTGATTGAGGGGGCACACCAGACCATTACTACATTTCTACATAGGTTTGGGAGGCACACCTGACTGTTACTACATTGCTACACAGGATTGGGGGGGGGGGCACACATGACTTTTACTACAGTTCTACATAGGATTGGGGTGGTACACCTGACTGTTTCTACATTTCTACATAAGACTGGGGGGGCACACCTGACACTTGTACACATTTGCTATGACTGTACTGGTATGTCAGGTACTCCATTTCATTCTGTTTTCTAACCTATCATGCTGACTAGAGGCATATCAGTGTACTACAGGTGTGATTGACCTACATATTAGTTTCTGACATCCTACCCTTCAGAACTAACATCCCACTGCCTGACCTGATGCAGTCTGTCTATGTAGACATAGCCTTTGTTTGTGTTTGTCTACACCTGTTCTGCTGGCTGAGAATGTTGTTGGGTATGTGAACCTCCCTGAAAGGCATGTGTGTGTCATATGGACACACATGAGGCCCAGTACATTTCCTGCAGTGAGTTTTGTCACCATGTGTAGTACTGGCTACTATGGTGACACCAGTATTTGTTACAAATCTCATGCTGCCACTGTAGGTGTCTACTATCTGCTGGCATCCCATTCAGCTACCTGATTCCCTTGCATGCTCATGTCCATACCATAGATACAGATAACAACACATACTACTCCATTCAGCAATTGATATAGGAGAGTGACTTACCTTGTGGGTGTGCCAGTATTGAGGATGGTGCTGGAGAGCTGCCTGAATTAGATGCACATAGTATACTCCCTATACATGGTTGAGGACAGGTAGTGTCATGTTTGGCATCCCTTTTACTGTATGTGCGAGCCAGAGAGAGGTGTTATTTCCTGGGTCCCTCCTGTGTCTTTGTATGTACTATGCATTGCCTCTTTGCCAAGACGAGGGCATACTGGGCATGCCTCCTTCTGCCTACTGGGGCAGGCTCAGGTTATTCCTCCTCTGAGTCACTCTGTGCCTGTGCAGGTCTTGACAATGGTAGGGGGCTGTGTGGCCCTGCCCCGTCCTGTTCCTACTGCAGCTGGTTCCACAGGATCATATTGTGTAGCATGGTACATACGATGACAATTTGAGTACATGTAGCTGGGGAGTACTGCAAGACTCCACCGGATGTGTCCAGGCACCAGAACCATGACTTGAGCATCCCAAACACACTCTCTATTACAACTCTGGTCTGCATGTGTAGCTCATTATAGAGTTCTTGTTTGGGTGTGTGTGTGTGTCATCACCCACGGCTCCAGTGCATAACCAGCATCCCCCACTAGGTGACAATAAGGGCTCTCCCCACTGGCAAATCTCTGGTACAGCTGCGTCAGATGCCAGATGTGGGAATTGTGATAGCTTCCAGTGCAGCCAGCACACACATTCATTATAATGCCCTGAGAATTGCACACAACCTGCCAGTTGATGGAGGGGAAGCCCTTGCGGTTGATGTAGACCTTACCCAGCTCACTGGGTGGTGCTTTGATGTGTATTTGCATGCAGTCTATAGCACCCACTACCTCAGGATATTCTGCTATTTGGTGGAAGAGATGCCTATTGCTGGCCAACGCCTCACGGGTGTTGGGAAAATATACATGCCCACTGGCATGTGCTGACATGGCATCCAGGAATTGGTGGAGTACCCCGGATGCTGATGCCTGTGAGATCCCCATGATACCCCCAGTTGGCCTTTGGAAAGTACCTGTAGCTAGTATTCTTAAGCCTACACATGCCTTGGTAACCACTGGGATGGGTTCCCCTCTGTTAGATCTGTGTGTGAGGCATAGCCGGCATAGATCAACAATTTGCTGAAGGAGGTCCCTGTCCACCCTATAGCGCTACACTATCTCCAGCTCATGTAGCCCCTGTTAGATTAACTTGGTTCTGTACACTCTTCTCCGTCTCCTCACTGGGGGTTGGTCAACAGCATTCTCATCCTCACCACCCTCAGCCTCTTCCACATGTTGTTGTATGATAGCTACTGCAGCCTCTATCATTTTGTTGCTTTTGTTTGTTAAAAATTCCCTGCTTGCATACAGCGGTGGTGTAGAGTATGTGGGGAAAACCAGAGGGAAAGGTGTTTGCATAGTTTGTAGTAGTGTTCTGGGCTGGGCTGGTCTGCTGCCTGCGTAATTGGCTGATTGTGATGCATTTTACCTTCCAGCTGTGCTAGTTCTCCTTGATCACCTTCCTACTGCTGTTTTCCCTTCCCATTGCCTTCCTGTTTAAGCCCGGGGCAACATCGTGCAAACACAGTGCTCAAATGTGCACAGAGCTGCTATTTCCTGGTTTACTTTTTTTTTTTTAAAACCGGTGCACGGCGTGCACACCCGCTTAGGCAATGTAAAGAGTGCTAGGCAGCCTCAGACACACCCCCTTGCTTAGCTCTGCTAAGCTAAGGGCAAACCCGAGCCACAGGGCTCCAGTCCACTTACAGTATGCCTGATACACACCCTATGATGTCAGCTAACTCCTAGGCTTGCACCAAGATATTCCTGCTCTTACACTGTTGGGTACTGACTAGCACGCAGGGGAAATCTGTGATTCAGTGTCATTGCCCTCATTTGCATAGGATTGCCTGCTGAAGCACAGTTACAGGTCCCACACTGAGCCTCCCCCTTAATAACCACTGTTCACTGGCCATGTTGCCTTCTGCCTGCCATTGATTATAATGGCAAAATAGTGATTTTGGTTAGAATGCTTATTTTAGGCTTTTTGTTTTATTTTTCGCCCGATCCCATTTGCGCACCGCTGTCCTATGCTTAAAGAGCTGAGATCGGCTAAAAAAAAATTAAAAGTTTATTTTTTTATTTTTGCAACTGTTTTCCATGCCAAAGGCCATAATTTGACCATTGGAATGCTTTCTACTTAATATCCACCCTTTATTTGGAGCTGTCATGGCTCCATTTTGTAGTTTGCAGAAATGTACTCGGTTACTGGCCGAGTATATTTCTACAGATTACACTACTCCTGAACAGCTGACTTCCAGCGTCCTGGATCACAAATTCACCTCATTTGCATGGATTTCACCTGCAAATGAGGTAATTTGCATACAGGGACTGAGTCCATGCAGGACTAGTGCAGGAGCGCTCGTGCACATCCCTAAAGCTTATTCTTGGATCGCACGGCAGACATATTGTCTGTTGGAGCTCCTGCACTAGTCCTGCACACCGTGCAGGGCTTGCTGAATCCAGGGGAGAGTTTCTCTCTCTCCCTCATACACACACACACACACACACACACACACACACACACACACACACACACCTGCTCCCTGTCTGTGAAAGACATAATTACACTCATAGCTTCATAGCATCAATCCCCCCTTTTCTTTTTCCAAGAAGAATGTGATTATCTCTTACCCAAAATACCCCTGACATTATTTACATCAAACAAATCATTCTGCCATAAATAGGGCCACATGGGAATTGTCCCCTGAGCCCTATCTTCTGACTGCTCATTGTAAAACAAGATATTTAAATGCCTTCCTTCACTGCTCAGCAATATCCAGTTATGTATTTTGTTAATATTCTATCCACCCAAAGATGCAGCAGAAAATGTCTGCAACCTTGACTCATTTAAGATAAATGTTAGTTTTGCTCATTACTTAATGACGGTATTCCAGTAACTTGACACCCATTTGGATACTATAGCAATTATACTGATGTTGTATATACATATTTTAGCTCTAATGTTTAAAGGTATTACTGCTGAACTTGTAATTTATTAACATTGCACTCCTTTCAACTAAGGGGATCACTGTGTTAATTGGCAAAAATATAAGACTTGTCAAGTAATCCATGCCAAGCAACATATTCACACAACAAGGACTCATCT
The DNA here is from genome assembly GCF_019279795.1 of Protopterus annectens. Classification (NCBI taxonomy): domain Eukaryota; kingdom Metazoa; phylum Chordata; order Ceratodontiformes; family Protopteridae; genus Protopterus; species Protopterus annectens. The sequence goes on along the minus strand of NC_056749.1, from coordinate 849,778,585 downwards.
ACATACATACATACATACATACATATATACATACATACATACATATGTACATACATACATACATACATACATACATACAAACAAATATTTTAAGCATGGGCATTATTGCCCTTGTACCCTGCCAATATACCAAAACATTTGCTCCATAATGTGTCCAGGCTGTTCATAAAAATATCTAAGCTAGTACTTTAATGTAATATGGTAGTCTGTTCCATGCATCAGCTACTCTGTCAGAGTCAGAGAACCAATCAGTACACTTCTCATTCCTATAGAATCTTCTACATAGGTTGTCTGATGATCCTGTAGTACTTTCTGATAACTCCAATCTTTCACAGAGATAGTTGTCTCTAAATGTTCTATATAACTGAATAAGATCTCTTAGATATCTATAAGTGACATCATACAAGTTCAGATATTTTAGTCTTTCAAAGTAACATTAAAATCTTCACATCAATGGATGCCCTTGGTATATTTCTGCTGTACTTTTTCTAGTTTAGTTATGCTTGTTTTCTTATAAGGTTTCCATACTGTTATTCCATATTCAAGTTTGGGTTTAGTGTAACTAATAAACAACAACTTCATCATTTCTGTTTTCCTAGACTTTATAAATCTTTTTATAAACCTATAGTTCTATAATTATCATTTACCAATTGGTTGATATGATTAGGAAATCTCAAAGCTGGATCTACCCATATAGCCAGGTCCTTAAATGAATCTACAGTTTCAATCAATGTGTGCTGTACTAAATGTTCACTTTTCAGTTTATGTCTCCCAAATGTCATATGCTTAGTTCTTGAAGTAGTTAGCATATTATTCTCCTGTGCCCAAATGGTCAATTTTGCCAAGTTCTTTTGCAGATATGCCTTATCTGTAGCACATGTAATCAGTTTACTCAATTTCAGGTCATCTGCATATAGACTGTAGAACACCTCAGATGAAAAAGTTAGGTCTGAATGATACAATCTAAACAAGTAAGGGGATATGACAGAGCCCTGTCGTACACCTTGACTGTAACCAATAATTTCACCTGTCCAATTGTTGCATGATACTTACAATGTCCTATTTGTAAACCATGCAGCTATCCATCTTATCAACAGTACATCGATACCTAGTTGTTCTAATTTATTGATCAGTGTTTTGTATATGACCATATCAAATGCTGAAGTTAAATCTATATATGTTACATCACAGCACAAGTTTTCATTCATACCTGTATTATATTGTTATAGAGCATCATGTTACAGGTGGTAATAGATCTATTTTCAACATATGCATGCTGTTGGAAACTCCTGGTGTTCTGGCTGGTGTGTGATTCTCAAACAATTTGGAAATTTATCATTGATTGATAAGTATATTTCTTGGCATTTTAACCTTTCAGACTTCTGAATTGTCTTCATTTTGCTGACTGAATTGTTTTATATATTTTCTGGCATTGTTTTCTGTTTCTCTTCCTGCATACACTGTTGGAAACTCCTGGTGTTCTGGCTGGTGTGTGATTCTCAAACAATCTGGAAATATATCACTGATTGATAAGTATATTTCTTGGCATTTAACCTTTCAGAGTTTTGCATTGTCTTAATTTTGCTTGACTGAACTGTTTTATATATTTTCTGGCATTGTTTTCTGTTTCTCATCTGTCCTGAAACTGCTTCCTCCTATTCCTGTGGTGAAGTTTATAAAACTGGTCTAACAGCTTTGGGGTTATAGGATTGCTTCAAGGCTTGCTGATTTAAAAATAGTTTCTGTTTGTAAATTCCTGCATACACTGTTGGAAACACCTGGTGTTCTGGCTGGTGTGTGATTCTCAAACAATCTGGAAATATATCACTAATTGATAAGTATATTTCTTGACACCTTAACCTTTCATAGTTCTGCATTGTCTTAATTTTGCCTGACTGAATTGTTTTATATATTTTCTGGTATTGTGTTCTGTTTCTCATCTGTCCTGAAACTGTTTTCCCCTCCCCACCCTATTCTTGTGGTGTAGTTGTTCGCTTTGCAGTTGCCCGCCCCTACTGTAAATCTGATCTGGGACACCCCTCCCACTTTGGTGTTCACTCTACTTAATGCAGAGAGAACATCTGAGAAGGCCAACCCACTTAGGTTCTTAACCTTGAATTTTGCTTCTGCTACTTCTTCCTCTCTCCTTGCACTTTACTTTAAAAAATCGCACTTTATTTTGCTTTTGTATCTTCTTAAAAAAAGTAAATTGTATTTATTCTGCTCCATTTATTACTGCTCAGTAGTAGCCTAATTAAAGTGTAACCATTATTCTGAGCCTTTTGGTTTAAGCACTTAGGCACCAGACCAGTTTTTTTACATTAAGAAGGTTTGTGGTCTACACTGTTGTGGCAGGACAGGTAGCTTACATCCTTCTAAGTTGGGAATTGCTGATTGAAGGCTCAGTGTCTGTTATTCTAAAAGTGTATTAGTTCTAGTTAAAGCACTTGGGCTTCAGGCCAGTTATTTTTCATTAAGAAGGTTTGTGGTCTGCACTCTTGTGAGAGGAGAGGCTAGATCATGCCCTTCTGAGCTGGGAATTTCTGTTTCTTTCTGAAATTGGTGCACCTTGTTTGCTGTAGCATAGACTAGATTCAGACATCCTGAATCTAGCTTTGTTTGTATAACTTGAGCACTAATCCAGGCCATCTTTTTTGGAAAAGGTTCCCCTGCACCCTAGTGGTAGGAATGTGCAGTTAGAATTGTCTGATTGAAGACTGCTGGAACAGGGGTCAGTTTTGAGCTTTTTTACTGGTTAACTGGGTAATTTGTTTAAATCAGTTTGCTTGTTTTCTATTGTTATACTAAAAAAATTGCCCTTTATTCATCTGCTTTTACTGTATTTGTGTTTCTTCCACTTTATTACTTTATTTTGCTTTTGCTGCTTGTTCTTAAAAGTACTTAATTACATTTATTTTGCTGCATTTATTACTTCTTGTTAGTAGCCTGATTAAATTGCAACTGTTATTCTAAGCCTTTAGTTGAAGCACTTGGGCTTCAGACCAGTAGTTTTACATTAATCAGTTAATTTGTTTAAATCAGTTTGTTCATTTGCTACAGTTATATATAAAAAAAATACACTTTATGCATCGTTGCTTAGCTAGGGTTAAACTATTCCCGGCGCCATAAAGACTGCTTTTCAAATTTTCCCTTAGAACTAGCCATTTATTTTTAGTTTTAGCACTGAAATATGTTTCTTTGAGCTCAACAGTTGTTCAGAACTCGTATGCACTAAATAAGCTACAAATTACTACTGCACTCAATGTTCCTCACTTGTCTAAAGGAAAACAGTTTTTAGTACTTAATAAATAAGCACCTATCCAGGCATGTTTAAGGGTCAGCTCCCAGTGTTTTCTCCAGTCTACCTGATGAATCTGGGCATCTTGGGGCAATGCAGCAATTTCCTCATGTACACAGACAACCCTCTCCTCCTACCACCCAACACTACAACCTGAGATAGATGCACTTATATAGCCAAACTGGAAGCAAAGCTGTTTTCACCCAAGACTGGAGTAGACACTCAAGAGGACCACAACACACTCATCACATAGTCCCTCAAAACCTACACCACCAAAACAGACACATAGAAACACAAAACACACACCTACATTCACGGAGGCTCTCAATAAAAATATGCTCAAGCAATAGAGACCTCCAAAGCAGAAACACAAGCAACCTCCACCCCCCCAACATGACCCAAATGACACATAGCCCACAAACTCAATGTGCCACTCAACCACAGCCCATAAGGCATAACAACATACCTAACACTCTAGTCATAGGTGACTCTATAGTCAGGCACACTGACTGATGATTCACTCACCAGGCTAAACAAGAAGAAAGGTACTGTCAGCTGCCTGTTGGGTGCCAAGATCTGCCACATAACGCACGTACTCAGGTCACTCCACAACAAGTACAAATATGACTCTGTCATTGTCCACGTTGGTGTGAATGACCTGAGACATACTTCCCTGGACTACATGAAAAGAGACATGGAGGAGCTCTCCGATCTTGTAGCCCAGGCAGTTATGACCCTAGCCCTAAGTAGCATCCTGCCATTACCCAGAATGATACCACAGTACAAGGACAAAATGATTGATTTTAACAACTGGCTAAGCTTCTGGTGTCATTCTAAGGGGATCCAGTATCTGTCTGCCTGGGATGACATGATCAACAGGCCACAATGCTTTGCCAGAGATGGCCTGCACCTGTCACCCTTGGGATTCTTGATACTGGCTTAGGCTGTTGCCACCCCTATAGTGCCTTTTTTAGGCAAGGTTGAAATGACAAATTTACCACCTTAACAGGTACAAGCAAGCAAAATCTTAGGGTAATGCTACTCAATGCTAGAAGTCTAAACGTCAAAATGCATTCACTCGAGACACTCCTTAAAATCGACAACATCAACATCTGTGCAGTGACAGAGACCTGGATCAAGGCTCCAGAGAACATCCCTGCATTACCAGGCTATAGCTCATGCCACACCTTTCGGCCACCAAAACTGGACCGAAGGATATGCACACCTCCAGGCTAGTTGCTCAGCATAATACATCTGAGATTATCCAAGTGCAACTAACTCTGGGCAAGACCGCAGTCCAAATTGTAACTTGCTACAATCCCCCACCATGCCCCAGGATTCCCACTCCTCATTTCTTGATACACTGGAAAATATCAGGGTACAACCCAACACCCTCATAATGGGCAATTTCAACTACCCCACCATTAACTGGGAAAACTACTCATGTGCCACCTCTTTTGCTCAACATTTTCTGGAATTCATACATTCCAACACCTTGGATCAATTTATCCACGCCCCCATCAGGGGCAGCAATATCCTAGACCTGGTCATTACCAACATTGGCGACCGGTGTTCCACACCAGAAGTCAGTTTCTTGTTGGTCAGATCCGTCCACAAGATAATCACCCTAGACATCCACATCCTGCCCCCACCCCCCATTAGGGAAACCACTGTAAAAAAATTCCTCCAAAGCCAGCTTCATGCTTCTTAAGACAGAAGTGGCAAACTTCATGACACCCATGCAGACGGACAATAGAGGTACAACTACTGAATCCTACACAAATGCACTTTATAAGCACTTACACGAGTGCATGGATCATGCCATCCCTAACAGAACCAAGATGCTATCCTCCAAAAAAAGGAAGCCAATCTGGTGGTTCCCTGCCATAAACAAACTCTACAACAGAAGAAAGAAACTGTTTCAAAAGGAGTAAAATCCCATGATTGGAGGAACTCCCTGGTCAGCCTCAGTAAGAAGCTGAGATCCCTCATAAAATCCTCCAAAGCTAGTTACAAAAACAAAATCACTACTGATTCTAAAGACAACCACAAAGCATTCTATAGCTATGTCAAGAAACTCAATGTCAACACTCAGATCTGCTCTGAGTTACAGCACAATGGCACTCAATATACAGAACCAACTGATATTGCCAACATCCTGGCAGATAGGTTCAGTGCTAACTTTACCCCCCTCTCTCACCCCCTAAAGGGCCCATCTCTATACTGGAAGAATGCAAAGTTCTTGTATTCATGGCTGCACAGGATAAAACCACACTCTCCAAAGCCAAGAACACAGCATCCATGGGACCTGGCAACATCCTAGGCTGCATTGTACATGAACTACAGAATGAACTGGCACTCCACCTAAGCACTATATTCAATCATAGCCTCACCTTAGGCTTTGTGCCCACTGAATGGCACACAGTGACGCTTTTCCCACTCCACAAAGGGAGAGCCACCACGGACCCCAGGGACTACTGCCCCATTAGCCTAACGAGCCTGATCTGCTAGGCCATGGAATGGTTCATCATGGAACTTATAACTTATAACAAATACATTGGTAATCTCCAAACTCTGGACCCCACCACTTCAGGTTTGTAAAAGGCTGATTATGTCTCCTAAACCTGATAGACTTTTTTGAAGCAGTTGCCAAAGCCGTAGATGAGGGTAAGGTGGTTCACACAGCCTGTCTAGATTTTGCTAAGGCTTTTGACACCATCCCCCACTCTGGAATTATAGATAAACTCACTAATCTAGGGATAAATCCCTATGTCACAAGATGGGTTGCCAGCTGGCTCATTGACAAAACCCATACTGTGAAAGTAGCAGACTCCAAATCCAACTTCAGACCAGTGACAAGTGGAGTACCACAGGGTTCAGTCCTGGGTCCTCTCCTGTTTGTTATCTACTTTTCCGAAGTACAGGTTAACACAGAAGGTCTTTGGCTAACAAAGTTCACAGATGACTGCAAACTAGGAGCCATAATTGAAACTCCTAACAATGTGGACATCCTACAAAAGGGCCTCACTGAGACAGATGCCTGGTGTCAAAGCCATGGCCTCAAGCTCAATGCCAAAAAGTGCATTGTCATCCCCTTTGGTAAAAACTCTGCACCCATGAGCTACCACATAGGTGATAGTCTACATAACACCAAAAGTGTGATAAGAGACCTTAGGACACAGGTGGACAGTTGTCTCTCCTTTGATAATCACATCGCCACAGTAGTCAGGAAATCCTTCTACATGGTACTCCTCATCACAAAAGGTTTCTCATGCAGGAAAAAGGGGGTCATTGTTCCCCTCTACTCGTCACTCATTAGACCCATTATAGAGTACAATGCCCCTTTTGGTATGTACCTCACAAGACATCTGCAACAACTGGAAAGGCTACAGAAATACCTCACAAAAAGGATTACTGGCCTCAAACAAATGCCCTACGCAGACCGTCTCAAAAAACTCCAGCTTTACTCCATCACATATCGCCTACTCAGAGGCAATCTCTACCTAACATACAAAGCTATGTCAAACCCAGAGCTGTTGGACATGCTCCTTTTAATGAAATCCCAATCCCTCCAAGCTACATGCTCTAGGGACGTAAACCTTGTTACCACAATAAACAGAACATGCTGAAGGGATAGATTCCTGTCCCAGAGACTTCCTATACTTTGGAACAAATTACCTATCTATATCAAACAAACCTCCTCATTAGCACTCTTCAAGAAAAATCTTGATGATTGGATGGGAAATAGGAAATTCACCCCAGGGATCACCTCTGTGGCTCTGCTCAACAGGGGCACAGGAAAATAATTTTCTTGCATGGCAAAAGCCAGGGTACCGTTTTGGCTAGGCTTATATAGGCCCTAGGGCCAATAGCCTAGTGCCTACCTATGAACGTATGAACCCATATATGGTTTCAAGTTCCAACCTATCCATTTCTGACAATAACTTATCCAATATTAGCTTTTCCATTATTTTTCCACAACATGAAAGTAGACTTAAGGGTCTATATGACTATTGTTTTATCCTCCTCCCCTTTCTCTTAAAGATAGGTTTAATAAGCTCATGTCTCCAGTCTTGGGGAATCTTCCCATATTTATATGACCTAGTAAATAATAGATATAATGGTACTGTAAGTTCTTGCTGAAGTGTTCTCAGGTCATTATCACTAATTCCATCTCCTCTATGTGCTGTGTTTGGATCCAGTTTGTGCAGTTCTTTTTCAATATAATCTAATTTGATTTGAGTTTCTGTGATTAACTGGATGTTGCTAGGATGTCTTTGTGGAGCCAAACTGTTTTGCATACAATTTTGTAAATATGTCTAGAATCTCTTCTGTCTGAGAATAAATATTAGAGTCTACTGTACACATAGCTCATCAATGTGTATGTCTTTACTCCTTCCACATCTTATGCAGCTGTAAAACATTTTTCTATTATGCTCAATAGCTTTATATAAATTTTCTTCAAATTTCTTTTGATCTTGTTTAATTACTATGCTTAATTTGTTTGTCTGGCTAGCTTATTTCAGTTTTCAAAGTTGGGGTTCAACCTCTCTTAATTTTCTTATTTTTTTGTCCCTCACCTTAATCAGGTATCTTATTTTTATGGAAAAATATCCTCCTGGCATTGTATGCCTAAATCCTGATGTTAAACTTTTTTTTTTGATTTTTTGCACTCCAACAACTTCTCTTTGAAAACTTTCCACATCGCATGTCTGCAGTTTTTTTTCCACTGAACACATCACTCCAGTTAGTTTTACATAGTGACTGTTTTGTTTGCATATAATCTGTAATTAATCTTTTGTGCATTGGTTTAGATTTCTGTTTGGCAGAATTATCTAAAAACATATTAACCTTTATAACCCCATGAACACTGCACATCAAATGTGGTAAAACTTGACTTGAATTAATAGTATTGTCTAGTATGTTCCGTTCCCTGGTAGATGTTTTACAATCTGTAGCAACTGTTGTTTCTGACAATACATAGTGAATAATATCCTTACTAATGTTGTTGAATCAATATTATTCTAGTCTGTTTCTGATAAATTTAAGTCCCCAGATAACATTCCTCTAGGTCATCGGTACTTGAATTTGGTGGTCTATACACTTCAACCATTGTTATATGTTCCAGGATTGTCTTTATTTTCACAGTTACTCAATCTAATGTATTGATGTTATTACTGAACATGTAATAATCACAGGTCTCATAACTCTTCCTATCATAACACCACCCTATGATTTTTTTGTTAGAATGTTTGCTACAATAAAAACATTTATACTCTGCCAGAACTGGTTTCCAATCTCTGTTCTTTAACCACAGTTCACAAACAATAACAACATCAGTCTTGTGGAAACATAGCAAATTTTCCAATAAAAAAACGTTATTATTAATGCTCCTAGCATTAACAACCATCAGAGATGCATCAAATGTTGCTATCTGTGAACTGTTAAACTTTTGACCTGACAAAAATCCTGCATAGTGTTTGTCAAATATTACAAAATATCTGCTGCAAAAATTCTCTTCCCTGATCTTGACAAATGCACGCCATCCTGTCTGAACACATATGTCCCCAAAACTAGACTACACATTTCCAATTTCAAAGACTGGATTTTTTTTATTTTGTGTGTAGTATTTACCAAAAAAATATTTTCATTTACAGTGACCTGTCTATCCTTTCTATATGTGATTTGTGAAAAATACACTCTAATACCTATACAAGCTACACTGTCTAAGAGGGCTGTAAATTCCCTACTAACAGTCAAGTCAAAGAATGCTTGCAGATGAGATCATTTGTACTGACATGAAAGAAAACTGATCCATTCTTCCTTACATTAAGGCATTCCCATTCTTCCTTACATTAAGGCATTCCCATTCTTCCTTACATTAAGGCATTCTAAGGTTTTTCTCACATCTTCTATTTTTGCTGCTGGCAAGCATAACACTATTCAATGTTCATTACCTTCTCTGCACATGTAAGTAGTATCAGTTCATCTAATAATAGAATCTCAAATTACATGATAACTTTGGTGACCAGATCTGAAGAATCTTCAATTTCTAATTCAGTAATATCTGCTCTATCAATTGTTACAAAGGAATGATCTTCATCAACATTTGTCTTACTGATCTGTTTTCATCGCATATTAAATTTGAAGCATACAGTTCTCATCTAGCTGGCTTTGTACATCCAAAGCTTCAGCCATGTAGTCAACATCTATCTTTCTCTTCCAGTAATGTTCTTCAGTCCTTCCACGTTCAGTTTTGATTTATTCCTTTTCACCTGCCCCTTGCCTCTTTTTTCTACCTACTCTTTTGGAAATATGATGCCTTTTTCTGTAGACTGAAGATTTTCTGATAGAAAAATGTTATCATTCCCTGTAATCTGTTTGATACATAAAGTGATGTCCTTTTTCGCATGTATTCTCTTTACAGACATTTTCAGTTTCTTTGTCTTCCCTTTTATTTGCTGTGAACATCTGGCTGAATATCTGAACTTTCTAGTTAAGCTGGCCTTTGTATACCATCTTAAACAAACAAAGGGAAAGTTAAGCTAAGAACTGGGACATCTAGTCTTAGAAAACTCAGTCTGAGAGTTGCATAAGCCTTGTAGCTATTAGACTAAAGCAGAATTCTCAGAGAAACAAGATTTTGTATCATTTATGAGCTCTTCCTCCTGTGGGGAAAAAATAAAAGTTTTCACATTGCAGAATGCTTCAAGCTGTGTGAATCAGGTATCATGCAGTTACACAGAAATTCTCTTACTCATATCTTCCACTTATCACTAGAGTGAAAGCATTATCTTGTGGCTATTACTGCCTCATAAAGATAACTTCAAGTTAAAGTCCCTGTAAAATATATTGGTTATCAGTAATGTACCTTCTTAGATTAATAGGTTATCCTTAGTTAACTTCTATGCATTAAACAAATGACTTTTCCATACAACACAACACCTCAGAAATGTAATTTTCATTTCCTTGAAACATGGGTTTAACTAATGTACCAGGGTATTCAAAAACAATATGCAAAGTAGTACACATTTTGCAACATATTGGCTGTGCACAGTTTAGATATTAAAACAACTCATAAAGACAAATTGCTTTAATACCCAACTACACAAATATGGTCCTCTTACAAACCTAAAGTTGAAAAAAAAATCACACTTATAGCTTCTCCTTTTCATCCTAGCCATGTATAATGACTATTGCCATTTCCAATGTATATCCTCTATGAATGCATAAATCTAATACACATGCTCACATCATAATATCAGGTACATAACATTATAAGTGAGTCCATGACAAGACAATGGCCAGTGTATAATTATTTTTTCTTTTTAAAATGTTTTTATTGATTTAACATGTATACAATATGTACAATGAAAGAAAGATGTTTCAATAATGCATACAGTATCATATAATAGTAATATCATATTAAGCTATTAGAATATTCTAATTCCATCAATAGGGCAATGTCCTTGTTATTTCAATAACAACATTTTGAGGGTATACCAACAGCTAAGTATGTTAATATTATTTACAAATCTCAAATTTATCACTTCTTTTTCATTTTTGTATACAATTGTGGTGACATTTAAAAATTCTATAAACAAAGGCGTTGAAGCTGACATCCAGCTTTTTTGTAAAAATATTTCTGGCCACTGCTAAAAGACCAAAATATTTATTGTTGCTTAGGACTTACAGTAAAATGTGACTGAAACATTTATTAATATCATTGATCTTGAAAAAATACATCATCTTACCACAATTCTTTGAAAAAAATACTTATCTCTTCCCAATAAGTGCTTAGTCTTTCACAATCCATAAATATGTGTGTCCAATCAGCTTTCACCTCCTTACTACATCTCCAATAAATCAAAGACACTGTATTGGTCAAGATGGATTAGCTAGGCAGGTAGGTGTTAATGTTAGAGTTTGAATGCATGTTGCAATAGCAGGTTTGAATCTCATAAGGTGTAATAAATACTCTGTATATGTACTTTCAATTCACATAGAAATTTTCCTATATAAACTAGTGGAAGTTTGACTAACTGATTTAAGTAATATAAATTTATTCCTATCAATCAAATCATGTAATCCATTGATCTCTGAAAATTTCCAGTAATTTCTATCAAAATTATTATTTATAATTAAATTATACAGTCTCATAACATCTATAAAACTATCTCACTTCTCTCTAATAGAAAGTATAAACAAACTAGGAGATCTTACAACCACAGACCAAAAGCAATAAAATTATAACTACAAAGAAGGACCAGTGAGAAACAGCTCTACTTTCCACAGAATAGATTTAATAAAACCTTGCAACTAGGCGATCTGTCTAATTTATATAAATTCATTAGTATTTCTGTTATTACTTTCCCTTCCGCAAGACAGTATCATAGGTTCATAGGTAGGTACTAGGCTATCGGCCCAAGGGCCTAGGTAAGCCTAGCCAACAAAATTCACTGGCTTACGCCACCCAACAAAGTTATTTTTCTGAGCCACTGTCGAGCAGAGACACAGAAGTGATCCCCGGGGTGTATTTCCTATTTCTCATCCACTCATCAAGATTTTTCTTGAAGAGTGCTAATGAAGAACTTTGCTTGACATAGATGGGTAGACTGATCCAGAGTATTGGAAGTCTCTGGGACAGGAATCTATCCCTCCAGTATGTCCTGTTTATTGTGCTGACAAGGTTTAGGTCCCTAGAGCGTGTAGCTCGGAGGGATTGGGATTTCTTTAGGTGTAGCATGTCCAACAGCTCTGGGTTTGACATAGCTTTATATGTTAGGCAGAGATCACCTCGGAGTAGGCGATATGCTACGGAGTAAAGCTGGAGTTTGTTGAGATGGTCAGTGTAGGGCATTTGTTTGAGGCCAGTAATCCTCTTTGTGAGTTACTTCTGTGGCCTTTCCAGCTGCTGCAGATGTCTTGTGAGGTACATTCCAAAAGGGGCATTGTACTCTGTAATGGATCTAATGAGTGTTGAGTAGAGGGGAACAATGACCTATTTTTTCTTGGATGAGAACCCTTTTATGATGAGGTGTGGAACATAGAAGGACTTCCTGACTACTGTGGCGATATGACTATCAAAGGAGAGACTACTGTCCACCTGGGTCCCAAGGTCTCTTATCACACATTCAGTGTTAAATAGATTGCTGCCTATGTGGTAGTTCATGGGTACAGAGTTTTTACCAAAGGGGATGACACTGCACTTTTTGGCATGGCTCTGACACCAGGCATCTGTCTCAGCAAGACCCTTCTGTAGGATGTCCACATCATTTGGAGACTTGACTATGGGTCCTAGTTTGCAGTCATCTGCGAACTTCATTAGCCAGATAATATTAAACTAATTTTCTTTAACAAAACTGTTTTAAATAACATTCTGCGATTCCATGAATCCTAAAGTATATGCAATAGAAAACTATATATTTTTTTTTAATTGATGGGATTTTGCAAATATATTTCTTACATGATTTCAGAGTCAATTTTAAATATGACTAGTTCAAGTTCTGAAATAAATGTCCTTCTAAAGTATGTTTTATTAACCAAATAAAAGAAGTATTATCTATTTCAATTTATCAGATCAAATAGATTAATATGAACTTAGGACAACCTGTTCATGAATATTTTCCCATTGACTAGTATAGGTTGGATCTAACAAAGGTATAACTATATTATAATTTACTGCAACTGAATAAGATTGCAAGTCAGGAAAACCAATACCTCTATACTCCCAGAGTCTAATATGATTTTTATATACAATCTTTGGTTGCTTAGGATGCCATAAAAATATATTTTCTCCATTTTCTTTAATAGAATTTTTTTTTTCTTGAAGTAACGTTGTTGTTGAATGTAACGGAAAAATAATCTTTAGTAGTATAATCATTTAAATAAGTATTCTTTCTTCAAATGTAAAGAAGCATTCATTCCATTGTTTAACAAGGAGTAAAACATCCTCAGTTATGTTTATGAAGTTATTGTTAATAATTTTAATATCTCATTGAATGTTATATATTATATTTTAATGCTTATCCCTCCCAGTTTTATTTATATTTATCTTTTAACTCACTATCTAATTGCTGATATTTTATTATTATTACATTTCCTTTGTGACATTTCTGGAAATATTTCTGTTTCTTCATTTATTTCTTTAATTGAGTTGTTAAAATCCCCTATGGTTAGGAAACATCATCAGCAAAAAGTTGTATCTTAAATTGAAAGTTCTTACTTATATAAAGGCCCTCAATTCCATTGTTTGTTCTTATGCTATTTGCTAAAGATTCAATGACTAATACAAGTAATAAAGGAGCCAAAGGGCATCCTTGCTTCATACCTTTGTTTAAGTTAAATCATTGAGCTATGTAAGCACCAATTTTAAAATATGTTTAGAATCCATTTATAAATTTCTTAATATTCCAACAAACTGTTCTGGAAGTCCAAATATTACTATGGTTTTAAATAAATAAAGCTAATTTACAGGATTTTTATTTAAATCACCCACTAAATCTAAAATTTTAATTACTATTTTGATATTATCATATGTTAATCTATTAACAATACATCCTGTTTGGTCTTTATTAATCAAATGATCCACAATATCTCTTAATATTTCTGAACAAAATAGAGGTAATTTTTTTTCATTTACATTGAGAAGAGAAAGAGGTCTGTATGATGAAACTAGATTACTAGATTTTTTTTCCTTTCCTTGTTTAATAGTAGGAGATATCAAAGAAAACTTTCATGAGGGGAAATTATTTTAACATTCTGGATCATCACAAAACTGCCATTAAGCAATTTTATATATATATATATATATATATATCTATATATATATATATATATATATACATATATATATACACACACACACACACACACACACACACACACACACACACATATATATATATATATATATATATATATATATATATATAAAGAGTATATCATGCCACACTTAAACCATCTTATCCTGGGGCCATTTATTTTTTCTTTAATTTCTGACAGAGATATTGGTATATTTATTTACCAGTTTATAATTCTAGTGCATAAATATGGACATAATACTTTAGCTTATCTCAGATGTGCTTACATATATCACATTTTCAATTAAATGTGCAGAACCATTTAGCATCTACACATTTGTATTATATTACTTTCAGACATATCATAGGTACACTTCTGAAAAGGAACTAGTGGCATGATGGCATACTCTGCATTTACAGTCTGAAAGTGTATCTGATGATAACGTATGCCTCAGCATTGCAAGATCACAAGATATTAGATTCTTAAGCCCTAGCATTGTAACCATTTTCATGTAACCCTTAAAGCCAATCAGATTTTAATCTGATCCTGCTCTTGAATCCGGCCCATGGCAATTGTACACTGTATGGAAAAATTAATTTACAGCCATAATGACCAAACAGTAGTGGCCAAGGTTATGATTGAGTCTAGACACATCTCCCTACTCCATAGATAGGACAGTAGGTGACTCATAACAATTACTGTCTCATTTGGTGTATTTGTGGAGCATGCTATATTTGCATTGCATGTTTATGAGGTGATCCACCATGCTACAGGCTTCCAGTGGTAGGAACCTATGTTTCACCCCTGCTATACTGCAGCTATAGAGTTGTATGTACTAGCATGTGAATGTGAACCATATACCATGAGACTGGGACATTAAGTGTTATAAATGTGCTCTTATATACATATCTACATGAATTTCTGCAAATTTTGCTGCACAGTCATGCTCTGTTGTGCATAAAATTTGAATTGCAGGGACATCAGAGTCATTTCCTATACTGCAGATAGTCTGCACTTACTCTAACATGTCTGTCATATTGCATTACACAGTTTGATCCATGGATCATATATTTGTGAATCATGGAAGATAATGGGAAATATCATTTGCAAACCTAATGCATACCTTGACTCCTACAATTATGCAGTAGTGTATGTCAATACTCATTCATATCTGGACATGTTCATAAATTGTATAGGGCTTTGTCAGACAATTTTTACCACATACATCCTGGAGCAACTACATGCAATGTTTATGTATAGTCCTCATAGTCGGCCCTGCCCAAGGATAGCATTTTGTGAATTCCAAGAAAAGTCCAAGTCCTGATTTGGAGAGATAGCTGCATTTTGAGACCCAAGGAGTGATATACAACTGCTCACTAATCAGGGTGTTGGTATGCAGTGTATATGCAAGTGAACCACACAGCATGTCTAATTATACTTTCACAATTCCCAGAAAGGGTTAGAGTGTAGATAGACAGGGAGAATTGTATATTTTAGTCACTGAGACAACACAGCAGCATAATTCACTGTTTTACATGTCTATACATGGGATGCAGAGCACCCCCATTGTTATGATTCAGGTGTATCAGAATGTATCTCCACTAGTAAAATAGCTGAAGAGAGGACATGTATGAAAGTCAATGTGAAACTAGACAGTTGTGAACATGTATATCACTTAAGGGCAAAGCACTGTTCTTCCATACAAACATGCACTGTCAAGATGAATATCACATAACAATGCCAAACTGAGGGAGGAGGTGGCAACAAAGTTATTAAAATGTGTGGGCAGTTTCAGTCCAGAATGAAGACATTTTTACATCCTGATAAAGTAACAGTCCATTTTCATAATGATGAAGGACATTTTTTTCAAGCTCTTCTAAAGAGAAACATACAAAATGAATAATAATATTCCCCTTTCTAAGATGCCTTTCATCTTGCTTAGAAATGACCAGGGTACTGAATGTCAGTGAAAGAAAAGAGACACTGGATATGTAAACAAAGTAAGCATCATGCATACCGTTATAGGACATAGGCACTATTTATGATGTTACTGACAAACGGTTTACCAGTTTAAGGCCAGACTAAGAAACAGAGGTAATCTGCTCTACCAGTGACCTATATTCAGAAAAGGAAAATGACCACTGACAGGAATGGCAAGGCAAAAATAGGATGATTCAGCCCATGGCCATCCCCAGGAGAATGGCATGGGTGAGCTTGAAGCCACAGTGATGTCTGTATCACCATATCAAAGTCAGATTTACTCTAATGACCATTTATATTTAGAAAGCAATCATACTCAGGGGGCTCCTCTTGCCCCAGGTGTACAAAACTGGATTGGCCAGGGGAGACTTTATGGATACCTTTGCAACTGTCAGGACTCTTCTTAAAGGTTGCCAAGACATAGCTCTGTATAATAGACATAGTTAATCTATTCCAAAGGTAATGCACATATTAGGAGAATAATCTATCCTACCAGTGACTTCTATTTATTTGTTGATGAAGAGTTAAACATTTTGAATGGGTGTTTGTGGTGACACTCACTGTTTAGATGTGAAAAAGATGAAGAAGGGGCAGGTCCTCTGTGGCATGATAAAACAGATGTAGGTCACTACACAAAAGTCTGTAAGTCACTGTATACATGGAAAGAGTTTACAACACATAGAAGTCTGTAAGTCACCATATACATGATCAGAATTTACAACACATAAAAGTCTGTAAGTCACCGTATACATGAACAGAATTTACAACACATAGAAGTCTGTAAGTCACTGTATACATGAACAGAGTTTACAATCAAATTTGGTAGTCTAAGATCTTTAAACTAGTGATTGTTTTTTTAATCAGGAACCTCTTAGTTACTCCTATCTGTATGATGCACTTGGATAGGTGTATACCAAAAAGGGGCATAATGTTCTATAATTTGTCTGAAGTTGAGTATCGAGGAATAATAAATTATTTAGACCTTCATGAGATGTTTTTGGATGTTAATTTGTCCAGATATTAGGACTTCCTCAGTACTGTTTTCCTCCATGATGGTCAAAGCATAGGGAGTTGTCTGTTAAGATATGAAGACCTATGATGACTGGATCAAATGTTAGAAGGAGCAACATCTATACTCTAGGCACAAGAAAAGCTTTGCTTGTCAAATTTGACAACACTACATTGTGTTGAAGCCATTATTTCTATACCAGTGATCTAAATGGCCTTGCCTTTTTAAACTGTTGCAATATCACAGTATCAGAAGATGAGAGAAGTATGACACCCATCTTATAGTCATTGGCTAGCTTAATTAACTAAAGGTCAGGGTTTTCAGTTTGTAGATCACAGAAATGGATACTGAACAGGAGGGGACACCACATGAAGCGATGAGTTATAACACTAGTAATTTTTTTTTGTTTTCTAAGGTGATACTTGCTACATCAATTCATAAATTCAGATAGCATATTTTCTACCCACCTGACAACATATAGGTCAATATTTCGGCCTCTGGGCTTATTTAAAATAACTGGATGGAGGTTTGTGTAAGGCTTTAGCCAGATCTAGTTATTCTGTATGAACTGTGTAGCCTCTGTCCACTGCTTCTGTGTATTTTTTGGAAGAATATGACAATATTTAGCAAAAATTACTTGTTTTTAACAAAGACAAATTGATATGGATCCAGAGTGATAAGAGTTTTAATGTTGGTATTTAAGAAGTCTTGCATACTGCTTTCCATGGCCTTCTATATTAGACTTGATAGGTGATGAGTTTATGGTTACGAAGGTCTGAGGTAGGACCACCCTCAAGTAGGGGCCTCACAATGGCCATTTTCTAACTATAGGAACATTTTCTGAAGAAACGCATGTACAACAAGTTTAGGAGGAACTCAACAAGATATGTTTAATAATGTTTACTTAGCAAGTCAGTAGATTATTGAGATCAATGGATGTGGTATTCTTGGTTTAGGAGAGGGCAATTAAGACCTGTTCCTCAATGATCACAGAAGAAGACAGGGATCCTTTGAACTTCAATAAGAACAACACATATAAAGTTAGTATTAAACTTAATCTGGTAGTATAAAATCTATAGTTTAAAGAAGTGAGTAGATGATTTATTGTGAGTTAGCTCAGAGCATTGTTTGGTGTTGTTTCTTAGTTTTCTAATGTAGTTTAAAAAAAGATCTGTAATAATCTTTAGTTTCAGCTCACATTCTAATTCGTTTCTAGCTTCAACTTTCCTGATACTGTTAGTCATTTTTTTATGGAATATTTTATAGATTCATTTATATGGGAAGATTGTAATTTGCTGTAGACATTTAATATTTGTTTCGTTTATCACTAAGTTTCTTAACATAGGTAGACCACCAAACTGATTTATTTTTGAATTTCCTATTATATTTGGCCCATCGGTGCTGCTCATTTATATACCTCATTAGATGTGAATAACATTTTGAAGTACCAGTTTGAAGTATATGTAGCCACTGACGCAGCATGGGAAAATGAAATAAAAATATTACAGCTTATTTTTGAGAGAGCTTCAAAAATGTTAGGAATATTGTCTGCCTATAAAGTCCTTGAATTTTAAGGTATTCACTGTCGCAATATTACTGTTTGTAGACTTGATAGAAACGTTCAATGAATTATGATCAGATTTGAACTCAAATGTTTATACTTTTTAGACTGTGTGCATTTATTTCTAATGTATTTTACATTCAGTGATTGTGTGCATTCATTTCTGTTGGATACACTTGTATAATCTTCTTGAATACCAAACTATATCCACTCTGTATTGTTATCATTCATGCTATGTATGTAACATTGTTTGTTCTTCTCTGGAGCTTTTCTGCACGGGCATCCGCTGAAAAAGGGCTTTAACTCAGTCGGATTTTCCCGGTCAACAAATGTCAAATAAATATATAAATTTACAAGGGCTACTGATATGATAGGAGTGGTACAGGAGGTCCTAAAATGGTATGACTATTAGTAAATGGGTTAACTACTTGTTCCAGTTAGTTAGCAATTGCTAGGTCAAGGAATCATTAGGCATGCTCCATATTAATAATGTAAGTACTAGATACTTGAAATCTCCCAAAATAAAACTTGCTTTCATTTATGGAAAATTCAGCTAATGCATTTAGAAAACTTTCATGGACATCAGGAGACATAGATGGTGAACTATAGAATGCTACAAAGAGATAATTTACTGCATGCAGCGGTGCAGTGTTGCAGTGATTAACATTGTCACCTCACAGCAAGAGGTTCTCTGGTTTTATTCTCAGTTGTGGTGCCTTCTGTGTGGAGTCTGCATGTCCTCCCTGCATTTGCATGTGTTTCCTCCAGGTATTCCGGTTTCCTCCCACATTCCAAAGAGATGCTTCTGGATCATTTCTCCCAGGGCCTCCACTGAGCATAGGTTCTGTCCTAGTCGGAATTTCCTAGTCAACAAATGTTAAGTAAAGTAAAATGCAGGGTGATTTGGACATCTATAAGTACAGGTTGTGGGTTAATGGGAATCACTCAGAAGACAATAGAGTCTCTGATAAATACTGACACACCACTGCACTTTCATGTAGGTCTAAACTGCAATAGGCACTTAAACCAGGATGCTATTTGTACTTTGAAACAATGTCTAAGTACCACTTTAATATGGACATGGACAAGGTGCAGGAAAGCCTCAAGATGTGGCAACATAATATTAAGACTTCTGATATCAAGAAGGGTAACAATAATAAGGTCAGCCACTGGAATCTCTGTAGTCATTTTAGCAATACTGGAATGTCCAGTATAAGTACGTTGCCTAAAATACATATAGGGGGCAGCAGCCATAACATAAAAAGATCAGCCCATGTCTTGGAAAACAAATAGGCCTGTCAGTTATCTTGTTTCAGACTGATACATACTGAAACCATTTGAATGACACAAGCTACTTAGCCAATTGTTAAAGCCCATTATCTGTTTGAGTCTTGGCATCATTCTGCTTGCAGGTAAGGCTGCACTCAGGACCACAGTCTTATTTGCATTAGACTCATACATATTAAGTCCTAACATGTCTCTTTGCATTGCCCCCTGGATTGAGTGCTACAGCTCATTCACACCCACATGGGCCTCTACCAGATCATGGTCATATTTGCCTGCTGTGAGAGACCTAGTTCACATTCCATTTTCTATCTTCCTTCTTGGGATATCATTTGTCTACAATATATCACTTGAGATGCACTTGCGTGTGTGCGTGCGCACGCGCGCATGTGTGTGTGTGTGTGTGTGTGTGTGTGTGTGTGTTTTGTGTCTACATGCATAAGCATGCCTCACTGTTTTTCTCTTTGTCTTATAGGTCCCTCATTTTTTGTTCTTAACCACAGACATCAAATTCTTGCATTTTCTGGTGTCCATCAATGTGTTTCATGGCCTTCAACTGCCAAGGCACATAGAAATGAATGCCGTGCATGATAATGACTGCATCAAAGCCCTATAAAGCAAGAAAGGAAAAGAAAACTGGGCTCAGGGTTTTTCAGGTCCACACCACTTACTAGGTAGTATTGTAGTTAAATAGTATAAGTCAGTGCTTCTCTAAATTTAGACATGGCTTATACTATAAATTAACACCCCCTACTGGAAGAACTAAGTACATAACTACATAACAGATACTATGTATCCGGGTACAATACAACACCTAGCAGTTAGTGTAGTTAAAGTCCTGTTTCAACAATTACATAACAGTTACTATGTATCCAGGTACAGTACAACACCTAGCAGTTAGTGTTGTTAAAGTCCTGTTTCAACAATTACATAACAGCTACTATTTATCCAGGTACAGTACAACACCTAGCAGTTAATGTAGTTAAAGACTGGTTTCAATAACTACATAACAGATACTATGTATCCAGGTAAAATACAACACTTAGCAGTTAGTGTAGTTAAAGTCCTGTTTCATTAACTACATAACAGATAACATATATCCAGGTACAATACAACACCCAGCAGTTAGTGTAGTTAAAGTCCTGTTTCAATAACTACATAACAGATACTCCCCGGTATTCATGAAGCTTGCACCAGGCGCAGGCGTAGCGTAGGCAGTATAATGCCAAATATGGCCATCGAGTGATTCAGGTATAATCCAATTCCACGTGCACTACTGGCGTACGCCAGAACTGCTCAGCCCTCGGCTTAGGTATGCTAATCACCCCATGCGCAGTGCCGCACCATGATAATTAAGGTATATAGTGATTCATGAAGTGGTGCAGGCATAGCGTAAGCCCACGGAAATGTAAACCAAAAAACACAGTTTACATTTATATCTATGTATATATATATATATACATATATACATATACATATATACATAGATATAATACAGATAGAAAGGGTGATAGAGAGATATATGTTGATATATACGGATTCACCGATATCTGCAAATATATAGATAGATCAACAACATTCATAAAACCTTGGAGGTACAAATAAATAGAACACCGCCAACTATGGAATGTGTCACATACCGACATGCGTAACCACAAGGCTGAAAGACTGAAAGAACATAGTACCAGAACACTAGAACGCGAGTAATATTATCACGATATGAAGGGGCATTTAGTTACCGCTGCCGGTGTTGCGGTCCACGTAGGTACGGTGTTCAACTGTGTTTGTGATTGCCGTAGTCTGTGTATGTGTGTGTTGAGGGTGCCGTGTGCGTTTCCATGTGACTGTAATGTGTGTGTGTGTGTGTGTGTGTCTGCATCGTATGTCTGTTAGTGCCAACTCGGAGGTAGATCATTATGGTAGGTGTGGTCATAGCTAGCCGTAGGCATATGGTTGCCACCTGTCCCACATTAGGAGGGACAGCCCCTCCCTGGGCAGTTGAGTCCTGACATAAAACATTACAAAGGGCAACTGTCCGAGTTTGTAGGACATTATTATGTCCCATATATTATGTAATAGTTGCATTAAATAGTTATGCCAGTATGTAAGAAACGTAAATGTTACATGCAATATGAGTAGTAGCCAAAGTCCTACAATAATAAGTATGTATTGAGGATAAAAGTATGTGCTATCCTGTGTACTGACCGTGGGTATGTATTGGCCTGTAAACACCGATGTGTGTCCCGCAAGTGTCCCACAATGGCCATTTGAAAAGGTGGCAACCCATGCCAAAGAGGTTCAGTTGCCAACACAACTGCAATGACTGCAAATATCTGGGACAGAAATACACGAGACAGCTGTCAGTTAGTAACATCCCTTTACATATCGCTGTAATTCCGGAGGTATGGAAGTATCAACCTCACCTGCATACTATATAGAAACCAATTAACAATGGCCCAATGTATAATCCCGTAACAAAAGTCTACTAACTGATAGCTCTTTAATTAGGGAAGGAGCCCACACACATATATGGAATATGTAGAAATGCAAGCCCCACAAACCTGTATATGCTACATACATCCACCTACATCCCCCACACACGAAACTATAGCAATACAGACTGTAATTACAGCACAAACATCCAGTCAGTCAATTACATCTGCAGAAGCGTTAACATACCTTGTGAGAGACACATTTAAAGGCGCCATGTGAAATCGTAGCCGTTGTATAATGGAACAAACGGCGATGTTACAGGTTTTGTTTGCAATAGTCCCTTATCAGATGGTTGGGATGACAGGCACACTCACATGTAAAACCACATACTCTAGCCATCACCCACAATCCATGGGGGACATGAATCCAAACTATACGTGTCTCTACACATATCAATTGCAATTACACACAACAAAACACAATACAGGCTGTCTCCCCGAAGGTAGGGCAAATGGGCAACGCCCAAGTGGAGAATTCAGTTATACCCCACTGTTGCCATGTAATTGGTGAATGGAGTAGCTGCACAGCTGATGTGCAAGTAATAAGTCACTCAGGAACACCAATTGGCGGCAGGAAACCACATGTTACAGGTATCGACATGTAAGGATGACTTGCCAGACATTCAAACCATATGCTCATACCATAGAACTGTTTAAACAGTGTAAGAGAGATAGTTATGAAAGTCCGGAATGATAACAAGGTATGTAGAACACTCAATATGTAAGTGTATGTATAGCCTGTTTTGTATTAATTATGTTAGTGTATGTATAGCCTGTTTTCTATTAATTAAAAGTGTCTGCAATGCATAAAGTGGGAAAAGGTATTATGTAGTGATGTCTTGCTGAGCATAGTAATGCTTGTAGAAATTGTGTGTCCTGCAGTGGGCCACAAGGTAAACATCACAGACACCACAAGGGATGCTACATGAGGGCTTTAAACAGAACAATTCCATACCACCCGCCATCAGTGGTAGGGTATGTCCAACAAGTGCGTGCCATAGCAGGGGATAGTATATGTTGATATACCGTCACAGTAGGCATGTGTATGGGCATATAACGACAATGACATGTCGAAGGTGGTCCCGCTGTGCAAGTATGCTTTGCATTATGGGATACTATGTAAAATATGTGTAATGTACAGTATTGTAGGTAGATATGTCAGATATTCTACACAGCATAACAGGCATATCATGCATACTAAAGGTATTGTCTATTGGCATGTACAATATACAATAACAGGATACATATGGCTTGCAGTCACAGGACACTGTAATAGCATGATAGCTAATCTAAATGGAAGGGCTACTCAATTAACCATGCACAAAGGACATGTAATAGCTTCACAGGTTCATAGTGGGGTACTATGCAGTCTGGCAAGTCTATGTGTAAGCACAACTACAGTGTTCACACCAGCGGCACATCTCTAGGGTAATGTCCTGTCTGTGAACAGCAGAGCCATGTGTTACCTGCACCACTGCACAGTACAGCCACTGCAGTGATCCCTTGCATACATGTGTCTCCCATCCACCAAGTGAGGTATCACATGAACAGTGCTACTGAGTGTCCCTGCATGATGTACATAGGAATCATGTTCCAAGGCATGGTGAGTGTCTGGTTTGGGAATGTAACCCTCAAGCACATCCCACTCATCATTGCATGTGTGCACATATCCATGAGCATGTTGCTCACAGTGGCTTTTGCTTATGTCGCTTATGTGGAGTATATCCATGAATATTGTTGTGGACATGGGCCCTGTCTGTTCAGCAGAGGTCACCCCTGAGTATGTAGTATGCAAATGTGTACAGACCTGGTGTCCATAGTTCTGCCGCATACTTCAACCGTTGGAGATCAATAAACGTCATGGCGTGTTAATGTTGTGGTATGTAAAGCCGTAGCTGTTGTGTAAGGTACACCCTAAATGGGGTGTTGTACTCTTGAATGTGTATATACGTCTGGAGTTCAGAGGTACAATGGGTGCCTATGTTCCAGCTACAAACCCAGTACAGATAAGTGTGGCCACGTAGAAGGATATCCACGCTACAGTGGCAATATGGTTATCAAAGTAGTGGGTGCGACATACGTGTGTACTACGAGCATGTACAATGTGACATGTATGTAGGGGACTAGCACCTATGTGATAGTCAATGGGTGAATGGTGTAATGCAAAGGGGATGTTCATGCACCTTGTGTCATGCAGCTTGAGACCATGATATTGATATCAGATATCCGTCACAGTGACACCCTTATGGAGGGGGTCAGTATCAGCTGGTGGATCAATCATGGCACTTTGTATGCAGTTGTCTGTAAAGCTAGGCAGGGAAAGTCCCTCTGTGTTAGCCTGTACCTCAGGGAAGCATATACCGAACATGAGGGGCCTTATGACTGAGGACTGTGGTATGCCAAGTGTAACTGAAATACAGTAGGTACTATGGCATGCTACCCTCATTGTGTGTATTCTGTCCGTGAGCCACTTTGCATAACATCCTGAGACATAGGGGTCGATGTGCAGGTGGATGTGTATGTTGTCAATACCAGAATGGAGAACGGTGCTGCAAGGCAATGAGAGGACAATGTAGGTTGTGTGGACCCCCTTACCATCATCAACTACCCTGGTAACTGTATGAAAGGAATCCACCAGGTGTAGGAGCAATGCTCTGGCCCTAACAAGTCCAACCTGGGTGGCATCAAAGGACCGGAGCCCACCAATGTCTCTGTGAATGACTTCCATGATGATGTGCCCCATAGCCTTGCAGAACAGTCCAGTCAGGTGTGTAGGGCAATAGTCCCCCTCGTGCATTGTGGCGCCACCTGTGTGGAGTGTGATAACTGTTGCTGTGTGCCATTCAGGGGCCACAATGTCTGATACAAGGCTATTACTGAATATGGTGGCCAAGTGGGGAGACATGTCGTTCAGAGGTTTGGGTAAATCACAGCCTGGGATGTTGGACGGTCACATGGGGCCAGTGTTCCAGGCCATAAAGAGTGTAGGTTAGTACTGTGTAGGTGTGACCGCAGGGACACCGCAATGTTCCTGCATGGACTGTGGCCCTGTAGGGAGTGAGAGGGTGTAATGTTAGCATTGAACCCATCTGCCAGCATGTTGCCAACATCACCTGGTTCTGTAATGTTCCTGAATAACTGTTGTATGTCAGAGCAGATGTGGGTATTGCCATTGACTACTGACATACCTCCATAATGCCTTGTGGTACACCCTGGAATGTGTCGCAGTAATGTTTATGTAGCTAGTTTCGGAGTATGTGATGAGGGATCCTGTAGCCCTACTGAGGCTGACCAGTGAGCTACCCCACCCATGGGATTGTACTCCACTTTGCAACAGCCTCCACCTGTTGTTGTAAATTATGTCCATGGAACTGAACCCCAGAGTGGCGTCCGTTATCTGGTGGGTACAATCATGGCTCTGTGTGGAATAGCATGATCCATGCAGTCGTGTAAGTGCTAATGAAGTGCACTGGGGTATGTTTCACCATTTGTATGTGCATTGTCCATCTGCACGGGTGTCATGACGTTAACTGCTGCTGTCATAAGACGTCTGTAGTAGGCGTTGTAGTACTCTTGTACTGTGTATGCTGTGAAGGGTGTGGTGCCGAGATGTGGATAACAAGGGTGATTAGCATATGTTTGGAATCCACCAATGAGGGGATAACTACAGGTGTGGAACACCAGTCACATGTCGGTAGTGTCCATGTCAAGGATATTGTTGGTCTTGGAGGTGGTGTGTATAGGTTGATCCAGCATAGTGGAGGTTATGAATCCCGGACAGCGTTGGCCTAATGTGTCAGTACATGAGTGGCTATCCCAGTTAAGTGTAGGGTAGTGTCAGTCTCACATCAGTAGTACCTGTCTGAGCCCTACTGTCCAGTACACCAAGAAATGAGGTCTGGTAACCATGGGGTATGTTGTTGAATCCGTAGCTTGTTACAATGTGTATAGCAGTTCTGGCCACAGTTAGTTGCACATGGAGCACCTCTGATGCATTGTGCTAAGTAACTAGCCAGGATGTGTATACAATATAGTGGAATATGGAAACACCTCAGCCATGGGTGTGCCGGTCCAGGTTACATGACTGAAAGGTATGGTCTGTGTACAACCTGTCATTGCAGGTGTGCTCTGCAGAGCCTAGAGGCAGGTCCCAGTCACTGCAGAGATATTGAAGTGGTCCATTATAAGGAGTGCGTTGCGTGTGTGCATCAAAGATGAAGATGTCAAACATTGTGTCACATGACCCCATGTTTTGCTTGCCTGTTCCCGTTCTGGTGGTGAATGTTATTGGAAACTGTGCAAGACAGGCAGTATAGAAGCAGAAAGAGCCTTACATGTTATCTGTACTCCCAGGGCTGACAGTTGCAGGTCATCTGTGCCAAAGCATCGTGTTTTGTTGACCATGTCAGTCAAAGCAGACAGATACCAGATGCCTGTGGAATGACAGCAGAAGCATAGGCAACTGTTGAAGTGACACAGTCAGTCATTGTACAGTGGTATCAGGTCCAGATGAATGCATAATGCTCCCCAGGGCTTGGCCCATACCTTCAGGGCTACAAGACCGGTGAGCTATTGCATGTCCCTGCACACATAGTCTGTGAAGTTGCATCTCAGGGCAGTCACACTAACATGGAGAATGACAGTCAAATTGTACCTGGTGAGGTGTGGCATGGGTGCATAGGTTATGTTGCAGAACCAGTTACCTGAAAGCAAGATGTAAGCGACTATCTCCTTGTGTAGCCTGCTGAGTGGAACATCAGTGTGACCGCCTACAGAGTCACCTATGACAGGTGTGTTGTGTATGTTATGACACCCTATTGGCTGTATGTGATGGGCACACATGGGTCTGTGGGCTATAAGTTATTGTTGTTGTGTTTGGTGATGGGGGCTGCCTTTGGTGCCTACACAGATTATGGAGAGGTACTGCACACGTTGTACTAGTATGTGTGGCCTGTGGTGGTGGAGATCTTGTGAGACTATGTGATGAGTGGGGTGTGTTGCGAATGTTACACATCCCCACATGATTGTCAGGTGCAGTCAGGGTTGTTGACAGCATTATCCCCAGCAGGGCTGCATATGTGCATCTCACACAGGCTGTATTGTCGTATGTTGGGAGGTGAGCATTGACTGTGTACATGAGACAATTGCTCTATTGCCACATGTACGACATATTCATCATATAGACAGGCAATAGCACTGGTACGTGACAGTTGGACATGCCTGTATATACAACCATGTCTCACAAGATATGTGAGTCACGTGTGTACAACAGCTGTTGTACTGTAAGCAAGCTGGAAATGTAAGGACAGACAGTGTACTTGTGATGAATGGTGTGGAATGTGTGCTATAATAATCAGTAGCTCATGAAGTGCTCACAAGCTCTGAACAAGTGCTGGGCATGGAAATACAATACCGATAGGGTGTTGGATAATATCAACCCACAAGTGGGGACGACAGTCATAATTGGTGGCACCACACTATAACCCTGCTGAGTATGGTCTGCAACTCCATGAACCATTATCAATGTATATGTTAGCAGTACAGATGTAGATGACAGTATGGATGTTTGGCTACATGTACCTTCATATATCACAGGAGTGTTCTACCAGTGGTCTGTTGACAGAATCAACACTACAAAAGGTGCCAGAGTGACATGTGCATATCACACCAGTGCCAGCTACAGTAAAACAGGGTTAATGTGTTGTACTCCACCCTCATTCTAGCCCATACCACACAGACAAATGTGAAGCATCCATGTATGTAAGGATGTGAATGGCCATGACCTATGAGCAATAGCTGTCTCAGTGTTGTGAACAACATACAGAATGGGCTTTGTGGGTGAGGTGTGTGACATATGTGCACATTCTGATGGATGATATCAGCATTGTCACCACTAGGTGAATATCCCTGTACCCATTAACTACCACTTAGGCTGCGGTCAACATTATGGACACTGTGTAAGGGATGGTGCTGTGCAGTTCACCTCCCTGAGTTGGTGACGTCTCCAGGCCACTTAGTTAGTCATACGAGGTACCCATGTCATGACAGGGTGCCATCCATGAGCATGGAGATCATTGGACAGGCATACA
This sequence comes from Protopterus annectens, assembly GCF_019279795.1. NCBI lineage: Eukaryota > Metazoa > Chordata > Ceratodontiformes > Protopteridae > Protopterus > Protopterus annectens. The sequence continues at coordinate 849,750,069 of NC_056749.1, read as the reverse complement.
CAGCACTCAGGTGACCAATATTGGATCACATATTACCTTTAAGGGGTATTGGCCATGCGTGGATGGGCGATACCAGCCTTCACAATCCTCACCTCCACTATGCAGCATGCTGTCTACCTTGTATAAAGACATGTGCTACACTATGATGTTGGACATGCTACATGTCCATATCCTGATCTGAAAGACGTACGTCATGGACAGCCAACGTCCTACTACTAGGATCGCCACATGCTGGACAGATCCCTGTGCCATACATGTGACATACTCCTGCCATACCATGCAACCCTGTCCATCAAAGCTGCACATGTCATCTCTGTCATACATGGTGTGATGGCCGCATGGCAGATGTAGTATCAACTGTCTGGATCAGTAATGTGGCACTGATGCACCTCGCGGTGGAAAAATGGCTGTCAGATACAGCTAGGAAACCTCGCCCATACATGCTATAGTTGATAACCATCCCTGCGAATGACGTCCGACTAGCTATTGTCCCATGTCTATCACATGTGCAACACAGGTGACCCGTGGTAGGATGTTGAACAGCTGCACAGTGCCGTGTAGATATATATGGCAAAACACATGCATGTAAAGGTTTCCATGCATATGTGTGCATTGTCACTCCTCAAGTCCATTTAGGCAGTGTATGTGTTGATATGTGACATATACACAGTATCAAGGTCAACAGCATTACCGTGGACACATCCAGGCATGTGTTGATAGGTAAGAACACCAGTGCAGGCAAACAAACATGCCCACATCAAGACAGCATTCACATGGATATGAACAATGTAATGAGGTGACACACATATATGGTGATGATATCCAATGCATAACGGGTGTTACATGTGTGTGACACAAACATGTCAGTCATGTCAGTGTCATGATGATTTGCAAAGATAACTGTGCAGATGTACTAGATTTACTAGAAATGTATGTGCAGCAGTATCTCTGTACATCTCTGATACTGTGACCTGTCACCATCATTATGTCTTACAGATAATGCCTCGTACACACCTGCCAGCGTACAGCCGCCAGGAGGATGATGTCCTCATCCCGTACCTCCATGAGAACTATGAGGTGTTGTTCAGCCATGTGCCACAGCATGCCCAGCAGTGTGACGACCTGTGGCAGGATCTTCGCAGGAGGGTGAATGATGTGGGTGGCCATAACCAAACCTACCAGCAGGTGCGCAGACACTGCATGGACTTGATACGACATGCAAAACAGTGTGCCACTGCAATCACCAGGGAACAAGGTGGAACAGGTGGTGGACCACCAACCCAGCCCCCACTCACACACACCGAGGAGCTACTGGCCAGTCTGGGGACACCCTCAGAACAGCATCCACAAACACTAGCTGCCATCGTGGAGGTGGGTCTCTCCCAATCAATGTGCCTGGAGTTGCTTGGTAAGTCACTACTGCACATATGCCTATTATATCCCATTTAGTTGCATGCGTCACTGTACATTATGTAATGTAACATCATATGCAAGGTATGTTTACACACATGCTGCATACTACAGTATGCTCCCCTGTGTATGCACACATGTGCATACTATATGCTATTGTACAGGCGGATGTGATAACATGCACAGTGCACCTTGTGGCTGTCATACAGTCATGGATAATGTTCAAACTGCTGTGTCACCCCTATACAGGTACCTCTGGCGTGCCACACAGACATTAGTCCGTTGCAGGTTAGACTGTCATCAGTATCAGGCATGTTAAAGCATAGATCTATTCACCATGTGGCCAGTTAACACCTGTACACTTGATGTTCGGTCCAGTCACGATACACAGGTCATGTCACCCATCATTAACACTGGCCACCCATGTGCAATATATACAAACAAAATGATACACCAACATGAAACCACAGTATTTGTCATTGCTACATGTGTGGACAGCTGTGCATACAATGGTGGAGGTGTATAATGTAGGTATATGTACTATACATTGGAACAACACGTGTGGTAGGCAAACAGTACCACACAGTGAGCTGTGATATGGGCAGCCCACAGGAGTTACCATTGTGCTATATGCCCCTGCAATGGGTGCACACATTGTGATGTGCCATCTGACATGTCCCAGACGTGTAGTGTTCTGGCTGCAATATTGTCACACTATCCCATAACCCATACCCCACATACCAAACATACAACCCATTGTCTGCATAGCCCTGTGGATGGTGACATATCTGACATCTATGGGTGCATGTCATATGGGACAACACAGACATGTGAGATTGATGGCCATCACACATATTTGGCCAACACATGTGCAGGCATGGCCATGAGGGATGGCCTGAGACATTTAGCCACACAGTAGATGTGATGTGTATACACCCTGTTGCACATTGTCCACACATGGTCCAATTATAGCCTTAGTTGACTGATTATACAGTTGATGTGGTACACTGGACATCCTAAAAGCCTGTGCACAGCTAGTGGAGGTGTCACTGAAGTCTACCATATAAGATGTGTTGAACATCACGACTGTGTCATAGCATGACAGTAGTCACCTCTACAGCTTCCACAGACATTGACACCACATCAGGCAACAGATACTGTACATTTCCCTTGCTGCTGTAGGACATCACCGTTAGCTGTGCACGTCGTGTGTGTGGCACATCAATGTCATGTGGGACATGGTGAATTGACAAGTCTGCTATGTGTGGACATAGTTGCCAAGCAGCTAAGACTCTGTAGTAGTTGTGCAGGGGTGTCAACTGTAGGTCCTCCAGTGACCTGTCACATGACACCGCATGGTTTGGTGTGTATACACCTCAGCATCGTGGGTCACAATCCACAGTTATGTCATGGGTATGCATGCAGTTATGGCTATGCAATGTGTACATATTATGCAATGTATAGCAATATAGACACCTCATGATGCCATGCAATGGCACAGTATCTGTACTTCACACTGTATAGCAATGTAGATGGCTCACACTACCCTTCCGTGCTCATGCACATTTGCTAAACATGCATTCTATCTGTAGGGCATACAGACAACACCGCAATGTGATGCCCATTACGATGCTGTACATGTGTCAGGACACCATTGTGTCAGACTTGTATGCATGTTAATGCACACGTCAGCAGCTTACATGTCAAGGTCACGTCAGCCATGTGTACTGTTATCCTGTTCTGATCCACATGGTGTATCACGGGGATGCATGCATACTACCAAGATTGTGTGAACTGCATGGCTACTGATATGACACCTGCTTGCTGTAGGGTGTACCCCAGGGAGGTATGTTAACTAACACTATTAATGTCTGAGCTGCATGTAGTCTGCTCTATCACAGGCATGCTGCATGCCATCTGTCAAATCACATGCATGGTGTGTCTGTGTGTGTGTGTGTGTGTGTGTGTGTGTGTGTGTGTGTGTGTGTGTGTGTGTGTGTGTGTGTGTGTGTGTGTGTGTGCGTGTGTGTGTGTGTGTGTGTCTATTGTAATTTAGAGTCTTTCTTTGCATTCACCGGTGATGTAGGTGCATTACCCTCCTGCGGTCCATCTGATGTTAGTGTCACCACAGATACTAGCAGTGATGAACATATGCATGAGGTATGGGCAGGGTAGTCAGGGGCAGAATCTGTGCCCATGGTTGCTATCCCAGCTATGTCCCCCTCTTCCCCACACACAGTTCTGCTGCCAACACATAACGCATCACCAGTGGCCATAGAAAAGGACAGTCAGCATCTGTTAGCGTGGAACAGGAATGTGTGGTGGCTACAGAAGGTGTGTCTCCACACCATGATGTCAGTGTAATGACTGCAGATGTGCCACACAGGCATGTGGCCAGTGCTGCTTGTAGGAGGACCTCTGGCAGACATGCACCTGCAGGACAGAGAGCAGCAGCTGGTATCACCAGACGCACGTTCCAGACTGTAATGACGGCACAGGCACGTGCTGAACAGTAGAACAGAGAAGGGCAGAGGCTGCAGAGGGCTGCTATCTGTACCCTAAATGAAAACATCCAGGCATTGGCAAATGCTCAACAGCAGATTGCTGATGTTCTGGACAGGCGATTGGGTGACATGGTCGGAATCCTTGACCGTGGCATGGCAATCCGCGAGCGTGAGCTGTCTGTGCTGGAACATCTGGTAGGAGTGAGGCGTAGGCCATGTGGACGTAGGCCAGCTACACCACCCAGTGCAGGTCAATGTGAGCATGCCACCTCACATGCCCACTCCCATAGTGCTGGTAGCAGTAGCAGTGCAGCTGCTGCTCTGTTCACACCTGGACACAGCAGGCCACATGGACGTGGCCCTGGAAGTTCCCAGCAGGGACAAGGTTCCAGTGGACATGTGTCGTCGGACAGTAGCCAGTCTGTACCTCCGCCTGGTAGTGCCCGTGCAATCGCTGGCAGGCACAGGTCACATGGCCATGGCTGGAGACAGTGAGCTGTACAACCTGGTCTGTACAATCTGGAGCTGTCAATAATACCCCTGTGAAGGCCTCACAAAAGGCAGAACTGTGTGCACACATACACGCACACAGCAAACACATCTGTAGGGCACCACAACACCCACATGCATACTGAACAGACATGTCCAATCATATCACCGGCCCTTACCCACACACATGATGTCATCCATTGGTGCAGCCTATGCCCCTGGCAAACATTATCACCCTGTGCATATGATGAAGCCTGTGCCGCATCCCTGTCATCCACACCATCGGTGCAGGGACATGCTCAAATGGTCTGATGCACAGGGTGAACAGAATAGTGAGAGAAGTGTATATTACATTAGTTGTGTACTGTTAACACTCACCAGACATGCCATGTAGTACAGGTTTAGCAGGCATTGTTATATGTTCACAGTATGTGTCTCGGTAACAACAGTAACAGCATGTTGGTAATGATGCCCTGGTTCCCTCCTTATGGTCTACTTGCATGTACCTACAGGTAGCAGTGTTTGCAGTCTCCCATGCATAACTGTGGAGTACTCACAGGCATGTATGGCAATATCAGCATGCTATACGTAGCCTCAACCTGACTGTTGGAAAGGCTAACATACCACAGATGTCCACACATATACTGATCCAGAAGCATGTGGGCAGCTTAATAGGCTACAGTGGCTAGAGACATGACATTCATACCAGGTCACATCACAGGTATGTTGACATGGTGCAGGGGTTGTACACAGCGGTCTGGCCAATGATAACATTAGAGGCCACTTGATAGCATGAGGCCTCATTGTGTAGCAGTAATACCCTGTCACATTACAGGAACATGCCCACACTCACGGGGTCAACAACACTATAATGCACACCCCATAGTGTTGATGTGAGGACCCCTGCCTATGTGGTCATCCCCCTCACAGTACTGTGCACCCAGACAATGCGACACAGAGTAAGAACATGTACAGGTAGCCAGTATGGCTGAGTCCGATGGCATCAACATGGTAGTAGGCTGCTTCACCATGAGGAGTTAGGGATCCTGTGTGTTCTGTATGGTAGCATACACCCTCACTCCATGCACCAGACAGCCATACATACATACACACACACACACACACACTGTGGAGACCACAAATGTCATACACATACAGATAGCTGATGTGTGTGATACACACACCACCCCTGCCTACGTCATGCTTTCCACACTGCAGTATGTACAGATCTCTACAACAGTGTACAGGGGTGTGTAACAATTGGGATGCATTCCCCACCATATGTGGCGTATATGGTCACACAAGCAAACACACATGGCAGTACTGTGAATGATACACCTGCTATATGATGATACGTCTGACAGACATAGAGCAGTATTGGCCGCATTATGTGTACCAACGCTACGTCCGGCAATTGTGCTGCTATTTGCACATGGGAGGATGTAAGTGTTACAGTTGTCAAGTGACGTACAGTCAGTAACACCTGACTACTGTGTAGGTTTTATGTCTTCACCATCAAGTAACAGTAACATAGCGTACTATTTGCACATGTAATGGTAGGATGGCGTGTGACACACCTGTGAGCCGTCCCCGGCAAACATCCATCTGCACAGGTGGATCACCACTTTATGTGCACACATCCATCCATACCTGATGTACATCCTACCATACTGTCAATAAGTCACCATATACAGGTGTCAATGATGGGGATGCATTGCAACTGCATGTTGTAGTTAGGCACAGATGAGTTACATACATCAGCTACTGCACATGCATGGTAGCTGCATGCGCACTACAAGTTGTACATGTGTGTTGGCCCTACATGCCTGTCATGTAGCCATGTTTGCATGCATTGCAATTGGTGGACATGTGTGATGACATACATAACACATAGACTGTTGTATGATATGATGGGTGTCATGGGTAACTAGTACAGAGGGAATGTGTCCAAGGTCAACATTGCTACCTCATGTACTGTTAGCATTCAACAGCCATGGACCCACCTTCCATTTGTGTGCATGTGATTGCTGTAGCCACTTGTCTGCACGGAGGACAGCAAAAGCTATGCTATGTACATATGTGTTGTGTGTGTGGTCCATGCACATATCCACTGCAATTACATGTATGTCATATCCAAACATGTGTGTTCTTGGGTGTACAATGACAGTCATCTATCACAGCTGTGTAAGACCCAGGGCCCCTGGTATGTGTAGAGCCAACCTGGTTATTACAGTGGTATCATTGCAATGCATAACACATGATGGAACCCTGTCGGTACATGTGTAGTCTGCACAGTTGCTGTAGACATATGTACAGTCCACTGGTCATGAGTCACACAGTTTTGTGGTAATGTATGGCTGTGTATTGCTGGTCCAATGACATGGTGATGTCTGAGGGCTACATTGTAGACTGCGGTGTGTACCTCTGTGATCTGCACCTGAGACATCTGTGATGGCTCCTGAGTGTGTACTGGTCAGTACATGTGAGTGGCCTTCATGTACGTGAGGACAGTAACACCATACTGTGCCCTTCTGTGTTTAGAATCCGTGTGCACGCAAGACGGCCCTTTGCAACTGCTAAGTGTGTGAACATGCCCAGTATGCCGTTGTGTAGATGGACACACAGTACATTCCAATCTGTGCCCTTCTGTGTTTAGAATCTGTGTGCATGCAAGACGGCCCTTTGCAACTGCTAAGTGTGTGAGCATGCCCAGTACGCCATTGTGTAGATGGGCACACAGTACATTCCAAACTGTGCCCTTCTGTGTTTGGAATCCGTGTGCATGCAAGACAGCACTTTGCAACTGCTAAGTGTGTGAGCATGCCCAGTATGCCATTGTGTAGATGGACACACAGTACATTCCAAACGGACGTGTGATACTAAGCGTGTGGGCATGCCCAGTGACACCTTGTGTTGGTGATGTGCTTCTGTGTATGAGCATGGCCATTGACATCCTGTATAGCGATGGTGGTCATCCAGGCAACAGATGTCCATTTACAACGTCACGATAGATGCCTACATTGAACACACTGGTTGACTGTCTTGAAGGGTGTACTGTCTGTGGCGCGTCCCATATCTATGTAATGTTGTTGTAGTGCTCTGTAGATATTTAGTTGTCCTGATCACACCACTGCCGTGTGTGTATCTACGTCTACCTTGGGACAGTAATACGCTTTCAGACTGCTCACTCTCTATACATTCCCTATCGGTGTCCTTGCCTTTGCAGATGTCATCCACCTAGAAGTATGCCTCTGGGAGTGCTGTGTTCAGTAATCTCGGTAGCGCATTCTGTAACTGTGTAATGCTGTAGTGTGATAAGATAATTAGGTGTATGTTCGACTCCCAGCCCTGCCAGGTGTGTGCCTCTGTGTGTGTGTGTGTGTGTGTGTGTGTGCGTGTGTGTGTGTGTGTGTGTGTGTGTGTGTGTGTGTGTGTGTGTGTGTGTGTGTTTCCAGCTGCCTGGGGACAGAGTAATGCTTTTAGATGACTCACACCACATACATTCCCTATCGGCGTCTTTGCCTTTGCGGTTGATGTCACCCACCTAGAAGTATGCCTCTGGGAGTGCTGTGTTCAGCAATCTCAGTAGCGCGTTCTGTAACTGTGTAATGCTGTAGTGTGATAAGGTAGTTAGGTGTATGTTCGACTCCCAGCCCTGCCAGGTGTGTGCCTCTGTGTGTGTCTGTGTGTGTGTGTGTGTGTGTGTGTGTGTGTGTGTGTGTGTGTGTGTGTGTGTGTGTGTGTGTGTGTGTGTGTGTGTGTGTTTCCAGCTGCCTGGGGACAGAGTGATGCTTTTAGATGGCTCACACCACATACATTCCCTATCGGTGTCTTTGCCTTTGCGGATGATGTCATCCACCTAGAAGTATGCTTCTGGGAGTGCTGTGTTCAGTAATCTTGGTAGCACATTCTGTAACTGTGTAATGCTGTAGTGTGATAAGGTAGTTAGGTGTATGTTCGACTCCCAGCCCTGCCAGGTGTGTGTGTGTGTGTGTGTGTGTGTGTGTGTGTGTGTGTGTGTGTGTGTGTGTGTGTGTGTGTGTGTGTTTCCAGCTGCCTGGGACAGAGTAATGCTTTTAGATGGCTCACACAACATACATTCCCTATCGGCATCGTTGCCTTTGCGGATGATGTCACCCACCTAGAAGTATGCCTGTGGGAGTGTGATATATGTAGATGTAGAGGTGGACATAGATGTGAACATATGTCTGGGGACTTCAGCACTATTGACTATTTGTGCTGGATGATCTGTACATGATAACCTGGGATCTATGTATATCTGCCATGGCGTGGTGTTAATGCACATCGTCTGTGGTGTGCAGGGCCATGGGTTGTAGTCGTGTAGACACCGGTTATTTTGTTGCTGGGAAGACCATGGGGCATCGAATATGGTGATGGTAAGGCACCTGTTGCCAGTTGTGTGTGGATCTGAGCGACACTGAGCAGTGGTTAATATGTTGGAGGTTTGGTATGGGGCATATAACTATTCATTAGAAGACTATACTATGCAGATGAGGTTGACTATGGTGCATCACATTTATCACCAGGGTGTACTGCCAGTCCCTGGAGTGTATGTGTGTAGTCAGCCAGGTGCAGGTCTCGCATATAGTTGACAGCATGGGAGGGGGGTCAGGCATACTGTATGTACATTGCAGAACTGTGCCTTGGGACTGCTCCTGCCTTAGCAAACCTACGCTAGGGGTGTGTCTATACCTGCTCGGTGATGTTGGGAGGGATGACAGCAGTGGTGGGGTAGTCAGGGTGTCCAGGCTGCACAAACAGGTGTTGATCAGCACAATCAGCTGATGACATGGCCAGCCCACACATAAACAGTACATTAATGCGAGCAAGCAGCATACACACATGTTTCATCCACACTCTACACCACCAGTGTATACCTTCAGGGACATTTCACGACACAGTCCAACCAAATGACAGGGCTGCAGCAGGCAACATATACCAACATGTGCAGGGGGCTGGGGCAGTGTGGATGTGTATGCTGCTGAACAACTCTTACTGGGGTGACATAAGACTTTATAGACCAAGGGTGACTTACCAGGGTTTACATGGGCTGGAGATATTGGAGCACTATGGGGTGGACAGAGACCTCCTACAGCAGCTTGTTGACCTGTGCCTAACACATCACACAGGCCGAGGGGAATGCATCACAGTGGATACCATGGGATGTGTTGTCCTAGGTGTACTAGCCACAGGTACTTCACACAGCACAACTGGGGATATCATGGGTATCTCACAGGCATCTGCATCCAGAGTATTGCACCAGTTCACAGATGCCATGTCAACACATGCTAGTGAGCACGTACAGGTCCTCCACATACGTGATTAGTGGACCAGCAATATCTGTTCAACCACATGGATGAGTACCCTGGGGTACCGGGTGCTATAGCCTGCACACGTAGCAGCACCCGGGGAGCAGGGTAGGGCCTACAGTCAGTGCAGGGGCATACCCTCCAGCAGCTAGGCCCTATGTGATGGCCAGGGCATGAGATTGAATGTGTGTGCTGTCTGCCCTGGAAGCTGTGATGTGTCCGATATATGGCGTCTAACACAGCTGTAGCACACCAATCCCTATGTGGACATCCCCTACAGTCTCCTAGTGGGGGATGCTAGGTAAACACTGGTGTAGTGGCTTATAACACCCATCAGCAATGCACACACATCTGAACACTCACACTATACTGAGGCGGATGCACAGGCAAGACATATACGTGTGCATGTGTTTGGGATGCTCGGTTCACAGTTCTGGTATCCGGACACATATGTTGGGGCAATGCAGTATTCACAAGCTACATGCATACATGTTGTTATGTTATTTGCTATGCTACACAATGTTAACCTGTAGTAACAGTTGCAGCAGGAACAGCATGGGGCAGGGCCACACAGCCCAACACCACTGCCAAGGCCTGTAAAGGCACAGTGTGACTTGGTGAAGGAACTACCTGAGTAGGGCACAGTCGGCGACAGCCCGTGCACAGTATGACCTGCCCTTGGCAAAGAGGTAACACACAGCAAATGCACTGACACAGTAGATACCCACGGATTTCCCCTCTCTGACCTGCACACAGTACAATGGATGCCAAACATGACAGTACCTGTGCTCGGCCTTGTATGGGAGGTGCACTGTGTGCATCCCACATAGGCAGCACTCCAGCACTGTCCTCAAGTCCGTAACACAACCAGGGTATGTCTATTGACCTAACAAGTGGCGGTTGTATTAGAATGTGTACTTACCCATTGCTCTGGTATGCATGTGAGCATACAAGTGACTGTGGTGGCCAAATGTTAGGGCAGCAGACAGTACACATCCATAGTGGCACCATGACCTCTGTAGCACATACGGGGGTCACAATGGTAGCCTGTAGTACACATGGTGTCCTATCCACTGCAGATTATGGGCTGACCATCATGTGTGTCCATACAGCCCACACACTTTCCATGCAGCTAGACAGATGTGGACCAATACAGACAAATGATATACGATGGCCTATGGATATGCCCAAAGACTGACCCCAACCCCATATGACACACACAGACGACAGCAGGCCAGGCTGTTTGATGTAGGTGTGCTGGTAAATAAGGCTGGGAACTGACGTACCCTGGTATCCCTCCAACCAGCAGTTTAGGTAGGTCCACACACTGACATGGAGTACCCAGCAGACCAGTACAGTAGTGGCAGATGTTTACAACTGTTGGCTCTGCTCCCCGTCACACCTACACATGTGAGAGTCATGTGCACCACCCACGGTGCTGTGTAGGTCTGTGGATGCATGTCCCCCCACGATATACAGACATGTAGCAACTGTCAATGCCACATGACCATTAGCTACCCTGCAGACACAGCATGTCACCTGTCTGTGTAGAACGGAGGGGTCAGCAACATAGTACTAACTATCTGGACATGTGATACATGCAATACAGTTGACCATACTTTGCATGATCACACACATGATGGCATTGTCAATCTACAACTTGCGCAACAGTCATACTGGGCATGCTCACACACTGAAACACAGGACGGCCAGGCATGCACACACGAGTGGTCCAGACATATCTGCCAGTACATTGCTATACTGTTGGATGTCTGTGCTGTATCGTGTTTGTGGTCTATTGTCTGTACATATGCCATGGTCTATTGTTCATTCACATGAGCTATGTGCGCAGGGTGCTTCTACCATCACGTGTATAGGGCGGTTCTTTGTTTGCGGATATGCCGACGCCTTTGGATACAAACCGGGTAAGGCACAGTCCAGCAGGTGGGAGCTGTTGTGCGTGGGTTTACACAGTGTTAAGCACTGCTGACCTCTGGTCACAGCACCTTATACACGTTTACACTCCACATTTCTTTGACAGAGCACTACTGGCATACTGGTAGACAAACACGCTTACAGCTGCTCGCTCTCTGACATTTCCACTTACATTTGTCACTCACGCTGGGTGTATGCGATCCTTTGTGATGCGTATTACATCGGACTACATAACTACAGTATTGGGTATGTGTAACCATTTTGAGATGGCAGCCGTTCGACTGTATGGACTCGGCGGCCTGTCCAGTGACATAATCATATTATATGCATGTTCATCATACAATCTGCTCCCATCTGCCTGATACATGGGAACCGATACTCTGCAATGCTGACATGTGACTTGAGTTTGCTAACGCAGCTGTCTGCCGAGTCATGCTACCGCATACCAACTGCACATTGACCACCTTTCAGATTGCACGATGGGAGACTGTAGGAGTGACACCTTTCCCACTTTGTAGGGACAGTCCCTCATCACACATGACATGTGACAATACCAGAACTCTCCACCAATCGGGGACACATTTCTGCAGAATCAGGGACAGGTCATGAAAAACAGGGACACTTTTACAAAAGTAGTGCTATTAACTTGACACATTGACAGAATCAGAGCATATGGCATAATACACATATTCTGACATAACAGTTGTTTATAACTCTTGCTTATTGTCATTAGTCAGTAAGTGTAATTCACCACCTTTCCTTCAACAGCCACTACATTTAGGAGGGATTAAGAAGGACACAGTTAGACTTTCAGTCAAACTCAGGGACGTACCTGAAATTCAGGGACAGTTGAGTGGTATGGACAATACTCTAGCCATTGCAACTGACCTGATTAGGGGATCTTCTCATGTTGTAGGTGTCTGTACTGGTTGCTTGTTACAGGTTTTGTATACCTGACATGTCGATATGTCATATGTAGTAGCATAAGCAACTATACTGCTGCTAGACTACGCTTTGATTTGCTCCGATATGTATATTTCTGTACTATGCATGGCTGTAAGTATGTTCTGCCCTGGTACATCTGACAGTTCTACAGAGCAGGTTCCACTTTGGCCGTTCAGACTGCTGGTGGCCCTATAGACCCTATATGTAGAGTTATCACATGTGTCGAGGCAACACATACCCACAGCATACCTCTCAACTGTCCCTGTTTTTCTGGGCCATCCCTGATTTTGAATCAAATTTTAACTCTGTCCCTCTTAATCCCTCCTAAAACTAGTGACGTTTGGAGGAAAGGTGGTGAATTACACTTAATGAATAATGACAATAATTACGAGTTACAAACTTCTTTTACTTCAGAAAATGTGTATTAATTCATATGCTCTGATTCTGTCAATGTTTCCAGTTAATAGCTCTAATATTTTAAATGTGTCCATGGCTGTCCTTGTGTTTTCTTGACTTGTCCACAATTCTGTTGAAATTTGTCCCCAATTGGTTGAGAAGTCTGACCCACAGCCAGTAGTACATGGATGACCTCCATGGTTTGCATACGTTAAGGTTATTCATGTAGCATTATAATTGATAATACTGTTTCCTATTACATGTAGCTGTTACTGATACAACAAATTGATGTCTGACACCACTACACACACTATATAGCCTCCATTCCTGAACTCACAGGCCCAGACCTCTCAACCAATTGGGGACAAATTTCAACAGAATCAGGGACAAGTCAGGAAAAAATCAGGGACAATCAGGGACACTTTTAAAATATTAGTGCTATTAACTTGAAACATTGACAGAATCAGAACATATGAAGTAATACACATTTTCTGAAGTAAAAGAAGTTTATAACTCGTAATTATTGTCATTATTCATTAAGTGTAATTCACCACCTTTCCTCCAAAAGTCACTAGTTTTAGATGGGATTAAGAGGGACAGAGTTAAAATTTGAGTCAAAATCAGGGACGTCCGTGAAAATCAGGGACAGTTGAGAGGTATGCACAGGCCATGTGCCATAACTGTCATTTTGCAAGACACAACTGCCCAGAGGGGTGTGTCCCTCGCAGGCGTACGGGTGTTTAACCTCCTCTATTATGCTATCATCTACCTGAAGTGGTCAGCAACTTATGCACTTTCCGTCAGTAGCAGAACTCACATACCAATGGTGGTGACTGAACACCGTATCAGAAACAATGCATAACACGCTGCGGGACACATTTAGATGATTGGTTCTATTAACCAGACATATTCACAGTCACAGAACATATGTATTCATTCACATTTGTCGAGGTACATGCTGCTTATGACTCATACATGTTGTCATCTGTCATTACCTGTATTCCGACATCTGTTCACCTAATATCAGTAGTTCTGGCAGTATTTATTTGGACTTTGTTACATTCTGATACATAACTATGGACGTCCATGCTAGTCATGTACACGGCACTGTGTAGGTCTCTATGTATTCCCCCGATGGTTTACAAACTATCTGGTAGATGTGCTCTTCAGGTTTGGGAGGTGTAGGCGTATGCTATGCCCACATAGGAATATTAATGACTTCCACTGGGCGGGCCTACTACATCTCTAGTATGTACCAAGTCCTGTGCACGAGGGGATGCACGGTCCAAACCAAGTAGAAAGCTCCAAATAGACCAGCAAGGCAGCACAGAGTTCAATATATTTATTAAATACTGATGAATATAACAGACTAGTTTCGGCCAACAGCCTTCTTCAGTGTAAAACAGTATCATCAAGTTCATTTGCATCATCCTTTAAATACATATCAAGAGCCAATCAAAAAGTTAAGCTCATGAATACTAATAAGTTTGAGAAATGCTTGTAAAACAGGTTTTGAGGGCACTTGGAGTGAATCATATGGTTATGCAATAATAATGAGTATATATACTCAAGTGAGGTCCATCCATCACAGGAAAGATAACCACCAAGTGAATAAATGAAGTTAAACAAATTTTTGCATATTCCAACATGTCAATAAGACAATATATTAATACATATTGTTGGTTTTAATAATCCCATATTGGATGAACCACTATCACAAGCTATTCAACAATTCTTGGTTAGAGGAGCCAAAGGTCAAAATATCAAATACTGACGTTCAAAGGACTCAAACATGCTATGTCATAATGGGGCATATGTTGGACAGATTAGGTTATATATATATATAAAAAAAAAAAAATATATATATATACAGAGATTGCTAGTGGGCAACACCAGTTATGAACAAAGGATACAAGGTAGATCAACAATAATATTGACAACAGCCTGAACATAAAGGCTTTCACATTTGTTCAGCATAAACATTGCAACTAATCTATATCCGTCCTGGACACTATAAATGGCCACCCAATGAATACAAAAAATACAAAAAATATGATTAATCATTGATGTGTTCCAACATCTCCCTCTAGCAATGTATTCATACTTAGAATCTAATTAATCTTCCCATATTGTATAGAACACCCATGTACTCATAATAGTTGTTAGTTAACAATCTCATGGCTAGTACATATCAACTATAGATTTTCTAAAAATTCCTGCATACTATATCTTCAGGAGCATTTGTTTGACAGGTAAGGTGTATTTGCCCATATATGTATATTAATAATAAACAATTATTGAACATAACTTATAATGGACATGAAGTGCAATATAAAAATTGAATCAACAATACTGACATCAACAGCCTAAACATAAAGGCTTATACATTTCTTCCAAAGAGTGAAGAGGGCTGTTATGTCTCTAGTACATATATGGAAATGGCACCACTTGCAAGCCAAAAAGGAAAACAATAGGACGAGAAAACTATGATAATGTATCTAGTTTCAACTTACATTATGCTAACAAGCATAAAGGCTCAGTCACCTTACTAGCAAGTTGAGTACCTCTCCTTTATGCTCCCACAAAAGGGAAAATTTATTCTTAACTAAACATGGCCATCGCCCATATCGGACATAGTATTAAATAGGAGTCCATATGACTTGATATGTTAACACCCTATTCAATATTAAACCAGAATCTATTAACATTCATAATGTTAAAGACACATAAATAAGAGACAAATAAAAATTCCCCACTTGGTGTCCTATTATTGAATGGACTAATACTAATTCAATATATTCCTTACAAATGATCATTTAGTCCCGGGTGAAATAAAGCCCCCAATGTAATAATCCAATGTTTCTCCTTCCGATCTAATAACCCATGCCACCCTTGTTTGTTTGTTCTGTCCCCAGAAATACGGTCAATGACCATAAAGGTGAATCTCGCTTGGGAATGTTTTAATGTGTGTTGGTATAGGGCACTGGTCTCCTTGTGGTTTTTGATATCACTGCGATGTTCGTTCATTCTGAATCTTAAGGCTCTGGAAGTTTGTCCAACATAAAATCCCCCACAGTAACAAGACGCCAGATACACCACCCAGTCGCTACTGCAGTTTCCAAAGATCTTAATATCAAAAACTTTGCTGGTATTACGACTGGTAAATGCCTTGGATTTCAACATATGTTGACAGGAACCACAATGGCCACAGGGGAATGACCCAATGAGTTCATCACCATGAAGTGTCAGTTGTTTGTGAATAGTTCCCCCACTTGCCATATGTTTAAAGTGTGAAAAATAGGAACCTAAGGTCTTGCCACGTTTATATGAGAAAAGGCAACGGGGTCCCAAAAAACTTCGCAGTTTATCATTGGCCAATAAAATGTTCCAATGTTTATTAATGATGTGTCTAATCATATTAATATTTCTGCTGTAAGTGGTGATGAACCTAACACATGTATTGGAAGAGGATTGATTTTTATTTTTGTCCTGATATTGTAATAGGTCGTCCCTCACAAGACGATTAGCTCTGTTCTGAGCCGATACAATATCAAATTCATCATATCCCCTGTTAATAAACCTCTGACTGAGATCCCTACTGGCCAATTGATATTCCTCCATGTTGGAACTGAGACGTTTGATACGTATAAACTGGGATATTGGAATACTCCTGATTGTGTGACGGGGATGTAAGCTTGAGGCATGTAACAAGGTGTTATATTGCGGATACTTGCGGAAAACCCTCGTAGACAGAGTATTGTCTGGGTTCCTGTATACTGTGACATCCAAAAAGTTGATAGAATTTCTATCGAATGTCACCGAAAATTCAATTCCCCAGACATTATCATTGAGATATTCAACAAATTCCCGCAAGTATCCTACATCAGCCCGCCACACCAACCAGCAGTCGTCCAGATAACGTCTCCAGATATCCATTTCCACCTGAAAAATGTTGTGTGATGTATCATAGATCATAAATTCCTCAACATAAGCCATGAAAAGGTCAGCATATATAGGGGCAAAGGATGCCCCCATGGCTGTTCCTTGAAGCTGCCAATAACATTGGCCCTGGAAGTACAGGACATTCTTATTTAGCACATGCTCGGACATACAAATCAAAAGGGTGTTAAATCCCGGTGAATATAGATTTACCCTTTCCAACCAATATTGTAAAGATTGGAGACCCGCCCAATGGGGTATACTTGTATATAGTGATTTTACATCCAAGGTACATAAGTACCACTCAGGTTCCAATTGGGTTTCCCTAATTAGCTGTAGAAACTGTGTGGTATCCTGCAATCTAGATCTGATGTGTCCCAACAGAGGTTTAAGATATTTAGTGAGGAAGGCTGAAAGGGGTTCAGTCAGAGAGCCTATTCCCGATACTATGGGTCTACCCGGTGGTTTTTCCAAGGACTTATGAATTTTGGGTAAAAGATATAATATCTGTTTGGACGGTTCCGACACTTTAAGTGAATCCAAGCACTTCTTGTTAATGATGCCTTCCTCAAAGGCCAACTGCAAAAAGGCGTCAATCTCATCCTTAAATACTGGTGTGGGATCTATAGACATGTACATATAGCACTTGACATCTGACAATTGAGTTAGCCCTTCATGAATATAGTCCGCAGTATTCCAAACCACAACTGCACCTCCCTTGTCAGCAGGGACAATAACTATATCCTTATTGTCACACAAGGTATTCAAAGCTGTCCTGTCATCATCCGATAGATTACTAGCCAGCATAATATGTCCCATGTTTTGGAAATGAATATCCCTCACAATGGAGTCCATGAAAATAGATACATGTTTGCTCATAGGGGGTTGAAAAGAGGACTTACCAAAACGGAAGTCCTCAGATGGTTCTGACCTGTTATCCTCAAAAAACAGCCTCATATTTAACATCCTACAAAAGTCATGTAAATCCTGTACTATGTGATATTCTTGACTAAAGAAAGAAGGAATAAAGTTCAAACCCTTATTCAACAGTGCAACCTGCTCATCCGTTAATATAGTCTTAGATAAATTCAACACATTCTGGGTGGTTCCAGATAAATTTCCTATTTCAGGAAGTTGTCCAAAAGGCCTTGAAGGGAAACCGGAGTGACCACTCTTTCTGTGCTTTCTGCCCCCCCGGTGTCCCTTGCCCCTTCTAAAGGGGAAATTTTGTTAGTTCTCTTCCTATTAGGTGAAGCCCTCTCACCTGAACCCTCAAAATCCGTAAGGGAGGATTCATCACCAGATGTACTAAATGAACTATCCCCCTTATTTTTAAGAATTGATCGTGGTCTCTTTTTGGTGCGACTGGGCCCTGTTTTAGCCTGATTGTTATCCGCAAATCTAACCGATCTGCTTAAATCAAATGGTTTACCCCGTTGATAATCAGAAAAATCACGGTGAAACTTCTTAATTTTTCGTTCCTTTAACGTTTTTTCGTGCTCCATCAGTTCTGAGGACAGTTTTTTAATATTGTCCTGATATTTAACGGAAGATTCAAACTTTTGAGCCTCTGAACATATATTTTTGACTTCAAGTATGTTGGAATCTACTGTCCTTTCATAATATTGTAACAGTATGTTCACAAATGTCATGGATCCTGTCTGAAGTGCCTCCTGCCAATCATGGTTGAGTTTGTCATCTGGCTTCCCAACTAGAGGTTGAGTTCGTATTCGTAGACCTCTGGGAGCCATATTCTGGGCCGAATATGCTTTGAATAACTTAAGATGCCAAATGTTTGATCTAAGCGTCTTAAATGCTTTTGTGATTGAGTGAAAAAACATATCACAATCAACCACAGAAGTCTGAGCCAAACTGCCTGGATCATTGCTTGGCAATTGATCAATGCCAAATACTGCTATATCTTGCCGATCAGCACATAATCCAGAAAGGATGGTATTTAGATCCATGTTGTAAACAATGTTAAAATATATTACTGGTAAGAACTGATGGAGCACCAAAAGCACAAAGGAATATAATTTGGGATCAAAAATATAATATGATGGTTGAAAAACCCAGTGACATCAAAATAGGGTAAAAAATTAATTATTAACCACCAATCTCTAATAAGAAAACACAGGGGTGGCAGAAAGCACAACAAGGAAGTTGGAAAGAGAGGTTAATACCATATGTTCCTTAAGATAGGTAAAGATCCAAGAATAGGATGAAAAAAAGAGACCATATGGTATAGCACTATTGGCTTGTATATAAGATAAGGTAAACCAACCTAAGTTGGTTGATTTGGGTATTCAGTAATAGAGTCAGGGTCCAGTAAATCATCAAAACCAACCCCAATAAGCCAACCTACCAACTACAGGTCATCTCCGTAATCCAGCATAACAATCAAATACTATAAACCCTTATTGTAAGTAATGCTGAGCTAAGGAGGAATCCAAGAATTATATTTGTTGTGGTCCTAAACTTTCAAAACCCTAATATGTTTTATGCAGGTGTATAAACCAGATGGTCAAAAATGCAACAGACAGTAATACAGCAAGCCAATATAGAGCTTATAAGGAACTTTTGAAATCATCAACCGGTATAATTTTTCTCAAATATCATGCTGTTAGTATCACAACCAAATCCTTCCAGTAGTCACTGGATACTCGATTACGGTATATAATAGTACCCGTACCAGATATGTAGCCAGCGGACACACACACCACAAAACTAAGAATGTCAAAGTTCAATTTTTGATAGTGGTCAGGGGACCGAGCAGTGGTTCATTTCAAAAAAGGGATGAAAGCTGGCAATTGGTGATTATTAACAGTTATAACAACTAAATAAATTATTACAACAGTATAGCTGGTATTTCCATCTGTATCTTGTATTCCCAACACAAATGTTATAGTTTCAAATATTTAAAATAGGAACTATTATACTATATCATAACCATTTTATCCAGCTAGTAGCCAAGGACTACAATGATATCTTCATCCAATTAGGTAGTCATTATAGGATGTATGTAACTTCCATTCACAGGCTGTTTACTGATAACAGCAGAGGTTCCTTTCAAAAGGAGACAAAATCTGGCACTTGGTAATTGCTGACAACTATAACTACTGTATGAATTGTTGCAATAGTGTATCTGGTATTTCCATTTGTATCTTAAATGCCCAAACACAAATGTAATAGTTTCAAATTGTTAAAGATTAAACTATAATGATATATCACAACCATTCCTATCCTACTAATAAACAAATATTAAGGGACCACACTGGTGTCTTCATTCAAAAAGTAATCATTATAGGTTCTGTTCATGAACTGTGTACTGATAACAGTATAGAATGAAAAAAAGGGGGCTTGTGTATTCACTACAGTAGAACAAACTGTTATATATATATATCTCCAGTGCCTTAGGCTATTATACCTAAACATGTAGTGTATACCACATGACCATAATACCCATAGGTATATTGTTTGAAATCCAATAGGATGTATTATCAAATACAGTCCCAAGCTGAAATAGTTAGTATATAGTACTTCCCTTAACCAAAGATAACAATTATGATATTGAAATCATTATGATTCAAAACATTCCATCAAGTAACTGGTTATATCAGATTCCTTAAAGGAGGGATCGTAGTACTAGTTGTATCCCCACATTTCTGGTTTAAGTGAATATTAAAATCGTTATTCCCCTACTCAGTGTCTTATTCCCAAATCCCGGTCCTGCAGGCCACCACTTATTACTATCTTTCAATAAAGATTACCTGTATGGGATTATACCAAAAAGATACTAGACTGTTATAAGGTTTTGTTAGGCCCAACATATATCCCAGACCAGTTTGATAATTAGCGAACTGGTGTACCCAGATATAACAAATATATTGAGCACACTGCCCGTAGACACAGGCCTCTAGGACCGGACACAGTCGCAAATAAAATAATTACCCAATACAGGTTCAATACATCCCAATATGCTCATCTATCACAAATTGCACACGGCACATGTCACAACACTGGGTTTCCACACCGTTTCCATATCCTGCATATATACAGTGTCCATTTAGTCTACGACCTCATTTCACCAAAGTAAAACAATTCGTGTAACGGTATAGACAAAATGCATAAGCACGATAAAATATTAGTTATAATTTGAATAATAGTTGAATGCGTCCCTAAATTACAATGATCCTATAACCCGCTACCAAACAAAAATATTGCTTCTAGACCCTATATTATTAGGTATTCATTGTTCAACCAAATGTTACTCGTAAATAGGCAAGAATTTCACTAAACAATGTGATATACACAAAAGCATCCTTAATACATTTGTCCCTGATGGTTATACATATCAGAATTCCAAATATAAGAAAAGGCCTCCAAAAGGTTTCTAAATGGCCGTCGCTATCTATATGCAGAGTGTTCCGGTCCCCAATCACTGTGTCGTAATAATCCCCAAGATGTTAAATACACATAATATTGCTGCCAAACCCTATATTGTTATTACACACTCAATACACAATCACATATAGATAATAGATGACAGGCAACGTAACCAAACCATGTATTAAGCACCAAATTAGTCCACAATACAATTGTCCCTTCAAGTTATGCAAAACACCAAGTCCCAGATCCAAAATTCTTCTGAATGGACGTCGCTGTCTTCACATACAATGTTCCAATCCACAAGCGCTATAGCGTATTAACCCCCAACATGATACACACATAAGGATTTGGATTACGTGAAAAAAGTAACACAACAGTTCGATATTTTAAAATATCCAAAGTCAGTGGTTCCTCAGATAGTCGGCCTGGCCCACAAGATAGAAAAACATATATGGACACATCCAAAAGGAAAAAATGCAAAGTTAAATGATCGATACGGCCATATGAAGAATAAACACCCTCCTACCACTCTACGCTCCTCGATTCAGATGAAAGAAAGTCCAACAGGCTTGTTTTCAATTAAAGATGTACCGCCAGGCAAAACTTTGACCAAAATGGCGCTCATCCACCCGACAGCCGTAGTTTGCTGCTTAAAACAAGCTCATATAAACCAATTCGTGCCCAGCAAATGAACTTGACTTATCACAGTACTGCCAGCTCACTGTAAAAAACGAACAAGTGAGCTGAAGGCAGATAAACACAAAATGTTACCACCAAAATCCTTCAGCCAGGAACAGGCTGAGAAACGACTCCACTGCTCGGTCCCCCAGCACAGAGTGAGCAAACAGTATGTACCAAGTCCTGTGCACGAGGGGATGCACGGTCCAAACCAAGTAGAAAGCTCCAAATAGACCAGCAAGGCAGCACAGAGTTCAATATATTTATTAAATACTGATGAATATAACAGACTAGTTTCGGCCAACAGCCTTCTTCAGTGTAAAACAGTATCATCAAGTTCATTTGCATCATCCTTTAAATACATATCAAGAGCCAATCAAAAAGTTAAGCTCATGAATACTAATAAGTTTGAGAAATGCTTGTAAAACAGGTTTTGAGGGCACTTGGAGTGAATCATATGGTTATGCAATAATAATGAGTATATATACTCAAGTGAGGTCCATCCATCACAGGAAAGATAACCACCAAGTGAATAAATGAAGTTAAACAAATTTTTGCATATTCCAACATGTCAATAAGACAATATATTAATACATATTGTTGGTTTTAATAATCCCATATTGGATGAACCACTATCACAAGCTATTCAACAATTCTTGGTTAGAGGAGCCAAAGGTCAAAATATCAAATACTGACGTTCAAAGGACTCAAACATGCTATGTCATAATGGGGCATATGTTGGACAGATTAGGTTATATATATATATAAAAAAATATATATATATATACAGAGATTGCTAGTGGGCAACACCAGTTATGAACAAAGGATACAAGGTAGATCAACAATAATATTGACAACAGCCTGAACATAAAGGCTTTCACATTTGTTCAGCATAAACATTGCAACTAATCTATATCCGTCCTGGACACTATAAATGGCCACCCAATGAATACAAAAAATACAAAAAATATGATTAATCATTGATGTGTTCCAACATCTCCCTCTAGCAATGTATTCATACTTAGAATCTAATTAATCTTCCCATATTGTATAGAACACCCATGTACTCATAATAGTTGTTAGTTAACAATCTCATGGCTAGTACATATCAACTATAGATTTTCTAAAAATTCCTGCATACTATATCTTCAGGAGCATTTGTTTGACAGGTAAGTGTGTATTTGCCCATATATGTATATTAATAATAAACAATTATTGAACATAACTTATAATGGACATGAAGTGCAATATAAAAATTGAATCAACAATACTGACATCAACAGCCTAAACATAAAGGCTTATACATTTCTTCCAAAGAGTGAAGAGGGCTGTTATGTCTCTAGTACATATATGGAAATGGCACCACTTGCAAGCCAAAAAGGAAAACCAAACCATGTATTAAGCACCAAATTGGTCCACAATACAATTGTCCCTTCAAGTTATGCAAAACACCAAGTCCCAGATCCAAAATTCTTCTGAATGGACGTCGCTGTCTTCACATACAATGTTCCAATCCACAAGCGCTATAGCGTATTTACCCCCAACATGATACACACATAAAGATTTGGATTACGTGAAAAAAGTAACACAACAGTTCGATATTTTAAAATATCCAAAGTCAGTGGTTCCTCAGATAGTCGGCCTGGCCCACAAGATAGAAAAACATATATGGACACATCCAAAAGGAAAAAATGCAAAGTTAAATGATCGATTGAATTAGTATTAGTCCATTCAATAATAGGACACCAAGTGGGGAATTTTTATTTGTCTCTTATTTATGTGTCTTTAACATTATGAATGTTAATAGATTCTGGTTTAATATTGAATAGGGTGTTAACATATCAAGTCATATGGACTCCTATTTAATACTATGTCCGATATGGGCGATGGCCATGTTTAGTTAAGAATAAATTTTCCCTTTTGTGGGAGCATAAAGGAGAGGTACTCAACTTGCTAGTAAGGTGACTGAGCCTTTATGCTTGTTAGCATAATGTAAGTTGAAACTAGATACATTATCATAGTTTTCTCGTCCTATCGTTTTCCTTTTTGGCTTGCAAGTGGTGCCATTTCCATATATGTACTAGAGACATAACAGCCCTCTTCACTCTTTGGAAGAAATGTATAAGCCTTTATGTTTAGGCTGTTGATGTCAGTATTGTTGATTCAATTTTTATATTGCACTTCATGTCCATTATAAGTTATGTTCAATAATTGTTTATTATTAATATACATATATGGGCAAATACACACTTACCTGTCAAACAAATGCTCCTGAAGATATAGTATGCAGGAATTTTTAGAAAATCTATAGTTGATATGTACTAGCCATGAGATTGTTAACTAACAACTATTATGAGTACATGGGTGTTCTATACAATATGGGAAGATTAATTAGATTCTAAGTATGAATACATTGCTAGAGGGAGATGTTGGAACACATCAATGATTAATCATATTTTTTGTATTTTTTGTATTCATTGGGTGGCCATTTATAGTGTCCAGGACGGATATAGATTAGTTGCAATGTTTATGCTGAACAAATGTGAAAGCCTTTATGTTCAGGCTGTTGTCAATATTATTGTTGATCTACCTTGTATCCTTTGTTCATAACTGGTGTTGCCCACTAGCAATCTCTGTATATATATATTTTTTTATATATATATATAACCTAATCTGTCCAACATATGCCCCATTATGACATAGCATGTTTGAGTCCTTTGAACGTCAGTATTTGATATTTTGACCTTTGGCTCCTCTAACCAAGAATTGTTGAATAGCTTGTGATAGTGGTTCATCCAATATGGGATTATTAAAACCAACAATATGTATTAATATATTGTCTTATTGACATGTTGGAATATGCAAAAATTTGTTTAACTTCATTTATTCACTTGGTGGTTATCTTTCCTGTGATGGATGGACCTCACTTGAGTATATATACTCATTATTATTGCATAACCATATGATTCACTCCAAGTGCCCTCAAAACCTGTTTTACAAGCATTTCTCAAACTTATTAGTATTCATGAGCTTAACTTTTTGATTGGCTCTTGATATGTATTTAAAGGATGATGCAAATGAACTTGATGATACTGTTTTACACTGAAGAAGGCTGTTGGCCGAAACTAGTCTGTTATATTCATCAGTATTTAATAAATATATTGAACTCTGTGCTGCCTTGCTGGTCTATTTGGAGCTTCCTACTACATCTCTGCCAACCAGCACTTGCACACTTAAGCCCATTAATGCATACCCATGGTCCACCTACCTGGCACCCCTCTAAGTAGTCGTGACAAATACTTACTGCGAGCGCAGCTGGGGTATGAGCACACCCCTACACATTGCCCACTCTCCCCGTCTCGGGACACATGTCGTACGTTTTGTCAACCCATGTATTATCACACTTGCACAACCTACTGTTCCATGTACACCTACATCCTGCTTGTATTAGTGTCAGCAGATTCTTTCATACCTGACTTTTTGGGGTCCCACAAAGGACACCGTTATCCATGTTTAAAGTGTAGACCTTGCAGAACTCTCCCACTGGTCCTTTCCTACCGGTGATTTGTACATCGGCAGTGTATTGATCTGTATTGCCTCTCTGTATGTCTGTCTGGCCTAGCTGGGCGATGTGAGGGTAAAACGTTTCTTTATTGGACCTCCCAGTCGCAAATGCCCAGGCTGTAAATATGTTACCCCTAATTGCTGTGAAGTAACCTATTTATGTGAATGTGCATATCTACACTGACATATAGTTTGTTTTGTGTGTATGTGTATATATCACTACCTGTTGTTTGTGTATATATATCTATCTATATATATCCGTAGTATATTCTTGTGTGTGTGTGTATATATATATATATATATATATATATATATATATATATATATATATATATATATATATATATATATATATATCCGTATGGATATATATGTGTATATAAATTATTATAGCTATGTGTATATATACGTTTTTATCTATATATACATCTGTGTGTCCATTAACCTATACATTTCCCAGACATGGACACTTACACATGCGTATTGGTTTTATCCCTGCTTCAACAGCATACTATTGCCTTAGTCATTCTGACACCGACACTTCACTCCGGTGAACTTGTGCTCAGTATATTACACGTTATGCAGCGGACAGATGTCACAGGTTTTTCATGTCTGGAGTGCCGCTGCTAACTGGGTTGTGATAGTGTCATTTGACCTATTCCTCGCATGCACAGCCTATTATTCCTGCTACTGTGTTTGTTTCTGTACACATTCATATTATTACTGTTGATAGGATGTGTGTTTGTGCTACTTTGACTGTACGTCGACAAATTGTTATCTTCATGTAGTTGTGTCTTTCTGATTTTCCTGGTTTGGTGTTGTCACAGCAGAACTCCGTTCCACTCATGGGTGGCGTATAGGTTTTACGTGCCAGGCTGCCAGACCTGATGCACAATGTCCGACAATGATATGCCCATTCACGCATGTCTCCACGCAAACGACGCTTTATCTGGGAATCGCAACTGCGTACTAGCTAGGGTTACCACATGTCCCACTTTGTGAGGGACAGTCCCTCTTTGGGCAGTTGTGTCCTGCGAAAAAAATGAAAAAATGGCAGATGTCCTGAGATTTTTGTACGGAAATATTTCCTAAGTTTTCTTTCATAGTTTCATAAAACAGTTAATTTTTATCTGAAACACCTAAATGTTATATGAAATAGCATAAGCAACTCAAATGCTACACGAATAAGCTTTTATTTTGGCAAAAAGGTGAAGTTCTATCCTTTGTACTGGTCATGGGTATGTTTTGTCCTGCAAATCTGACATTTCTACAGAAAATGTCCCACTTTGAGCATTTGAAAAGATGGTAACCCTACTAGCTGACCTCCATGGGCCGCTCCATTGCACCCGGCGCAACATACCCTATCACTCCTGTGTCCATACTCGCATATCCATGGTTTCTCCTGCACACCCGTGTTGAGTTTCCCTGCATAACAGATATTATACACCTGATATCACATCCATGACACACCTTTACACATTGCCCTCTCATGAGCGTTGGGGTCCTACACACATTTTGTACTGCCTCGTGTATTCACAGGCTCACCATCCATTCATATTTGCACATACGTGCCTTTCCTGGAGTTATGGATTATCAACGATTTGCGGGTTACAAGGGTAGGTGGTCGCAACATGTCCTACATTCCATCTGTTTACAATGTTGACGTAGCACTTCAACGATGTTATGGCCACTGGTAAAGCCCTGCCTCTGGTGTGGAGGGCTGTGCTCTACCCACACTTGTGCAGCTTTATGTGACTTACACTGTGAGCACTTCATAATTCCTAACTTGCTCTGGATTCCCTTCACAACCCCTAGGTTTGCTTTCGTCTTTCAGCGTTCCTATATACATATATATATATATATATATATATATATATATATATATATATATGTGTGTGTGTATATATATAGATAGATATGTAGCTATATAATTGCATATTTCTGTTATGTCTGTGGATATTTTTCTATACACACATCTATCTAACTATATATATATATATATATATATATATATATATATATATATATAAAAGTTACAGCTGTAGAAGACAACATACATTTGCTATGCTAATAGCTGCGTACACCCGCGCAGGCCCACTTACATCTACTTATTCTGAGTTACATATGTTTACAGGCACGTCTTTAGGATTACATGTGCCTTATTCCTTATGACAGTACCACTTTGATGGAATCCGGTTAACAGACCCATGTGAACGCGGTCACCTTTACATGTATAACTGTTGGCTTTACAGCACAGAGGCATTCATTACACAATTAATATGTGCTATAGTCGTACTTGCACCGGGAATGCCTTTACATTGGGTGAATGCTGTAACCACTACACTATTGGTGTTCTGGCTCATTTATATGTATACCCATGGTTCATAGCTACTCTGACATACGCCTCACCGCTTCCCTTACACAACAGGCATCCATTCTCCTGCTGAGAAAACCGCAGTACTACAATTAGGACATTCCCTGTTTCCTACTGCTCTGGACCCGTGCTGCGAGTCTACTCACTCCAAGGATATTCATAACCCCTATGCTTATAGTCCTCGCACATACGTGTCTTTGATTGTCAGGGTTTTCATGTGCTGGTCCGGGTTTAGGCTCGGCCGACTGGTGACTAGCACTGCCCTGGCGCTGTTCAAAGATCAGATGTAGCACATGGACAAAGTTAGTCCAGAGTTTAACATTCTACCTGTGTTTACAGACACAGGTGTTTGGGCATTTTTGACCACATTATTGGGTTGGCGCTACATAATTTAGGGCGGGGAGTGGTTCCACTTCATAATGCAGGTTGGGGGGGTGGTTTCCCCTTCCCATTTGACTATTTCATTCATTTATACATACAATGAATATTATTCTGGACATCTGTTATGAAATCACTACAGGTATGCAATAATCTTGTCAACAGCCGGGAAAGTTGGTTGGTCTACTTCTGTGTACGGACCTCTCTGATACTCGGGGACTCGTGTCTACATTGACAGGGAAAAGGCTATGACAACTCAGTGACAATCACTGACACTTTTACCATATTAGTACTATTAACTTTGAACATGTTGACAGATTCGTAATACTACTAATTGTCTGCAGTTAAATGCATCTAGTACTCTTCATTGTTGTAAGTAGTCATTCTCATTCAACACCTTTCCCTCAAAGGGCACTGGCTTTGTGAGTTTTTAAGGGTCTGGCCAGTTATTGTGTGAATGCTCTGACCATTGGTATTGTTGACATTGTCATATGTATGGGTGTGCTGTATTCCGGTGACTAGGGTTGGCACCTTTTCAAATGGCCAAGATGGGACATTTTCGGAACACACCAGGTTTTACAAGCCGACACATACCCACGGTCAGTACAACGGATAGAACTTTACTTATTTGCCTACATTAAAGCCTATTGTTGTAGCAGTTTATTTGCTTATTCTGTTTCTTGTAACATTCAGGTATTGTAGATACTGCAATAATTATTTTCTGCTACTATTACATAACATATGGAACATGATTATGTCCTACAATCTCAGGACATTTGCCATTTGGAATGTCTTTTGTCAGGACACAACTGTCCAACGATGGACTATCCCTCGCAAAGCAGGACAGATGACAACCCTACTGTGGACATCAGATTGTTTGACCCAACACATAGCCATGGTCACTGCAGGTTTAGAACAGTCATTTGATTCCTAGCTGTAAGCCTTATACCTTTGGCACTTTTGTTGTTTGCCTGTTTCTTGTATGAATTGCGTTTATTCTATCCTGACGTGACCACTTTCGGCAACTGTTACATGCAGTATTGTGCATAGTTATTCCCTACGGTCACAAGACATTTGGCATTGTACCATTGTTGGTCAGGTCACACCTACACACACATTAATTGTCCCTCACACAGTGGATCAGGGATATCCTGTTTACGTCAGTGCCTTCATCACCCTTATACCATGTGCCACAATGCGGATATGTGCAATATATTCTCCCACTTATTCGTGTCAGGACACGTGCATCACGGGCAGGTGTTTGATCCTGGGTAGTAGGTTATGCATGACCATTTAGGGCTGGACAGTGTTGTGCATATGTAATGCACATTCCAACTTGTGTCCAGATATCTACAGGACTGGACTTCGTGTCTTCCATTCTAATGTTTACTTAGGTTACATATCCCATGAGGGATATCCCAAAAATTGGACCAGTCCAAAACAAGACAAATACCGAACATTTTTCTGGCTTTATGAAAATGTGCTAGAAGTTTTACATGCAAGGGATACATAGTGTGCAAGCCTGCAACTGCCTAGGGTGACACTACCTACTACATATGCGTAGTGGTCACTATGTGTAGCTGTGGCTGCACCAAACCAGTAGGCCAAGTATGGCTGGATTTGGTGGATGTTCAGGTAAGGGAGTGGGTTGTGTGATGTGGAGGGGAAGCTGGGTAGTGCATTATGCATCCAGGTGTGTTGCATTTGTTATGGCCAGTTCCATCAGGACCAATCTGTGGGTATGTGCCAGTGACATGTTTATACATTTGTATCGCACATTTCAATATTCATATGTTTGTGGGATTGTGTTCTGCAGTATGGCCTGTCTGGTTGTATTGCAGCTGTTTATACATGTGTTTCTGTTTCTTTCAGCTTCACCCGCTGCTCCCTCATACACCTCCGGTTCATCTATTCTACATACGACATAGTATCGCCTTGGAGGATTGTACCATTACCCATCCCCCCCACACACACAGATTCCTCACACCCCATACATCACTGCTTTGGTTGTTGGCCCATGACATGGCCAGAGTAACACATTGAATACCCTACATGTGTTGGGTACCTGTATGGTTGTGTGGACTACCCTGCCATGTTTGCTTTCCACATGCTATACCTCACACACATAAGTACATGCCCATACTTAACTTTCATTACATGGTTGGTATACCCGGGTACTACCCATTAAACTGTGACACATCCTGACAAGTTTGGCTTGTACTGCTGATTTCCGGATTTTGGCAGACTGTTCTACTCATTGGTAGGATGCCACCTTTTCCTATGTCCAAGATGGGATATATTCCATACACATATCTGACTGTACTGGACAACACATCCCCACAGTCGACGGTATGGATAATACTGTTCCTTTCAGCCTACATGTTTCCTTATTGTTGTAGCTGTTTATATGCTCCTTCTGTTTCATTTACATGCTTATTCTGTTTCCTATCACATTTGGTATGTGAAATGCGGACATACCTTTTGTATGTGACTATTACATGCCTTGTGGGATATGATTCAGACATATGGTCGCTGGATATGTACATTTATCGTGTATTTTGTTATGGACACAGCTGCCCAGTTGTGTACCCTCCCTCACATTATGGGTCAGCTGGTGACCCTCACCATTGGGCTGGGCGTACCTAGTGGCAGCTTGCTAACATATGATGTGTTTCACTTCCACTTGGTATAGCTATCTACACTGCGTTGGACTATGGCCACACGGTCTTCCATGTCATTTGTTTGTGGGATGGGACCCGTTATTCTCTACCGTGCATTTGTGTTTGCATTCACAGTAACTTTCTTGCATGCTTTGCATACATTTCAATATCCACAGACACTGACAGATGTGATTACTATCTTGCAACTTGTTATATGCACGCATTTTAGGTTGCACGTCGACAGCTGGTATTTCCACGCCTCCGTGCGGCACTTCGACATGCCCTATGCACTCGCGCTCCTTTCCTGGGCACGTGGCTGTGGCGGCAGCGCACCTTCATTAATATGCATTTGGCGCTACTGCGCCATCTTCATGCTGCACTGTCGGCACAAGCCTACCGCCGTCCTTGCACCGAGCTTCATGAATCCCGGGGATTATGTATCCAGGTACAATACAACACCTAGCAGTTAGTGTAGTTAAAGTCCTGTTTCAATAACTACATAACAGATACTATGCATCGAGGTACATTACAACACGTAGCAGGTAGTGTAGTTAAAGTCCTGTTTTAATAACTGCATAACAGATACTATGCATCCAGGCACAATACACCACCTAGCAGTTAGTGTAGTTAAAGTCCTGTTTCAATAACTACATAACAGATACTATGTGTCCTGGTGCAATACAACACCTAGCAGTTAGTGTAGTTAAAGATCTGTTTCAATAACTACATAACAGATAACATGTATCCAGGTACAATACAACACCTAGCAATTAGTGTAGTTAAAGTCTTGTTTCATTAATTACATAACAGATACTATGTACCCAGGTACAATACAAAACCTAGCAGTTAGTGTAGTTAAAATCTTGTTTCAATAACTACATAACAGATAACATGTATGCAGGTACAATACAACACTAGCAGTTAGTGTAGTTAAAGTCCTGTTTCAATAACTACATAACAGATACTATGTATCCAGGTACAATACAACACCTAGCAGTTAGTGTAGTTAAAGTCCTGTTTCAATAACTACATAACAGATGTTATGTATCCATGTGCAATACAACACCTAGCAGTTAGTGTAGTTAAAGTCCTGTTTCATTAACTATATAACAGATACTATGTATCCATGTGCAATACAACACCTAGCAGTTAGTGTAGTTAAAGTCCTGTTTCAATAACTACATAACAGATGTTATGTATCCATGTGCAATACAACACCTAGCAGTTAGTGTAGTTAAAGTCCTGTTTCAATAACTACATAACAGATACTATGTAGCCAGGTACAATACAGCACCTAGCAGTTAGTGTAGTTAAAGTCCTGTTTCATTAACTACATAACAGATAACATGTATCCAGGTACAATAAAACACCTAGCAGTTAGTGTAGTTAAAAGTCCTGTTTCAATAACTACATAACAGATACTATGTATCCAGGTACAATACAACACCTTGCAGTTAGTGCAGTTAAAGTCCTGTTTCAATAACTACATAACAGATACTATGCATCAAGGTACAATACAACATGTGGCAGTGAGTGTAGTTAAAGTCCTGTTTCAATAACTGCATAACAGATACTATGCATCCAGGCACAATACACCACCTAGCAGTTAGTGTAGTTAAAGTCCTGTTTCAATAACTACATAACAGATACTATGTGTCCTGGTGCAATACAACACCTAGCAGTTAGTGTAGTTAAAGTCCTGTTTCAATAACTACATAACAGATAACATGTATCCAGGTACAATACAACACCTAGCAATTAGTGTAGTTAAAGTCTTGTTTCATTAACTACATAACAGATACTATGTACCCAGGTACAATACAAAACCTAGCAGTTAGTGTAGTTAAAATCTTGTTTCAATAACTACATAACAGATAACATGTATGCAGGTACAATACAACACTAGCAGTTAGTGTAGTTAAAGTCCTGTTTCAATAACTACATAACAGATGTTATGTATCCATGTGCAATTCAACACTTAGCAGTTAGTGTAGTTAAAGTCCTGTTTCATTAACTATATAACAGATACTATGTATCCAGGTGCAATACAACACCTAGCAGTTAGTGTAGTTAAAGTCCTGTTTCAATAACTACATAACAGATGTTATGTATCCATGTGCAATACGACACCTAGCAGTTAGTGTAGTTAAAGTCCTGTTTCAATAACTACACAACAGATACTATGTAGCCAGGTACAATACAGCACCTAGCAGTTAGTGTAGTTAAAAGTCCTGTTTCAATAACTACATAACAGATACTATGTATCCAGGTACAATACAACACCTTGCAGTTAGTGCAGTTAAAATCCTGTTTCAATAACTACATAACAGATACTATGCATCAAGGTACAATACAACATGTGGCAGTGAGTGTAGTTAAAGTCCTGTTTCAATAACTGCATAACAGATACTATGCATCCAGGCACAATGCACCACTTAGCAGTTAGTGCAGTTAAAGTCCTGTCTCATTAACTACATAACAGATAACACGTATCCAGGTACAATACAACATGTGGCAGTGAGTGTAGTTAACGTCCTGTTTCAATAACTACATAACAGATGACATGTATGCAGCTACAATACAACACCTAGCAGTAAGTGTAGTTAAAGTCCTGTTTCAATAACTACATAACAGAAACTATGCATCCAGGTACAATACAACACCTAGCAGTTATTGTAGTTAAAGTCTGGTTTCAAATGATCATTTCTGGACATAGACTGTTCTGACATGAATCTGTTCCACTGGGTATTGTTGAGCACTACTGATAAGTACACTACAAATATAACTGTGTTATGAGATAATGCAGGAGATGAATGGTGCAAGCTAATTTTATACTCTAACTAAATCTATCAGACCACTTCTCACATTATACAACTATATGAAAAACTACAAGTAACATAAAACACCACACTTCAACAAAAGAGACACAATGGGCTCTTATTTTTCTCCATCCCTATCTGTACTGCAGAAATTTGCTTTACTGATTGGAATGGGGTGGTGTTTGCTACAAACCAGTATGACATTGTGTTAGTGGAGCGCACCTAGTTCAAAACCATTTTGACCATTGTCCATAGCAGGCTCAACAGTGATAGTATCCAGTTTTGACTTCTTGTCTTCAGGAAAATAAAAAATAAAAGAATATGTGCTTGTGAGAAGAAGAACTTTAAAGGGTCACTGATAACCTGCCAAGAACATACATGGCATAGAAGCTTTAGAAATTTGCAGAACCCTGACAAGGACTGGATACTCTACTATGTAGAATTCAGAGAGAAGTAAGCACTACAGATATTTTCAAGAAACTCTGATTAGCCTTTCTCTGTAGGAGTGTATCTTCCTTGGAATACTAGACTTACACCCTGATGAGATTTCTGAATGAGTGAGAGCTCTGCAAGGAGTCTGAGAAATAAGGTGCATCAAAAAAACAAGTAAAAGGTCTCTATGGCTTAAACAAAATACACTGTGTGCAGTAGCTAACTGTCTTCACAAATGGAAGATTGTGACAGTACAATGCGATACACTTCTGTTACTTATTTAATTATTTTGTTTTGTTTACTGAGTAAATATCACTTCATCAAAGACTCCTTTATAAGACTTACTCAGAAGATAAAGTCTTGAGTAAAACATTACATTTGCAAATTAGCTAATCAAATTAAAGCATCTTGTGTTTGTCAGGGGATTCTTGACACTTGATTATAGAACAAAACCCCAATTTAAACAATTTTTGTAAATACCACTCAAAAATAAAACTCTGAATAAAAGAATCACAATAACCACACTAACCAAAAATTCTAACTGTGAGATTATATGTCTTGGCACACATGGAATTTTGTTAATGGGACAAATTACATTTGTGGATTTGGTGTGAGTTCTGTTTTTGAATGAGCAATGAGGAAATTAAATAATTTTTCATCATTAGAAAAAAATGTTATAGCACCTTAGAAAGGAAGTGGAGTAAAAAGATGAAACTCTCACAGACAAAAGGAAAACATACAACTCCATGACGACATCATTCAATGACCAGAATCATACCCCTTAATAGGATGTGATGACATCATCTAATCACCAGAACCATACATCTTAACAGGATATGATGAGATCATCCAATCACCAGAACCATACCCCTTAATAGGATATGATGACATCATCTGATGACCAGAATCATACCCTTTAATAGGATGTGATAACATCATCCGATAACCAGAATCATACCCTTTAATAGGATGTGATGACATCATCCGATGACCAGAATCATACCCCTTAATAGAATGTGAGTAGGTTCAGAGATTAGCACTAGGCTAACTGCCCTTGTGGGCCACTTTAAGTCAAATCCCACACCTTGTATCTGTAAAGTAAATACCTTAACCATTATGCCAACCTCCTAACCCCTCAACAGCCAATGACTGGAATCAACCCCATTAATAGGATGTGTTGACATAATTCAGTGACCAGAATCAAGCCCTTTAACAGGCTCTGATGACATCATCCGATGACCAGAATCAAATTCCTTAACAGGATATGATGACATCACGCAATGACTGAAATCAAACTCTTTTAACAGGATGTGACAATATCATCTGATGACCAGAATCAAACTCCTTAACAGGACATGAGTACATCTTCCAATGACTGGAATCAAACACCTTAACAAGATGCAGTGACAGCAATACTAACAACTTTATCTCTGGACTATCCATTGGCCCCAGACAATGACTGTGCCATGTTGATATAGACAAGAAACATCTAGTTAGTGTGGTTATCACTAACTTCACAAGTTCACTGATATTTCATTTGAGAGTCTTATATGTACGTAGTAAGTTGGAAACATTACTGTAATTATTTTTTTTCATTATCCTCACAATCAAACATTAGATGCATATACAAGTGGATTTGTTTTCTGGGAGGGTAAAGAAGCATTTTATTACTATATGTCTGACACCAGATATGTTTGATTTGTATTTTTTTTAGTTTTGTCCAAGTGTAACATCAGAAGGCTACACTGAATGTGGCTTTCTTTTGTGGTTATGGCTGAGGAGGTATGTATGTATGTATATACAAATATAATTTCATTGAACATACACATCATCAAAAGGCATTTCACCAGAAATTCCATTCCTCAACCCCCCCCCCCACACACACACATTGCACTACAGTGGGGAAAGGGTAAATTTCCTGACCCCACAATAATACCATCTCGATCAGAATGGTTTGACAAATGGCATGTTCAACAAAATGCCATCCGAAATGCCGTTTAGTGGTGTGAGGTTGTGATGAAATAATAAAGATCCGTATATACATATGTTACTACTGTCATATGCACATCTCACTACTGTCATATGTATGTATGTATATACATATGTTACGGCTATCATATGTATGTGCAGTATGTGCATATGACAGCAGTGACTCAAAATATGATTGTGACCAATTGTTATTTAATTTTCATCCAAATTTAACACCATAGGTAAACACTTGGCTATCAGTCTGCTGACTATCACAAGTCTAACCAATAACTAGAGGTCAGACTCCAACTCTGTACCTTGTTTATGTGAAGTAAAGACCTTAACCATTACACCAACCCCACAGTCAGATGAGAATGTACAGAAAGTAACTACATTTTTTACAGTGGCATAGAAGGCAGGAACTAGTTCCAGATATGATTTATGCAGCTTGGTGGACATGGGTATCCTGATACATTGTAACAATTGTCTTTTGTACACTGACAACCACTTAATTCTTGAACAGACAAATACAGTGTGTTAGAAATGTAGTTACACATTGACACTGGATGCTAGACTCTCACATACAGAAACAGGCTGTCAGTGACTCACACATATCACTCACCACAACCACAAAGAACCACACACAAAGACCCACATTTGTGAGGTGCTCACATAAAACTTACCCAAACCTCAAAAGCCTTTTAGGAGCAGTCTTCAAAAACTCGACATGTACACAAACAAGACAGTTCCCATCACAATATATAAAGCCACATCTCATTGTGGCTCAACTTCCAAGTCCATAAGGCAAAACTCCCCACAACCCAATATTCTGGTCATAAAAGACTCCATTGTGAGACACACTGATGTCCCTCTTACCAGGCTAGATAAGGGAAAGATTGCAGTTAGTTGCCAGTAAGGGACCAGGATTCACCACATCGCACAAGCACTCAGGTCACTTACCCCCATGTACCAGTATGACTCACTCATAGTTCATGAGGGCATGGATGATTCAGATGTACCTCCTTGGACGATATGAAGAGAGACATGATCGAGCTCTCAGAATATGTATGATACAATCCCTATTACATTATCAAACTTTCCAAACTTCAAAAGTCATATGGTCGGGACCATATGATCAAAGTTTTGAAACTTTGAACATTTTGAATGGAGATTGTGATACAGCACAGAATGGGAAATTTACCCTTTTCCACAATATAGTGTGATTTTAAAGTTGGTATATTTAATTAGCATGGGGTGTGCGGTGTGCAAAAACATTAAAAATAGAAAAAATAGAATCTTTTTTTAATGTTCAAAGTTCTGAAACTCCGATCATATGGTCTCGGCCATATGAATTTTGAAGTTTCAGAACTTTGATAATCTAACAGATCTGTGTCACAAACAGGTATGAGCCTAGCACTGAACATCATTCTAACATCTCCAAGGATTATGCCACAACACTAGCAGAAAAATATCAATTTTAACAATTGGCTTAGTTGCTGGTGTCATTCCAAAGGGGTCTAATATTTGTCAACCTGGGAGAACATGGTTGACAGGCCATACTGCTTTGCCAGGTATAGTCTTCATCTATCACCTCTAGGCTTTTGGATATTGGAAAAAAAACATTATCCACCCCTATAGCACCTTTTAAGCATGCCAAACAGTCAAACCTTCCAACATAAAAACTACTCAGGGCAAGCTAAAGGTGTTGCTGCTCAATGCTAGAGCCTAAATAAGAAACTGCACTCCCTGGAAGATCTTCTCACCCTGGAGAATGCTGACATCTGTGCAGTTATTGAAACATGATTTAAAGCCACATAAAACACAATGGCAGTGCATGGCTATAATGCCTTTCATACATTCTAACCACCCACTGAACACAAAAGAGCAAAAGTCAGTGGTGTATCTATTTACATGAAGGATAAGCACACCTCAGGGCTGGTCAGACAATATGACATGCTTGACTACTCCATGTCCAACTAACCATCAGAAAAATCCATAACCATATTCTTGCCAGTAACAACCCCCCCCCCACCATGAACCAGGAAACCCATACATCATAGCAGAGTTACTAGAATCACTCACCATCCAGCCCAATACCATACTCATGGGTGATTTTAACTACCCCTACATTAATTGGGAAGCATACACAACCACTAACATGCAGGCCCAAAGATTACTTGACTTTGTAAATTCAAATTCCTTGGAGCAGCTGGTTTGCACTCCCTCTAGGGAAACAAATATCCTAAATCTGGTACTCACAAAAATGTGAGAGTGCTACATCCCCCAATGAGATCTACTCACTGGTAAGATCAGATCACAAAGCAGCATCCCTTGAAATAAAGGTAAAATTAGTACCCCTCACCTAACCCCAAAAACTTTAAGAACTTCTCTAAGGTAAATTGCCTCCTATCAAGGGATGACCTAGCTAGTTTTCAAGTGCCTCCCAAATCCAGAAAACACAAAAAAATAATGCAAAGATGTACACAAAAGTCCTGTATGACCATATAAACAAATGCATAAAAATGGCAGTACCAGACTGAAATAAACCCATGTTAAACTGAAAAAACAAGTCACACTGGTGTGCCCCTGGTATTAATAGGTTGCATAACAAAAGAAACAAAATCCTGTTGAGAAGTAAGATGGAATGTGCACAACAGAGCATTAAGTCCCTCATTAGTCTAAACAAGTGACTCAGGGAACTAGTCAAGTCTGTGAAAGCAGACTTTGAGGTAAATAAAGCTAAGAATAACCATAAGGCATTTTGCAGTTATGTCCACAATCTTAAGGACAACACTCAACAATGTGTGGACTTATTTGTAGATGACATCACCTATACTCAGCCAGAAGATAAATCAAATCTGCTGGGAAACAAATTCAGCTAAAATTTTACCTCCCATCATCCCCACTTCTCCCCAAAAAATACCCTCCACCACCAATTATCAATTAAGAACAAGTTGTCACTGTACTCTATAAAGCTTAAAATGCAGCTTCATTGGGGCCTGACGATATACCAGGTTGCCTCTTAAATAGCTCAAGTCAGGACTTATCAGGCCCAATAGGATCTCTATTTAACCACTGATTCTAGACTGGCTTTGTTCCAACAGCAGTTGTCATCCCTCTGCATAAAGGGGGACCATCTACTGACCTGGTAAATTACAGACCCATAAGTTTGACTAATTTTATATGTAAGGCCATGGAAAGAATATTCATGGACCCCATAAATAATGACATAGGAAACCTGCAAACACTGAAACCAGCCCAATTCAGCTTTGTCAAGGGTAGCTCATGCCTACTGACTCTAGTTGATTTCTTTGAGAAAGAAACTAAGGCCATGGGTGACAGTAAAATAGTACATACCACCAACATTGACCTGGCCAAGGCATTTGACACAATTAGCCACTCAAGTATAAGAAATAAACTCACAAAACTGGGCATAAATTCCAGTGTCACAAGATAGATAACCAATTGACTCATGAACAGGACACATGTGGTTAAAGTGGGTGAATCTAGATCCAGCAAGTGGCCAGTTACTAGTGGTATACCACACAGCTCAATGTTGGGACCACTCCTGTTTGGAATATACTTCTCTGAAGTCAAGACTAATATGGAATGCCTCTGGATGACAAAGTTTGTCGATGACTGTAAGCTTGGGGCACTCACTGAATCCCCCATTGATAATGGTGTAGATATCCTTCAGGAGGTTATAGATCATACAAATGATTGGTGCCAGAACCAGAGCTTAAAACAAAATGCAAAACAGTGCATTGTCATACACTTTGGCAAGTCAATGCCCCTGAAAATTACAACATCAACAGCACACCTCTAAGAGTTGAATCAGAGGGGAGAGACCTAGATAAACAGGTAGATACAGTAGTAGCCTGAACTTTGACTGCCATGTGTCCACAGTGGTGAGGAAGTCCTTTTATATGGCACGACTTGTAAGTAGAGGTATGGCATCCAGATCCAAGGAAATTATAGTTCCACTGTATTCAGCCCTCGTTAGACCGATAACCAAGTACAATGTACCATTTGGTATGTACTTGGCTAGGCACTTACAGCAGCTTGAGAAACCTCAGAGGTTCCTTACAAAGAAAATATAGGGTGTAAACACCGAACCATATGGATAGACTAAAAGCCCAATCCCTTTACTCTCTCTTCTAGCAATTATTAAGGGGTGATCTAATACTGACCCAAAAGGTGCTCAAAAATCCATCATTATTAAAGCTGCTACACATCCACAGGTCAAACAGATCAAGGTCATCTGATCCAGGGATTTAAACTTAGTCAGCAACTCAAACAAAATGTGCTGGAGAGACAGATATGTGTCACAGAGATTACCCCTTATGTGGAACAGACATCCTATTCACATTAAGCAGAGTCCTTCCCTGTCCCTCTTCAAATGCAATTTGAATCAATGAATGGGGAATCAAATTCCTCCTTGGTTAGTGCCCATATCCCTTATAGACAGGGGCAATACATAAGATACTCAATGCACAGGCACACATCCATGCCATCCTCTTGCCCCTAGGGGTCATATATTACAAAAAATTGGGTGATATTGGCTAGGCTTGTAAGGGCCCTTAAGCTGTTCGCCTAGTGATCTTCTATGAAACTATGAACCTCTCTTCACAAGCATTTGTCTACTATGTTTATTGTACACTACTATTTGGTTAACTTTAAGCATGAAGCCTTAGATACAGCTCATATCTTCCTTGAAATAAAAAGGAAAAATGTAATTTCTTTGCTTATGTATGATGTTTGTTATGACCATCACCAAAACAAAAGGGTAGAAATAAGCTCTGAAATGCACCTCTAAGCATTTGTATCCCCATGGCTTCTGTTGCCTAGCAACCCCAAAACCCCCAGCTTAATTTAGTTATTAGAGTGTAGTCTTGGTCAGTTACAATATTTTGGAAGGATCCAAGGAAAACCAAAGTTGAAGAGCAAGAATGAATTTCTTCCCGTAACCATTTCAAGTCTATAGCACCTTTATGTATACTTTCAGTTAACACTCATAGCTTCTTGTGGCTTCCAGAATTTTCTTGGATCTGACTTTATACTTATGTGACTTACCTGCCTATAATAGGCAGGATTAGAAAGGTCAAGGAGCTATTAATCAAATAACACTCTGATTGTTAATCTAGAATGTCCCACAGTAGAGAAGCTTTGATTATCTTATCCTTTTCAAGTTGATCTTTCAGAAAATGCTGTGGGATGCACGGATGTGTATGGGCTGTAAGAGGTGTGACATTCCACAACAGATAGCTGTTAATGAGTTGATCACAAGTTTTGTTCAGGCCATTATTGGATCTAAAGCTTGTTTAAAAAAATAAAACTGTAAAATGCACCTCAGAAAAGCATCTAGAAACCCCAATGGTTTTTCGTAGCCTCCTAGATAAAGCTTAATGCAGTTGTTTCCTACAGTTATCAGAGAGCAATTTTGTCTCCTTAAAATGTGTTGACTGAATGAATTAATGCATAAAAGCGTGGAAGAGTAAGGCAGAGGGGGTGTAGTGCCTCAGATCCCTTTTGCCTTGGGTGGCCAATTTACCTATGGCTGACCATGCACATATGCACACACAGCTAGAAGTATGTGTGTGGGGGTGTATGCATATGTGTATCTGTGTGTGTGTGTGTGTGTGTGTGTGTGTGTGTGTGTGTGTGTGCATGCTTATGTATGTGTGTGTATTTTCCTCCTTTTAAGGCAAATTTTTGTATCTATTTTATAATAAATATAAGCAGGCTTTGTTTGTCTGCAGTCAAAGATTTAACTGCAAATTATTTATTTGAAGGGTGAATTATTTTTGTTGTATACATTCTTTCTATTGATTGTTTTCCAACATATAATACCAACATCACTCAAAAACACAAAACATTTTTCCTTTTCATATATATACA
This sequence comes from Protopterus annectens, assembly GCF_019279795.1. Classification (NCBI taxonomy): domain Eukaryota; kingdom Metazoa; phylum Chordata; order Ceratodontiformes; family Protopteridae; genus Protopterus; species Protopterus annectens. The sequence continues at coordinate 849,707,961 of NC_056749.1, read as the reverse complement.
TATATATGTAGAAATATATATATATATATATATATATATATATATATATATATATATATATATAGATATATATATATATATATATATATATATATATATATATATATATATATATATATATATATAATATACATATATATGTAGAAATATGCCTTAATATAACAGTACATCACTATTAAATTTCAGCACTATGATATTAATTCACATTTCTGTTTTCTTCCATCTCTCGCCTTCCTTTGGCAGGGACAACAACCTGTTTTTAACAACAACCCCTGTCAGGGCATATACTCTAATGAACCATAAGACATAAACTGTGACACCCATCCTACTCCCTATAAACTGAAATAATCCACTTATAAATATTATAAATATTATCATCTAATATATCTACTTGGTTTCTTCTTCTATTCTTTCCTCACTTCCCCCACTTTTTGCATACCCCAGGATGCCGGTAGGTACTTATGTGTATTGCCCTTCACATCTCTTCTCTTCAATTAATCAGAGTCTCTCGGTCTTCAGTTCTAAGACTCTTATGCCACCCTCCCAGATACAGTATCTGCACTTTGTACTGTTCTCCCACCTGTCCTCCTCTCGACCGTACCCCAAGAATATGAAGTTCTAACATTTAGGAACTCTTTTCTTACATACTGTTCCCATTCCTCTGTACATGACTAATTTCTTGGCACTCCCAAAACATATCAGTTTTCCTTCACCCTTCTGTCCACATCTCCAACATTTCCTTCCATTGCTGTAAATGAAGTGGAGCTCTTAACCATCTATTCAACAATCTCGCATACCAATTCCATGAAATAGGGATGGCATTTCACTTACAGTACCTTGTCAACACTTCCTTCCATTTCTTATGGCAGATCTGCAGTCTCCCTGATGTCTAGCATTCATCTCCCCCACCTCAAGTTTGTACTGCTACACTTGCCATTATGGCACATTTATAGACCCCTGGTGGGTAGTGTTATTCACACCCCAATCTGCATACTGATGACAGAGCCATTAAGGCCCTTACTTTTAAACTACTCTCTGGTACATAGTGTTATTCACATCCCTGTTCCCCATACTGATGACAGAGCCATTAAGGCCCTTACTTTTAAACTACTCTCTGGTACATAGTGTTATTCACAGCCCTGTTCCCCATACTGATGACAGAGCCATTTAGGCCCTTACATTTAGAATACTCTCTGGTGCCTAGTGTTATTCATAACCCGAACCCTATACTGATGCCAGAGCCATTAAGGGCCTTACATTTAGAATACACACTCTGGTGCCTAGTGTTAATCACACCATGATCCCCATACTGATGACAGAGCCATTAAGGCCCTTACATTTAGAATAATCTCTGGCACCTAGTGTTATTCACACCCCGATCCCCATACCAATGCCAGAGCCATTAAGGCTCTTACATTTAGAATAATCTCTGATGTGAAGTATTTCTCACACTCCCAATCCTGATACTGATGCCAGAGCTATTAAGGCTTTTATATTTAGAGTGTTTTCTGCTGTTGAATGTTTCAAAATGCTCACCTCATCCCCATATTGAAGCCGGTGTCATTGTGGCACTTCACTGTAGTGTAGCCCCTGTTGTCTAGTGCTTCCCTCCATGTCCGCAATTTCAATACTGGTGTCAGAGCCATTATGGCACTTAAAAGTAGACTAGTCCCTCATGTCTAGTGGCTTCCCCCACCTCTTGGTCCCTGTACCAAGGTCATGTTAGGTAAGTGAATATAGACAGCTACTACAATGTGCTGGGGCTCGCTGTGCTGATTAACATAGCTGAGAATTTTTTTTTTAATCACTCAGCATGTAGATGCCTTCCTGTACACAGTTCCTGGGAGAGATCACATGACTAACTAGTATATGCCTCTCCCCCAGATTGCCTCATTAGCATTCAGAATGGCTTTGTGTTTGAGCACAGTGCAACACCATGTTAGGTTTGCTTGTGAATCCCAAAAGGGTTGCCTGACATGTACACATCACAGTACCGTCATGAATTCTACCCTGATGTTTTCAGATTTAGAACAAGTCTTTTAGAAGCACAAGGCAATAAGATGATATAAATCAGATTATTTCTAAACAAGACCAGAGGCAATACACAACTGAATGCAATCTGCATTTGATGCCCACATCATTTCTTTCTAGAGAGTACATAAAGAGCTAACTGACCAAAATATCAACATTATGTGCCAGATATAAACCATTGGCTTGTTTTACAACTGCAAATTACAAATGAAGAGAAATGAAACAAGTTTCAGTGTATGAGATAATTGTTCCATTTAGTCTTACACATGCATGTAAATTCAGCATCCCTCACATCCAAAATAAAATGTTTCAAAATGACTGCATCAGTTAAGGGCACTGAAATGTTATTTTCCACAAATTTGAATTAAATAAGTTTTATTTTGACAGCAGGAGCATAAGGTTTGATTTGTCACAAAGCAAGCAATTAGAAATATAGTCCTATAGAGCAAACTAAAGAAGTAACCTTGCTTAAAGCTTGTATGTCAAATGTGAAATGGAAATGAAAGAAAAAAAAGTGGACCGAAGCAGAAAACACATCCACAGCCCATGTAAAATTAAGATTTTTTTGAAATACTTGTGCTACATTATGTTGAAACTAACCAGTGGGATATTGTATTTTGAATGACATAGCAGAAAGACAACTGATAATAAAGATGAATCAACAGTTTTCTACATTGCAAATATAGGCATCATCAAATGACAATAAATAAATAAATCTAATTCAGCATGCAGACCTTGGTCTGATTTGGCAGCTGCTTCAAAGTGATTTTAGGTCAAATGAAAGATAATGGTCAGACATTTCAAATGCATCTTAAATACTCAAATTCTGAGCAGCAATTAAGTTGCATAAAATATTTCTCACCTCATGCAGCAGCAGTGCATAAAATGTGCCTAAACCTCACGTCTGTATTGTATTCTATTTAAAATGTTGATTCTCAATTAACTTTCAAGCTGCATCTTGTAAGCCTATAAACCATTTTAATACATTCACTTTTTATCATGTACAACAAATGAGTTTTAGCTTAGTTTAGAACTATTTTAGTCACACTCAATTTTCCTGAAATATATTGGCAGAACAGCATTTCTTATATTATTTATGTGTTTGCCACTATGGGACATTGTTATGAAAAGAAAAAAAGAAACAAATATAGTCTAAACCATTCAGGAAAGTCTTCACAGAACCGTTAAAACACTCTTGTGACATGCATCTCAATGCATATTGTATATTAAAATGTAATATTTCATAAATCTTGCAGAGTGGGCTGAGGCCAAGTATTAGACTGGGATATTAAATCTGATCTGCAGTCTCAGTGGCACAGAAGGTACATGAGAGAAAGGCAGTGCAAGCTAGTTATATTCTCTGTTGCTTTGACAACAAGATTTGTGAAAACCTCTGCCTGCAAAATCAGATACTAAGAATTTCCTCATGGTATTTCAAATCTCAAATAAGGGTTCTCCTCTAGAAAGGAGGTCACTGTTCCTCTCAACTCATCCCTCATCAGACCCATTATAGAGTACAATGCCTCGGCATGTATCTCACAAGACACCTACAACAATTGGAGGCCACAGAAATACCTCACTAAGAGGATTACCGGCCTCAAACAGATGCCATATGCAGACCGTCTCAAAAACTCCAGCTCTTCGATATCACCTACTCAGATATGATCTCTCTAACATACAAAGCTATGTAAAAAACAGAGCAGTTGGACATGCTACACTTAAAGAAATCCCATCTCTCAAACCACACACTCCAGGGACCTAAACCTTGTCACCACAATAAACAGAAGATGCTGGAGGGATAGATTCCTGTCCCAGAGACTTCCCATACTCTGGAACAAACTACCCATTCATGTCAAGCAAAGCTCCTCACTGACCCTCTAAGAAAAACCTTGACGACTGGATGGGATAGAAAATTCACCCAGAGGATCAACTCTGCAGCACTGCTTGACAGAGGCACAGGAAAATAATTTTCTTGGGTGGCAAAACCCAGGGTACCTTTATTAGGCCCTAGGGCCGATAGCCTAGTACCTACCTATGAACCTATGAACCTATGGTCTGATAAATGATTTGGCAGCTGCTTCAAAGTGATTTTAGGTCAAATGAAAGATAATGGTCAGACATTTCAAATGCATCTTAAATACTCAAATTCTGAGCAGTAATTAAGTTGCATAAAATATTTCTCACCTCATGCAGCAGCAGTGCATAAAACATGCCTAAACCTCACGTCTGCATTGTATTCTATTTAAAATGTTGATTCTCAATTAACTTTCAAGCTGCATCTTGTAAGCCTATAAACCATTTTAATACGTTCACTTTTTATCATGTACAACAAATGCGTTTTAGCTTAGCTTAGAACTATTTTAGTCACACTCAATTTTTCCTGAAATATATTGGCAAAACAGCATTTCTTATATTATTTATGTGTTTGCCACTATGGAACATTGTTATGAAAATAAAAAAAGAAACAAATATAGTCTAAACCATTCAGGAAAGTCTTCACAGAACCGTTAAAACACTCTTGTGACATGCATCTCAATGCATATTGTATATTAAAATGTAATATTTCATAAATCTTGCAGAGTGGGCTGAGGCCAAGTATTAGACTGGGATATTAAATCTGATCTGCAGTCTCAGTGGCACAGAAGGTACATGAGAGAAAGGCAGTGCAAGCTAGTTATATTCTCTGTTGCTTTGACAACAAGATTTGTGAAAATCTCTGCCTGCAAAATCAGATACTAAGAATTTCCTCATGGTATTTCAAATGCATACAGCCATTTACTAACACATTATTTACATATTTTTTGTGTTCTAGAATAATTAGAATTTTATTAATGAGTACATCCTTACATTTATATTTATCATTCAATGCATATTGCAGGGTCAAGAATTTAATTTAACCTGAGGTAACAAGTAAGACAATCCCCATTAATAAAATGAGTGAAAATACTTTGGAAACATTTAACTATTTTATGTTTTTATTTTTTGTCAAAATCCTGTCATTAGTGTAACTCTTTACAAAATCATGGGACCTGGTCTGATTTGAGAGCAATGGTTTATAATTCTGATGACACAAATATATTGATGTTGTATTTCCTGACATCAATGCAAAAGGAATAGTGACTTAGCCCTGTCAAGCATGCAAACTTGATAAATAAAAAATATATTGTTTTAGATAGGAATTTTACAGTAGATGCCATAACTAAGGGTAGTTTCTCCTGTTCAGTCCACTGCTCAGGCCAGTCACCTTTTATCAGTGGTTACAAAAATTTTGCAGAATGAGAGGAAGAGGTTGATCTGCTGAACTGTCATATCCTCACTGGGAAGACAAAGTGTAATTAGGCTAGGAATAAAGTAATACCCCAGGAAAAAAAAATGCTTAGGATTGGGAAATGAAGGATCATGAGAATATTACACAGTAGGATTAAGATTAGGATATCTGTGTTTTCCTAGTATTTATTCAAAAGCTTGGGCAAGTTTTTTTTTTTTTTCCGCAATCCAGATTTCTTTAATTTCTTTTGCCTGTGATTGGAAAGACAAATTGACTTTGTATAATGTGGGAATTGTCTATAATGACAGTTCCAGAATCACCATGTTTTAAAACCTCCTTTATTCTTACTCTGTGTCAGATTCAATTTTAAGCTGCTCCTTGCAGTTTTAAATATGTGCATTGTGCAGTTTTAAAGGGTCTATATGTTCGAAGTTTGAAAACTTTGAACATTAAATAATTGAATTTAAATGTTCGAAGCTTCAAACATCAAACATATAATAAAAAAAATGGAACTTACCTAACTAGTGTAGTTATATGTTATATATAAAGTTAAGTTACATAAGTTATAAAACTTCGAACATATGATACATACCCGCTTTAAACACTGTAATCTGTTTTCAAAATGCATGGCCATCATATATTGCTAAAATTAGGGGAAAAGGTGCTTAGAGTCACTAAGATGTTTGATAAAGTCAATACACAGATACCGTATTTGTCTTTAAATGCCATGTCATGAATTCACCAATCTGTTTTCTGCAGCACTGGAGAAGTAAGTCAAGAAAATATATGAAAATGTTTCCTTTAATGTTGTTGTTCATAGTAGGCAATGGATCAACAAATATGAAAAACAGATGATATGATGTTGAGAAGAGGAAAGATATTTAAATGAAGACAAGTTTCACTTAAATTAGGTGCTTCTTTGTATTTAATGAAAGAAAGTGTAACATTTGTATTTTTATGTTACTTAAATTCACATGTTAAGTGTAATTTAAGTACAGTGACATATGGAAATATTTATGTGTTCTAATCGTTATACCATTTGGTAACAATAACTAAACAATAAGATCTGATGAATTAGAATTTATATGCAGATATATGCGGTATGACATAATCATATAATATCTTTGGCTGTCAGAAATATTTAAAGGGAAACCAAGTTAAATATAAAAGATGTCTTTAAATGATATATCTCTTCTTTCTGTTCTATTTTCATTTATGTTCTAAACAGAATTTTATAGTTGAGAAATCTGTTTGTGTCTTTCGGCTTTTTCCCGGTTAGGTGTCGCCACAGCGGAACTCCGGTCTGCTAATGATTGGCAGTATATTTTTACATACTGGCTTGCCGGGCCTAACGCATAACCTTCAACGAAGGAATGCCCATTCACGCATGTCACCGCACAGAAGACATTCTAACTGAGAATCGAATGGGCAACGTCTAACTGTGAGGTGACAACGCTACCGCAGCACCACCACCGCGGTATAGTTGAGAAATCTGTTACCTTTCTAAATTTTGTATGCAGTACTTTTAAAATCTAACCCAGTTTGGTACTGAAGATGCCTCTATGTGGCACAGCTTGCTGTTGTTTTAGTAAAAGAATGTCAGAGAATGGAATGCACTTTCTTTGTTTACTATTGATTTACCCATTTGTTTCTTTGTAATAACCTTTGCAGTTGCAGTAAGCCTGATGATTTTTGTTGCCCGGGCTTCAAGAGAATCATTTCTTTACTAAACATATTGAACAAAATTAAATTAATACAGTGACAGGAGAAGTTTTAAAATGTGTCTGGGTTTCTTATATTAACAGATAGTCTAAGGCCACATAGTCTTATTACCATTCACATCTTGCCAATAGCCTCCCTAAGGCTGTACATTTTTTCTTGAGGAGAGCCATAACAGTCAATCCTGGAGTAAATTTGTGGGATTCCCAGATAGTCATCTAGTTCATGTTTAAAGGAAGATAGTGAGTTGCAGCACTAAACATGCAGGGGGAGATTATTCCAGTGAGTTAGGTGTAGCTGGATTATAAACCTGTCCCTCCAGCATGTTATATTTATCGTTTGATGAAGTTTTAAGCAATCACTGGTTCATCTAATTCCTGGTGCTTTTCTCCAAACTGCAGAGATAGAGAGAGAGAGAGAGAGAGAAAAAGCGAGTGTTCCCTTGATCTGGTGAGCTGGTGCTCCTCACTTCAGGACACGATCAAGCCAGACCCTTTTTCTGTGCCCTCAACCCTATATTGAAGATCAAAAGGAACAAAGGTATATTCTCCAGAATTTATGCTCTTCCCTTCAGGAGCAAGCTAGGTCTTTTTCTGTGCCTCTGAACTCTATTTTGTGGAGGGAAAAAAAACAGAACTCTTTCTACTTTTTAAACCTTTAGCAAGTGGCTTTTTACACCTTATACCATACACGGTGAAACTGAGACCACAAATCCAGTGCAGCCTTTCATTTCTATACTGCCATGGAAATAAATGCTGATAATGTGCAACAGATCAATGAGCATCTCCCAATCATTGACAAGAATGAAAATAAAGCTGAAAAGACCTGCCGCACACTTTGCCGCAAATTGCACCAACTGTATTAAAGCCAGTATATGTCTAATGAATAAATAAGTTGGTGTCAGCTCCTGTAAACTCGTCAATTCAAAAACAAAAAGCAAAAACAAGTCAGATTACCTTTTCAATGTTCAATCCCGGTCTGTTCAGACCAAAAGAAATGCAATGTGCACTCCTGTTGACTTGTTAATTATGGTCTGAATAGACCGGGACTAACTGCCGACAACGGAATTTTGGTCTGTTTCCGTTATTTGTTTCTAGTATTTTGCAACAAGTCAACAGGAGTGCACATTGCATTTCTTTTGGTCTGAACAGACCGGGATTGAACATTGAAAAGGTAATCTGACTTGTTTTTGCTTTTTGTTTTTGAATTGACGAGTTTACAGGAGCTGACACCAACTCTTTTATTCATTAGACATCTCCCAATCATTACCCACAGCACCCTGAATGTGGGTTGGCTTTCCCCTTTGCCCACCAAAGCTACACTTCTGGATTTAGTGCCATGGTTCTAATATTGGTAGAGATATTGGATGTACAGCCATACAACAGGTCCAGCACATGAATGAATCTAACAATGTCTGTTTTCAAAGATCATCTAAAAAAAATTCACAAGGACGCCTGGCTAGGCTGCTGTTCCTCTCAGGGCTGTGTCTAACACAGACAGCCTGCTCCTAACTGCCACTTTTCCAAATATTTATTGTTTTCCAAAACATTTAAGCCTTGGTAATAAAGAGTGATGATTTAATTGTAATTATAATGTATAATAAAACAAGTCACTTGTAATTGCAGTTATATCACCAGTCTTAGATTTTTTTTTCCCCAAGTAACATTGTTATGCCCATAACTTTCTACTCTGCCCACAAAGGGGTGTATTACCCTAGTGCAGCCTGAATAAGTTGTGTAACTTCTACTTTAATGCACATATTTATACGTTTCCTCATGCATGCCCGTGTTCACAGCTGTTCCACTTCAGATGTTTGCACATAATATATTTGGTTTCAACACAATATTTTTATTCCACCAATGTGAATATATTGTAACAGTGTAATGTGAACTAGCCCAATATACCGCTGTGTAGCATTTTTCTTATACAGCAATGTCAGAAACAATACTAATGTTCAATTTGCCTGTGTTAGTCTTCATTGTCTCTTGTCTTATATTAAGCTTTTCTCCATGGTTCTCTACTGACACCCAGTAAGAACTCCTGAGTCAACAAATGAAAATTAATAACTAATAATTCCCAGGAACTGAATAATATGTCTAAGTTACACATTTTTCCCAATGAACAGAGTGGACAAAGTCATATAGTCATAAAGCAAGATTTCTGGTCACTCTAAATTTAATCAAGGGGTAATAACAGATTCTCATGACGCCTAAGGCCAAAGAAGAGACAGCATTCTCTACCCCTGATGGCCTTTGCCATTATACTGTCTTACTGTTTGGGCTGTGGGTCCATGTCAGTTTTCAAAGGCTCATTAACAGAGTTTAGAAATTTCCCACTGGGTAATCAGCTGCATATCTTCAGAGGACTTGTCATCAGCAGGAGTGGACATACCGTTATTTCCCCAAAAAGCAATTCCATTTCATTATTTCTTTTCATCTTTATCTCTTGTATTCTACTCATCATTGCAAAAAAAAAAAATACTGTCATTTTCTTTCCCATCTAGTAAAAATACTCTTCATTATTACTTCGATTATGTTTTATATATGTTTTACTTCATATTTGAATATAAATCAATCATATTATTTTACAATACTTTATTTATAGAGAAAGGTATGCTAGTGTTTTCTGCTAAATAATTGTAAAATCTTTTTATCCAATTGCATTTAAACATTCTTGCACTATTTCTTCCTCATTTCAGTATTACAAATGCACAATATCATATATATTATCTTATAACCTGAACCTCCTGCCTGAACCTCCTTGTGTTCTGACTGTGCTTCTCAAACATTTTGGAAATATAGAGTATATTTCAGAGCATTTATTATAAATGTAATTGCCTTAATATTGCTACAACTCAAGTGCTCTAGGTTGCACTGCATCTGAAGTGTTTGTGTGTTTTAGCTGCTTTTCTGTATATATAGACTTCTCTGTTTCGTTAACTAAATAAGCTCTGCAAAGTTGTTTTGTTGCATTCCTGCCTGTATTTCTGAGGTTTTTTTGCACTTTTAAAGTTTGTTTTTGCTTAGTTTAACTGGTAGGCTACACACTCGAGTGCGCTAGCCGATTTAAAGCATTTACTGTGTTTCTGTACCTAATTTCTGCTACTTTGTAAAAAAAAAAAAAAAATCCTTGTTTCCCGCCTTTACTGAACTAGAATAGCCAGTCTTCAGGTATTGCTGGTCTCTGGGCTGTGTCATAGTTCCTGTGTTGTCCATATCCTTATTTGGATAGGAGGAAGCTTCTTTGTTCACCAGTGAGAGTGGGGAGCTCTGAGCAGCAGCCTATCTGTCCCTTGAGGAGTGGTTCCAGCCCAGTGACCTGTAGCTTATTGGCCATTTTGGGCCATTTCCTATCTCTTTCTAACCCCCTGCTTTAAAGCCAGCTTTAGCGTGCTTTTGCGCTTGTAATTTACAGTGTGTCCTGTTTGTTGCATTTACCTGTTGAGGCTACACACTCAAGTGCGCTAGCCTGTGTTACATATTTATTGCATTTTTCTGCTGTTTGTTGCAAAAAAATATATATATATCCTTGTTTACCATCTTTCCTGACCTAGAGTAGTCCAAATACAGGCTTTGCTGTATTCTGGACTTTTGGAAAGTTCCTGTGTTGTCCATTTCCTTTCTTGGATAAAGGGAGGCTTCTTTGTTCACCAGTGGCAGTGGGGAGCTTAGAGCAGCCTATCTATCCCTGGAGGAGTGTTCCCAGCACAAGAATCTGGTAGTCTATTGGCCGTTTTGGGCCAATTTCTAGCTCTTTCAAGTCCCCCTGTATAAAACCCGCTTTGACGCGGTTTGTGCACTTGTTACTACTCAGCCAAGCTCCCCGTGGTCCTGCAGAGTGGTGCTAGCAGCAGAGAGGCTAAAAGAGTGACTGCTAACCTGATAAAAGTGTTTTTTTTCCTGCTACTACCTGGGTGACTGTCCGATCTAGCTAAACTGCAAGTATGTCTGCTTCTTGAACTGTTTTAAACTGCTTAAAGTTGTTTTTGCACCTGCACTTTTAAAGTTTGCCCTGCTTGTTGCATTTACCTGCTGAGGCTACACACTCAAGTGAGCTAGCCTGTGTTACATATTTATTGCACTTTCCTGCTGTTTGCTGCAAAAAAGAAAGAAAAAAAAATATCCTTGTTTCCCATCTTTCCTGACCTAGAGTAGTCCAAATACAGGCTTTGCTGTATTCTGGACTTTTGGAAAGTTCCTGTGTTGCCCATTTCCTTTCTTGGATAAAGGAAGGCTTCTTTGTTCACCAGTGGCAGTGGGGAGCTTGGAGCAGCCTATCTATCCCTGGAGGAGTGTTCCCAGCACAAGAATCTGGTAGTCTATTGGCCATTTTGGGCCAATTTCTAGCTCTTTCAAGACCCCCTGTATAAAACCTACTTTGGCGCGTTTTTTGTGCTTGTTACTACTCAGCCAAGCTCCTTGTGGTCCTGCAGAGTGGTGCTAGTGGCAGAGAGGCTAAAAGAGTGACTGCTAACCTGATAAAAGTGTTTGTTTTCCTGCTACTACCTGGGCGACTGTCCGATCTAGCTAAACTGCAAGTATGTCTGCTTCTTGAACTGTTTTAAACTGCTTAAAGTTGTTTTTGCACCTGCACTTTTAAAGTTTGTCCTGTTTGTTGCATTTACCTGTTGAGGCTACACACTCAAGTGCGCTAGCCTGTGTTACATATTTATTGCATTTTCCTGCTGTTTGTTGCAAAAAAGAAAAAAATGTCCTTGTTTTCCATATTTCCTGACCTAGAGTAGTCCAAATACAGGCTTTGCTGTATTCTGGACTTTTGGAAAGTTCCTGTGTTGCCCATTTCCTTTCTTGGATAAAGGGAGACTTCTTTGTTCACCAGTGGCAGTGTGGAGCTTGGAGCAGCCTATCTATCCCTGGAGAAGTGTTCCCAGCACAAGAATCTGGTAGTCTATTGCCATTTTGGGCCAATTTCTAGCTCTTTCAAGTCCCCCTGTATAAAACCTGCTTTAGCGCGGCTTTGCGCAATTTTGCGCATAGCGCAGCATCTGGCAGCGCCGCTTAATTGGGTTTAAACCATTCTCGGCTCCACAAAGTCTGCTTTTCACTTTTTCCCTTAGATCTGATCTAGTTCTCATAATAAACACCCAATTCCCACTCTAAAGCCTGGCACTTGCTCACTAAAGCAATTATATAAGTCAGCACTAAAAAATTAAAATCACTACACCCTCACAAACTCCCCTTGAGTACTTTGTCCCCCATTGGTCCTTTTTTTCAAATATAAAGGAATTCCCAATACTATTCTAGCATATCCAAAGGTCAGTTGTCAATCTCCTCTCCGGTCCAGCTGGTGAATCTGGGAATATTGAGGCAATGTTACAACTGCCTCATGTACACAGACAACTCTCTCCTCCTCCCAGAAATTCCAACATATGTGAGAGATGCAACCATATAGCCAAACTGGAGGCTAAGCACTCTCAACTCAGTACTGGCATAACCAGTCAGGAGGAGAAGGAAACCACACTCACTACAATTCCAGTCTCACATAGACCCACCACGACAGCAAACCAAACACATAAACACACAAAAACATACTCGGAGGCTCTAAATAAAAATCTGCCTAAGCAGCAGAGATCTCCAAAGCAGACACCCAAGCAACCGCTACCCCAAAACAAAACACATGCAACACATAGCTCACAAAGCCAGTGTGCCGAACAGTCACAGCCCTTAAGGCTAAACAACACACCTGATACACTTGTAATAGGTGACTCTATCGTCAGGCACACTGACGTCCCGCTCACCAGGCTGAACAAGGAGAAGGTCACGGTGAGCTGCCTGTCGGGCACAAGGATCCGCCACGTAACACAAGCACTCAGGTCACTCCAGGGCAAGTACAAATATGACTCAGTCATTGTCCATGCTGGTGTGAATGACCTGAGACGTACCTCCCTGGACTACATGAAAAGAGACATAGAGGAGCTCTCTGAGCATGTAGCCCAGGCCGGTATGACCCTGACCTTGAGTAGCATCTTACCCTCACCAAGAATGATGCCACAATATGAAGACAAGATGATCAATTTCAACAATTGGCTTAAGTATTGGTGTCATTCAAAGGGGATTCAATGCCTGTCTGCCTGGGATGACATGCTCGACAAGCCACGATGCTTCGCTAGGGACGGCTTCCACCTGTCACCCCTGGGCTTTCAGATATTGGCAAAGGCTCTTACCACCCCCATAGTGCCTTTTTTGGCAAGGCTCAAAAGACAAACCCACCTCCATAGGTATCACAAGGGATAAGAAACTAAGAGTAATGCTACTCAACGCCAGAAGTCTAAACCTCAAGATGCATGCACTCGAAACTCTCCTTAGCATGGAGAACAACGATATCTGTGCAGTAACAGAAACCTGGTTCAAGGCTCCAGAGAGCACCCCAGCACTACCAGGTTATACCTCATGCCATGTTTTTCGGCCCCAAAACTTGGACTGAACCACAAAAGGAGGGGGAGTATCAATATTCATCAAAGATACCCACACCTCCAGGTTGGTGGCACAGCACGAAGCATCAGAGACTATCCATGTGCAACTAACAGTGGGTAAAACTGCCTTCCAGTTTATAGCCTGCTACAGACCATCCTCCCAAACCCAGGAACCCCACTCGGCCTTCCAGAGAACACTGGAAAATATGAAGGTATCTCCAAATACCATTATATTGGGCGACTTCAACTACCATAACATAGACTGGGAGCATTACTCTAGCTCCAACACCCTAGCCCGAAGGTTCCTAGAATTTATAAACTCAAATGCTATGGAACAACTTGTTGCCACTCCCACAAGAGGGGAAAACATACTGGACCTGATCATCACCAACATGGTGACTCTATGCCCCAGACAAGAAGTGTATCCCTCACTGGTAAGATCAGACCATAAACTAATCTCACTAGATATTCACATCCCGACCCCAGCCCCTGCCCAGAAAACCACAGTGAAAAACTTTTCTAAAGCAAATTTCACACTCCTCAAAACCAAGGTGGAATCCTTCAAAGCCCCCAGGCCTGTGGAAAATATGGCCCGGACCGCAGAATCCTTTATAAATGCATTCTATGAACACCTTCAGGAATGCATGGATCATGCAATCCCAAATAAAACCAAGACCCAATCCTCCAAAGTTAGGCGTCCTGTCTGGTGGACCCCAGCCATAAACAAACTATACAATAGAAGGAGGAAACTACTACATGATAGAACAAAATCCCAAAAAAGGGAAGGCATCTCTGATCAGTATTAGCAAAAAACTATGGGCACTCATAAAATCGTCTAAGTCCAGCTTCGAGAGAAAAATTGCACAGGACACTAAGGATAATCAAAAGGCTTTCTTTAGTTATGTTAGGAACCTGGGTGGGAATTCCCAGATATGCTCAGAATTAGTCCAAAATGACAAAAAATACACCGAACCCACAGACATTGCCAACATCCTAGCTGACAGGTTCAGCGCAAACTTCTCCCCCCCTTCCCCACCAAAAGTGCAAATATCTATCCCAGCTGAGTGCTCGCCCCCGATATCTCAGATGCTCAGGTAAGAGCCACCCTCTCCAAAGCAAAAACACAGCATCAATGGGACCAGGCGGTGTCCCGGCTGTCCTACATGAACTCCAAGAAGAACTAAACCCAAACGTAAAACTAATGTTCAATCTCAGCCTTACTACAGGATATGTACCCAAAGAGTGGCGTACAGCAACAGTGGTCCCTCTCCACAAAGGTGGTGCCTCAATGGATCCTGGAAACTATCGCCCCATAAGCCTGACTAGCTTGGTCTGCAAAGCTATGGAAAGGATCATCATGGACCTCATAAATAAAGATATTGGGGACCTACAGACACTGGATCCTACCCAGTTTGGCTTTGTTAAGGGCAGATCCTGCCTCTTAAACCTGGTTGATTTCTTTGAAACAGTCACCAAGGCCATTGACGAGGGGAAGGTGGTCCACACAGCCTAACTGGACCTTGCAAAAGCCTTCGATACAATACCCCACTCAGGCATTATAGATAAGCTCACCAGCTTAAATATAAACCCTGTGTCACTAGATGGGTTGCAAACTGGCTCAAGGACAGAACCCACATGGTTAGAATTGCTGGAGCCATGTCAGACTCCAAACCAGTTACAAGTGGCGTCCCACAAGGCTCAGTCCTGGGACCTCTCTTGTTCGGTATATATTTCTCGGAGGTACAGGCTAACATGGAAGGACTGTGGCTGACCAAGTTCGCAGATGACTGCAAACTGGGCACCATAATCGACTCTCCAGCCGACACAAGCATCCTCCAAAAGGGCCTCATAGAAACAGACAACTGGTGCCAGAGCCATGGCCTCAAGCTAAATGCCAAATAGTGTAGAGTCATCCCCTTTGGCAAAAACAAAGTGCCCACAAATTACCACATAGGTGGTAATCCATTAAGTATGGAAAAAGTAATTAGGGACCTGGGGACACAAGTTGATAGCAATCTCTCAATTGACAACCACGTGGCCAAAGTGGTTAGAAAAACATTTTATATAGCCCATATGAAGGGATTCACATCTAGATCAGGGGAGGTCATCGTGCCTCTTTACTCATCCCTCATCAGGCCAATAATTGAGTGCAATGCCCCTTTTAGGATGTACCTTACCAGACACCTGCAGCAACTGGAAAGACCCCAAAAGTTCCTCACCAAGAGGATCAAAGGGCTCAAGCAGATGCCATATGCTGCCTGGTTAAAGAAACTCCAGCTCTGCTCAGTGGCATACCGCCTGCTCAGAGGTGATCTGTGCCTGACGTATAAAGCCATGTCCAACCTGGAATTAATGGACATGCTGCACCTCAGAAAATCCAAATTCCATCGAGCTACATGCTCGAGAGACTTGAACCTCAGCACTGAAATAAATAGGACATGCTGGAGGGACAGATTCATAACCCAGAGGCTCCCTTCACCCTGGAATAAAATCCCAGTCCAGGTTAGGCAGAGTCCCTCATTGACTCTCTTCAAGAGGAATCTTGATGAGTGGATGGGAGATATTAGGTTTACCCCGGGTATCACTTCTGTGTCACTGTTAGACAGAGGCACAGTATACTAACCTCGAAAAAGGGCATAGCAAAATTCATTTAAAATGGGTGGAGAAAGCCAAACACACTCTGGCTAGGTTTATTAATGTCCTAGGCAGATAGCCTAGTATGAACCTATGAACCTATAATGCATTTTATATCTAAGCAATACTTACTTTTACTTGAATATTTTTATTGTAACATTTACAAAGCAAGGAAAGAAAAGGGAACACTGAACATTTTCATTAGGAGTTAACTAAAGCAACAGTAGTACAATCATTATTAAATTTTCATTACAACTTCAATGTAAATCAGTGTTATATTTTGACAATAAAAACTCTAATTTGTTCCAATAAATCAGTTTCAAAGGATTGTTTCACATTTTCCAATTTTAGTGCATCTTTTTTCATTTTTGCAAAAACAGTGGCAGTTCATTTGGATATGATAACCAAAAAAAAAAAAACATAGAGCACTATTATATTGACTGTATATCTTTCTTATTATTGCTGAAGCTATTTCAGACTTTACTTTTATCTTTTTTCCCAGGATTCAGCAAGCTCTGCATGGAGTGCCTGAATAGTGCTAGAGCTGCTGCATGCAATATGGCAGACGAGCGATCCAGGATCGAGCCCCCGAGATGTGAACGAACGCCACTACACTATTCCCACACGGACACCCCTGCCATATGATAATTACCTCATTTGCTGGTGAAAACCATGCAAATGCGGTGAATTAGTGATCCAGGAAGAAGGCAGGCATCTGTGCAGGAATAGTGTAACCTGCAGAAATGTATTCGGTTACTAAATGTATTTGGTGACTAACCAAATACATTTCTGCAAATTGCAAAATGGAGGCATGACAGCTCAAAAGAAAGCATGTATTCTATGTAGTAGGCATGCCAATGGCCAAATATATGGCCATTGGCATGAAAAATAGCTGAAATTTTATAAAAAAACAAGTTTTATTTTTTTGGCCAATCTTGGCTGTTTAAGCATAGGGCAGTGGTGAGCAAACAGAATCTTCACAAAAATAAAAAAAAGGGAGAAATAAGCTTTTATACTCAAATCTGCATTTTGCCATAATAGTCAATGGCATGCATACTAAGGGGGAAGGCTCAGTGTGAGTGTGGTAACTATGAATTAGCATTCTGGTTTATGCAAATGAGGGGATTGATACTGAATCACAGATTTCCTCTCAGTGTTACCTTGCACCCAACTGTGTAGGTGCAGCAACACCATTGTATAAGTAGAAGAGGTAGATGACCTCATAAGGGTGTGTGTCATGCATGCTGTAAGCGTAATGGAGCTCTGTGGCCCATGGCTGCCCTTATCTAAGTACAGCTAAGGAAGGGTGTGTGTCTCACACTGTTGAGCACTGTTTTCCTTGCTGAAATGTGTGTGCACGCCGCGCACCAGGTTTAAAAAAAAAAAAACAGGAAATAGCAGCACTGTGCACATCTGAGCACTGAGTATGTGCAGCATGCCTCAGGGCTTAAATGGGGAGGAGATGGAAAGGGGAACAGCAGTAGGAAGGCAATCAAGGAGAATTAGCATAGCTGGCAGGTGAACTGTATCAGAATCAGCCAATTACACAGGCAGCAGCCCAGCACACTACTGTAAACTATGCAAACACTTTTCAGTCTGTTTTTTCCCACAAACTCTACATCACTTGTATACACAGATGGGGAAATTTTACCTGACCAAACTAACAAAATGTTAGGGGCTGCTGTTACTCTCATATATCAATATGTGCAAGAGGCTGAGGGTGTTGAGAATGTGAATGCTGATGACCATCCCACAGTGAGGAGGAGAAGAGTGTATAGACCCAGGTAACCTACCGGGGGCTATGTGAGCTGGAGATAGTGGAGCGCTATAGTGTGGACAGGGACATTCTACAGCAAATTGTTGAGCTGTGTTGGCCACTCCTCACACAGAAGCAACAGAGGGGAACCCATCCCAGTGGATACCAAGGTATGTGTAGGCTTAAGAATACTAGCCGCAGATACTTCCAAAGGCCAAATGGGGATATCATGGGGATTTCACAGGCATCAGCATCCAGGGTACACTACCAGTTCCTGGATGCCATGTCAGCACATGCCAGTAAGCACATATATTTCCTCAACACCCATGAGGCAATGACCAGCAATATGCATCTCTTCCACCACATAGTAGAATACCCTGAGTTAGTGGGTGCTATAGACTGCATGCACATACACATCAAAGCACCACCTGGTGAGTGGGGTAGGGTCTACATAAACTGCAAGAGCTTCCCCTCCATCAACTTCCAGGTCATGTGTGATGCCCAGGGCATTATCATGAATGTGTGTGCTGGCAGCCCTGGGAGCTATCACGACTCCAACATCTGGCATATGATACAGCTATACCAGTCATTTGCCATTGGGGGCATCACATATAACTACCTAGTGAGGGGTGTTGGCTACTCACTGCAGTCGTGGCTGATGACACCCATCAGAAATGCACACACACCTGAACACGAACATCATAATGAGGCACATGCACAAACCAGAATCATTATAGAGCATGTGTTTTGGATTCTTAAGTCATGGTTCTGCTGCCTTGACATATCCAGTGGAGTCTTGCAGTACCCTCCAGCTACATGTACAAAAATGTTCACAGTATGTGCCATGCTACACAATATGATCCTGCAGAAACAGCTGCAGCAGGAACACGGGGCAGGGCCACACAGCCCCCCAACATTGCCAATGCCATCACAGGCACAGAGTGACTCAGAGGAGGAACTACCTGAGCCTGCCCCTGTAGGCAGAAGGAGGCATGCCCAGTATACCTAGGCCTTGTCAAAGAGGTAATGCATAGCACATACACTGACATGGTAGGAATCCAGGGAATGGCACCTCTCTCTGACTCACACATACAGTAAAAGGGATGCCAAACATGACACTACCTGTGCCTTACCATGTATAGGCAGTGTACTGCATGCATCTGACATAGTCAGCCCTCCAGCACCATCTGCAGTACTGGCCCAGGCACAAGGTAAGTCACTCTGCCTATCAATTAGTGAATGTAGTAGTATGTTCTGATACTGATATCTATGGTATGGATGCAGGCATGCAAGGAAATTGTGTGGTCAAATGGGATAGCATCAAACAGCTGACAGCTATATGGAACAGCAGGAAATCCATTAAAAATACTGGTGTCAACATACTAGGCAACAGTACACATGGTGACAACTCCCACCACAGTACATGTGGTAGCCCAAATAACTGGGTGTCCGTAGGCCACACACATCTGTCAGTGAGGGTTTACATACCCACCCCCAGTCTCACCCAGCAGGACAGGTGTAGATGACCATATAGAAAGGTCAGGCTAAGGCCCTCAAATGCTGGCAGTGGTGAACAGTCCCCCTACATACCTACACAGACATAGTACAACAGGTCTGGCAGTTGCATCATACTTCTGAAGGGCAAGAAGTCTGAAACTGAAATGTATGCCAATACAATCTAACATGTGTATTCTACTGAGATGCCTCATTTGTGCAAGATAGGTCACAATACAATACTAAATGGAAGTAAACAAAGTAAGTGAAATACCACTACAGTCATTGCAAATGTGTAAAGTCATCAAGTGTTCCCCCCACAACCACCTGTAGAAATGCAGTAACATGTAAGTTTGTGGAGTAATATCAGTGGAGCACAGAGTGCCAGAGATGTCCCAATCAACATGATAAATTGGTGCATGTCTACAATATGCAGGGGTCAGTGTGCTAGGTTTATGTATGTTTAATGTTGTGTGGAAGTGGTCAGCATGTAGGTCTGCATATTGTGCCTCAGTGGCCTAGATACAGTACTGTGCTTGACCGGGCCATGTCCCAATAACTGCAGTGCCAACCAATGTGCTTCCCAATGACACCCATGTTAATGGTTGTACACTGTCCAGATGTCAATAGCAGTCTATGGTGAAAAGCAGAACAGGCCATGAACAGGGCGGCCCTACATGGAAACACTACACAGGTGGAAGTACCCTATGCAGTGCTTACAATAACTCTCAGCTGCACACAACTGTGGAATTATATATCTAGAGGTTAGAATAACATTAGTTGTCCCTCCACTATGGAATACGGGTTGTCTGCCCACTCACTGCCACACCACCAAAGCACTGTTACACACTAATGCCAGACTGCCGATGGCCATACACAAGGTGGGATATGGATAAAATCCCACTTATACCTGTGAGGCAGGTGCCCTAAGCTGACATATCACACATGCACTCAGGTCACCTCCAACACCCACAGGTATCTCACAGGTGAGATCCTTGCTGTTGGAATGATTGCAGAATGACCCCACTGACTATGACAAAACACATGATTCAGTGTGCTGAATAGGTGACCCATGCAGGTGTGTCTCTAGCCATAAGCAGCACCCTGCCCACATTCAGATTGATGGATCACTATGAACAGGAAGGATTGCCAGGAACACCTCACCCAGTTACCACTGTCACCCCAGGGGAATCCACTGGCTTGCAGCCTGGAGTGTATGAGTGACAGAATGCCCTGGTCTGATACAGATGGCCTGGATTGCTCTCACATGGCATACAGGCCTCTAGTAAACCCCAATGCCTCACTCATAGTGCCATCATAGGGGATGTCATGGGGTCCTAACTAATGACCTAACACAGTAAACAGAAAATGAATGCTACTCCATGCTGCCAAACGCCAATAGCATGCCTCTCCATGTTGTAGTGCAAGAACTGTGAACCAAGACATAAATACTGCAGTGATAAATGTCCAACTATAGAGATGCCCCTGCAATATCGCTCTCATAATGTTGGGAAGAGGATAGAATAACAGAGGGGGGGTAGAAGTATATATGTCATGGAGTGTGTGAAGTTTGAAACTCTAATGTCTGCTGATACTTACCCCTGACTGAAACCCATGAATGAATAACCACAAACCTGCTTGTAAACCACAATGTGAAGGGAAACTGACAAGATATATGATTCCTGGCTTTGTATAACCTGGGCAAATCTGTACAGCTGAGAGGTATGCCCACAGCAGGATATGGCCATTCAGTTAAGTTGAGAAATGCACAAGAAGGGGATCCCCAGTCAGCATACCACCAAGGTGCTGGATCATTTACACAGACCCATCACTCAATTGTCTGTGGCCACCCCTCCACAATGGCAGGAGTCTGCCAGAATGTCTAGCCTTTGCCTCACAATATTGGTCTCTGCTGCATTCCTTTTGTATTTCCCTGGTAAACAACTATGAGAAACCAGTGAGATATTTGTCAGTAGTTGATGGCGCAATACAATAGAATGTAAAACAGTACGTATGTCCAAACATCTATGCTAAAACAGAACATGTCACACATGCAACACAGACAGTAATAGCAAACATAGTTACACACAGCATCCCCCATGTTTGGCCCATTGTGTGTCCATATTGGCACCCGATCTACAGATATCCTGCAAAAACAGCTTGCTAGGTGTAGCTGTAGCACACAAAACCCTGGACTGGATTACAACTCTCCCTGGAATGGATTCCCACAATCAGTATAGAAGGTCATATTAGTTATGCTCCTACACTTAGAGATTGGATCACACACTCAATATAGAAGGTCATACTGGACATGCTCCCATACTTGTAGAATGGATCCCTACACTCACTATAGAAGGAAATACTGAGCATGCTCTTCACTTTGAGAAATAAAGCCCATGTCTGACAACACAGTGGATTATGGATATCTGTTGTCTGCAGATGTCTGTGCACACACACCAAAATATAAACCATTTGGTCTTCACACACACACACATACACACACACACACACACACACACACACACACACACACACACACACACACACACTGGACAGGGAAACCCACAGCCAGCTGTAGGTGGCAGATATGTGATAAATCTTCATCTGGTTTGTGTGATACACACACATATCTAAGCCCAACATACTTCAATTATTCAACCATACACACACATAGACATGGGGAAAAGAGAGACAGACAGTGAGAGAGACAGTCCCATTATGAAGCCTTTCCCACCAGTACATATCCCATAGTCCCACTCCACAGTATCTTCTAATGTATGTCACCTAAGATATACCTTTGGATGAGGGTCAGATCCATAAGCTCAAAAGCGTGTGCGATAAATGTGTAACTTACTAGAGCAAATAAATAGATAGGTATGGGTTTAAATATCAGTCTCGGTAAGGGTGTGTGTGTGTGTGTGTGTGTGTGTGTGTGTATAGATAAAAATCACTGTTTTACTCCATCCCCACCAAGTACACATCCCATTGCCCTATATCACAACATGTGCCACATTCAGTCACTGTACAGATTCATATTGTTAGCCCCAGCCCTATATGCTTGTGATAACTGTGTAACACTAGAGTACCAATAACTATTTATGTAGCAGTCCTAATGTCAGTCCTGTCAAATGTAAAAGTGTGTCTGTTTCTATGAGAGTAGCTGTGTTTGTAGAAACATGATTTTGAGGCCACTTACTATATTTCCCATTCCCCTCCTTTATCACTGCTGCTGATGTCACTCACCATTAAAGATACCTTTGGAGAGCTCTCAAATATGTAAGTTCTGTGGTGCATCTGATAACTGCGTAATACTGTACTGCAGTATACTAGTTAGGTAGGAGTTCTAATCTCAGGTCAGGCAAGTGTAATAGTGTGTCTGTATGAGGTGTCTGTGTTTGTAGACATGATTTTGAGACCATTTCCACTTACTACATTTCCCTTCCCTTTCCCTCGTTTAGCACTGCTGCTGCTGTCACTTAACATTACGGATACTTTTGGAGAGCTCTCATACATGTAAGTTCAGTGGCACATCTGATAACTGTGTAATGCTGTAGTGCAGTATACCAGTTAGGTAGAAGTTCTAATCTTAGTCCAGACAAACGTAAATGTGTGTATGTTTTTATGAGAGTGTCTGTGTTTGTAGAGCCATGATTTTGAGGTGATTCCCACTTACTCTATTTCCCTTTCCCCTACTTTAGCACTGCTGCTGATGTCACTCACTGTTAAAGATACATTTGGAGCGCTCTCAAATATGTAAGTTCCATGACATGTCTGATAACTGTGTAATACTGTAATGCAGTACAGTAGTTAGGTAGAGTTCTAATCTCAGTCCAGGCAAATGTAAAAGTGTGTCTGTTTCTATGAGATTGTCTGTATTTGTAGAGTCATGATTTTGAGGCCATTCCCACATACTACATTTCCCTTTCCCCTCCGTAAGTGCTGCTGCTGATATCACTCACCATTAAAGATACCTTTGGAGAGCTCTTAAATATGTAAATTCCGTGCCACATCTGATAACTGCATAATATGTAGGGCAGTATACTAGTTAGGTAGGAGTTCTAAACTCAGTCCAGGCAAATGTAAAATGTGTCTGTTTGTCTGAGAGTGTCTGTGTTTCTAAAGACATGATTTTGAGGCTATTCCCACTTACTACATTTCCCTTTCCCCTCTTGTAGCACTGCTGCTAATGTCACACACCTTTTAAGATACCTTTGGAGAGCACTCAAATGTTGAAGTTCTGTGGAGCATCTGATAACTGTGTAATACTATAGTGCAGTATACTAGCTAGGTAAGAGTTCTAATCTTAGTCCAGGCAAAAGTAAATGTGTGTCTATTTGTATGAGAGTGTCTGTGTTTGTAGAGACATGATTTTGAGGCCATTCCCACTTACTATATTTCCCTTTCCCCCTCCTTTAGCACTGCTGCTGATGTCACTCACCTTTAAATGATACCTTTGGAGAGCTCTTATATGTGTAAGTTCTGTGGCATGTCTGACAACTGTGTAATGCCATAGTGTCATATACTGGTTAGGTAGGAGTTCTAATATCAGTGCCGGCAAACGTAAAAGTGTGTCTATTTGCATGAGAGTGTATGTGTTTGCAGAGACATGATTTTGAGGAGATCCCCACTTGCTACATTTCCCTTTCCCCTCCTTTAGCACTGATGCTGTCACTCACTGATAAAGATACCTTTGGAAAGCTTTTAAATACGGACGTTCATCAGATAACTGCATAATACTGTAGTGCAGTGTACTAGTTAGGTAAGAGTTCTAATCTCAGTCAAGGCAGATGTAGAAGTGTGTCTCTTTGTATGAGAGTGTCTGTGTTTGTAGTGACATGATTTTGAGGCCATTCCCACTTACTACATTTCCCTTTCCCCTCCTTTAGCACTGCTGTCAATCACCACTAAATATACCTTTGGAGAGCTCTCAAATATGTAAGTTCCGTGACATGTCTGATAACAGCATAATGCTATAGTGCAGCATACTAGTTAGGTAGGAGTTCTAATCTCAGTCCAGGCAAATGTAAAATTGTGTCTGTTTGTATGAAAGTCTCTGTGTTTGTCAAGACATGATTTTGAGGCCATTTCCCCTTACTACATTTCCCTTTCCTCTCCTTTGGCACTGCTGCTGATATCACTCACCTTTTAAGATACCTTTGGAGAGCACTCAAATGTAGAAGTTCTGTGGTGCATCTGATAACTGTGCAATACTGTAGTGCAGCATACCAGGTAGGAGTTCTAATCTCAGTCCAGGCAAATGTAAAAGTGTGTCTGTTTATATGAGAGTGTTTGTGTTTGTAGAAACATGATTTTGAGGCCATTCCCACTTACTACATTCTCCTTTCCCCTCCTTTAGGACTGCTGATGATGTCACTCACCTTTAAAGATATCTTTGGAGGGCTCTTAAATGTGTAAGTTCCATGGCATGTTTGATAAATTCTTAATACTGTAGTGCAGTATACTGATTAGGTAGGAGTTCTAATCTCAACCCAGGCAAATGTAAAAGTGTGTCTATTTGTATGAGAGTGTCTGTCTTTGTATAGACATGATTTTGAGGCCATTCCCACTTACTACATTTTCCTTTCCCCTCCTTTAGCACTGCTGCTATCACTCACTGTTGAAGATACTTTTGGAGAACTCTCAAATATGTAATTTCCATGGCATGTCTGATAACTGTGTAATACTGTAATGCAATATAGTAGTTAGGTAGGAGGTCTAATCACAGTCCAGGAAATATAAAAGTGTGTCTGTTTGTATGGGAGTGTCTGTGTTTGTAGAGACAGGATTTTGAGGTCATTCTCACTTACTACATTTCCCTTTCCCCTTATTAACACTGCTGCTGATGTCACTCACCATTAAAGATACCATTGGAGAGCTCTCAAATATGTAAGTTCCGTGATGTGCCTCATAACTGCGTAGTACTGTAGTGAAGTATACTACTTAGGCAGGAGTCCTAATCTTAGTCCAGGCTAATGTAAAAGTGTGTCTGTATGAGAGTGTCTGTGCTTGTACAGACATTATTTTGAGGCCATTCCCACTTACTACATTTCCCTTTCCCCTCCTTTGGCACTGCTGCTGATGTCACTCACCTTTAAAGATACCTTTGGAATACCCTCATATATGTATGTTCCGTGGTGTGTATGATTGCTGCGTAATACTGTAGTGCAGTATACCAGTAAGGTAGGAGTTCTAATCTCAGTCCAGACAAATGTAAAAGTGTGTCTGTTTGTATGAGAATGGCTGTGTTTGTAGAGACATGATTTTGAAGCCATTCCCACTTACTACATTTCCCTTTCCCCTCCTTTAGCACTGCTGCTGATATCATTCACCGTTAAAGATACCTTTGGAGAGCTCTTTAAATATGTAAGTTTCTTGGCATGTCTGATAACTGCATAATGCTGTAGTGCAGTATCCTAATTAGGCAGGAGGTCTAATCTCAGTCCAGGCAAATATAAAAGTGCGTCTGTTTGCATGAGAGTGCCTGTGTTCGTAAAGACATGATTTTGAGGCCATTCCCACTTACTATATTTCCATTTCCCCTACTTTAACATTGCTGCTGATGTCACTAACCTTTAAAGATACCTTTGGAGAACTCTCAAAAATGTAAGTTCTGTGGCACATCTGATAACTTCGTAATACTGTAGTGCAGTATACTAGTTAAGTAGGAGTTCTAATTTCAGTCCTTGCAAATGTAAAAGTGCATGTTTGCATGAGAGTGTCTGTGTTTGTCGAGACATGATTTCGAGGCCATTCCCACTTACTATGTTTTCCTTTCCTCTCCTTTAGCATTGCTGTTGATGTCACTCACCTTTGAAGATACCTTTGGAGAACTCTTAAATATGTAAGTTCCGTGGTGCATCTGATAACTGCGTAATACTGTAGTGCAGTATACTAGTTATGTAGGAGTTCTAATCTCAGTCCAGGCAAATGTAAAGATGCATCTGTTTGTATGTGAGTGTCTGTGTTTGTAGAGACATGATTTTGAGGTCATTCCCACTTACTACATTTCCCTTTCCCCTTCTTTAGCACTGCTGCTGATGTCACTCACATTTAAAGATACCTTTGGAGATGTCTTAAACATGTGGGTATGTGGCATGTCTGATAACTGAATAATGCTGTAGTGTAGTATGCAAATTAGATAGCAGTTCTAGTCTCAATCCAGGCAAATGTAAAAGTGTGTCTGTTTGTATGAGATTGTGTTTATAGAAACACAATTTTGAAGCCATTCCCACTTACTACATTTCCCTTTCCCCTCCTTAGCACTGCTTCTGATGTCACTCACCTTTAAAAATACCTTTGCAGAGCTTTCACATATGCAAGTTTCATGGCACATCTAAAATAACTGCATAATACTATAGTGCTGTATACTAGTTAGTTAGGAGTTCTAATCTCAGTCCAGACAAATGTAAAAGTGTGTGTTTGTATGAGAATGTCTGTGTTTGTCAAGATATGATTTTGAGGCCCTTCCCACTTACTACATCCCCTTTCATCTCCTTTAGCACTGCTGCTGATGCCACTCACCTTTAAAGATACCTTTGGAAAGCTCTCAAGTATGTGGTTCTGTGGAATGTCTGATAATTGCGTAATACTGTACTGCAGTATACTAATTAAGTAGGAGTTCTAATCTCAGTCCAGGCAAATGTAAAAATGTGTCTGTTTGTATGAGAATGTCTGTGTTTGTAGAGACATGGTTTTGAGGCCACTCCCACTTACTACATTTCCGTTTCCCCTCCTTTAGCACTGTTGCTGATTCCACTCACCTTTAAAGATACATTTGGAAAGGTGTTAAGCATGCAAGCTCTGTGGCGTGTCTGATAAATGTGTAATACTGTAATAGCAATGACTAGATATGTAGGGGGTTGAATCTCATTCCTGGCAAGTGTGTGTCTGTGTATCTGTCAGTATGTGGTTGTGTTGTTAACATTGTGATGCATATACATTGTGGGGGCGTTGCTACACTTTTGTGTGGTCTACACAGTACACTATTAAATGTTCACTGTACATGGTCGACTTTTGTGGTAGCTGTGGACACTCTGCAATCCTACAATCCATTTGTAATGTGAAATAACTATAGAACAGTATGGAGTTTAAAACAACTATGTTAGCCTTGTAGTCCTGGGATACAATACCACACTCAGGAATCATAGGCAAACACACTCATCGATTCATTAATTCCTATGTCACTAAGTGGTCCACAATACGGCTCAGGGATATTACCCAAACTGTGAAAGCAAACCCCATGTCAGACTGACAAACAGTCATGAGTGGTGACAGCCTACCAGTCATGAGTGGAGTACCACAGGTTCTTGTCCTGGGTCAACTCTTATTTGTTATATGTGGCTCTGAAATCCAGCCAAACATGAATAAACTGTGGTTAGCAATGTTTACAGACATTGCTAATTAGGGGCTATGTTCACATCCCCAGAATATGTAAACATCCTGCATAAAGTTGCCATTAACACCTCAAATTGTTGTCAGAAAACTGGCCTTAGTCGCATTGTCAAGAACTGTGTTCCAGTCCCCTGTTGAATCAATGTGTTGTCCACAAATGACAACATTGGTGGTAGTCCAATGGGCACAGATCTCCTTATAGGTGGTATGACCACCACATTGCCACTGTGGCACATTGCATAAGTAAGGGTGTGGCATTGAGGAATGGAGAGGTCAGTGTCTCCCTCTACACTCCACTCAGTAGGACAATCCTGAGTTTGAGACCTGGGATAGATATTTCTGTAGTGTTAAATGACCAGATTGCATGATAAATTTGAGAAAGTAAGAATAATTCTTTGAGCCCAGATGGTGCAGTTGTATGTTCACTTACTCTAGTATAGAGGGGCCTGGGTTCAAGACTTGACAGCACTGATTATTTTGTTGCTGGGCAGAACAAGGGCTGTTGGATATATATATATATATATATATATATATATATATATATGTGTGTCTGTGTGTGTGTGTCTGTGTGTGTGTGTGTGTGTATGTATATATATATATATATATATATATATATATATATATATATATATATATATATATATATATATATACACACACACACACATATATAAATATACATATATGTGTGTGTGTATATATATATATATATATATATATATATATATATATATATATATATATATTTATATGTGTGTGTGTGTGTATATATATATATATATATATATATATATACATATATATATATTTATATATATATATATATATATATATATGTGTGTGTATATATATATGTGTGTATATATATATATATATATATATATATATATATATATATATATATATATATATATTTATTTATTTATATAGGTTCATAGGTGTGTACTAGTCTAATGGCCATGGAGCCTTTACAAGCCTAGCCCATAGGATTACCCTGGCATTGTGCCACCCAACCTTAGTTCCTAGTGCCTCTGTCGAGTAGAGCCACTGGTGTGATCTCCGGGGTGAATTTTCTATTTTCCATCCACTCATCAAGATTTGTCTTGAAGAGGGTCAGTGAGACAGCCTGCTTGACATCTATGGGAAGTCTATTCCATAGCATGGACAGTCTCTAGGTTTTGAACCTATACTTTCAGCATGTTCTGTTGATTGTGGTTATGAGGTGGAGCATGTGGTGTGGAGGGATCTGGATTGCCTTTCATGTAGCATTTCTAACAGAGCTGAGTCAGACATGGCTTTGTTCATCAAGCAGAGATCGCCACTAAGTAGCCGATATGACA
Source organism: Protopterus annectens (assembly GCF_019279795.1). Taxonomy (NCBI): domain Eukaryota; kingdom Metazoa; phylum Chordata; order Ceratodontiformes; family Protopteridae; genus Protopterus; species Protopterus annectens. The sequence continues at coordinate 849,678,895 of NC_056749.1, read as the reverse complement.
CAAAGAATAGTTGAAGTTTTTTGACTCTGTCCATATAGGTCAAGTGTTTAAGGCCTAGGATCCTCTTTCTGTGGTACTTTTGCAGCATCTCCAGTTGTTGCAGGTGTCTAGTGAGGTACATGCCAAATGTAATATTGTACTCAATGATTGGCCTAATGAGGGAAGAGTAGAGGGAGACAATGACCTCTTTGTTCCTGGATGCAAAACCCATAATAATGAGATGTGCCACATAGAAAGACATTCTGATGACAGTGGCAATGTGGTGGTCAAAAAAGGGTTTGCTGTTAACCTGTGTTCCCAGATGTCTTATAATGCCTTCTGTGTTCAGTGGACTGCCATCAACGTCATAATTCAAGGGAACAGGGTTTATCGCAAGGGGGATGATGACACCTTTTTTGGCATTGACCTTAAGGCCATGGTTCTGACACCATCGTTGGTCTCATTTAGGCCTTTCTGTAAGATGTCAACATCACTTGGAGAGTTAATAGTAGCTCCCAACTTGCAATCATCTGCAAACTTTGCCAGCCAGAGTCCCTTCGTGTTGACCTGGACTTCAGAGAAGTAGATACGAAACAGGAGAGGACCCAGGATCGAACTCTGTGAGACTCCACTCATGTCTGGTTGGCAGTCTTACTTAGAGTCAGCTACTTTCACACTGTGGGTTCTATCTGTGAGGCAGTTTGCAGCCCACCTTTTGACATAGGGGTTGATGCCTAGCTTAGTGAGTTTTTCTAAGATTCCTGAGTGGGGAATGGTATCAAAGGCCTTGGCCAGATCATGGTAGGCTGTATGAACCACCTTGCCTTCATGCACAGCTCTGGAGACTGACTCAAAGAAGTCAATGAAGTTAGCAGGCATGATCTACCCTTCACAAAACCAAACTGTGTAGGATCCAGAGTTGGAGATTACCTATTTCCTTGTTTATTATGTCCATGATGATGCATTCCATAGCCTTGCATATCAGACTCGTCAGGCTAATGGGGTGATAATTCCTGGGGTCTGTAATCACTCCTCTTTTATGGAAAAGGATGACTGTAGCAATGCGCCATTTGGTAGGGACAAAGCCTGAGGTGAGGCTGTGATTGAACAGGGCACACAGGAGAGGTACCAGTTCACTCTGTAGTTCATGTAGAACACATCCAGGGATATTGTCAGGTCTCATAGAAGCTATATTCTTGGCCTAGGAAAGTGCTGTTTTAACCTGTGCAGCAGTAATACTGGGTGCTTGGCAATCTACTGGTATTGTGATTGGTCCTTTGGGGGGGTAGAGTTAAAGTAAAGTTAGCACTGAATCTGTCGGTCAGTATATTTGCAATTCCTGTTGGCTCGGTATAGGAGGTACCATTGTGCAGTAGCTCAGAGCAAATCTGGGTAGTGCCGTGGAGATTCTTTACATAACTATAGAAGGCCTTGTGGTTGTCTTTACTATCTGCTGCATTTCTATTTTCATAGCTAGCTTTAGAGAATTAGATTAGGGATCTCAACATTTTGTTGAAGTTGATAAGGGAGTTTTTCCAGTCTTGGAACTTCACCTTATTCCGCATCAGTTTCCTCTCTCTCTCTCTCTCTCTGTATATATATATATATATATATATATATATATATATATATATATATATATATATATATATATATATATGTATATATATATATATATATATATATATATATATACATACATATATATACATATACATATATATATGTGTGTGTGTATATACATATATATATATATATATATATATATATATATATATATATATATATATATATATATATATATATATAGGATCCAGACACATGCTCGACTAGCATATATCCGAATCAGAAAACATCGAAAACACATACAAGAAAACGCTTAACATCGACAAGCACTTCCGTGTATGTGTGCCTGTTTTGTAGATCGGACTTGAGTGTGGGTAAGGGAAAATTCTCTTTTCCCCACTGTAGTGTGATCTCAGAGTGAGAATAATAGAATAATAAAGTAGGGAGGTGTGTGGGGGGTGCAGGGGGGGCAAAGCCCCCCCCCAGAAACGTAGATTTTTTTTTTTAACTACACATACACGGAAGTGCTTTTCAATGTTAAGCGCATTCGTGTATGTATGTTCAATGTTTTGTGATTCGGACATATGCTAGTCGAGCATGTGTCCTAGACCCATATATATATATATATATATATATATATATATATATATATATATATATATATATATCTTTATATATATGCAGATATAACCCATTATTTAAAGAGAGAGACAGAGAGTGAGATAGGAAGCTATATAAATCTGCTATTGTGGCCATAACTTGTTTCAAGATTCTTTCCTTTTATATATTTAATTTTCAGATTTTAAACTCTCTGGGCCAGATTCACGAACAGCTGATTTCTGTGCAGGAACAGTTTTGGAGCTCCTGCATGCAAATTAGGTGATTTTGCGATCCAGCAAGCTGCCATGTGTCCCTGCTAGAACAGTGTCAGTGCAGAAATGTGTTCAGAAAATAACTGAGTACATTTCTACAACTGACAAAACGGAGGCATGACAGTGCGTGGAAAAGCATGTATTATGTTTAATAGACATGCCAAATGGCCAAATATAAGGCCATTGGCATTGAAAACAGATTTTGTTTTTAAATTAAACTTTTTTTTTTGTTGTTCATCTCGGCCGTTTAAGCTTAGGTCAGCAGCACGCAAATGGGTTCATGCCAAAAGAAAAACAAAAAAATGGGAAAAGTCAATTTTAAGTGAATTCTGCATTTTGCCATTATAGTCACTGGCATGCAGAATGTAAACAATACTAGGGAGCACTGGTTGTCATTGGGAATGGGTCTGTTTAAGTACAGTAACTAATGACCTACACACTGCGGTATGCAAATGAGGGGAGTTATACTGAATCACAGATTTCTTCAAAGTGTCAGCTTGTACCTAACCGTGTAGGTACAGCAATATAACAGTACAAGTCTAAGAGCTGAATGATTTCATAAGAGGGTGTGTCATGCTTTCTGTAAGCTCATTGGATCTCTCTGGCCGGTGTTTGCCCTTAGCTAAGCACAGCTAAGGAAGGGGTTGTGTCAGATGTACCTGAGCATTATATATATAGCCTAAACAGGTGTGCACACCACGCACTGGATTTTAATCCAAAAAAAAGAGGAAATGGCAGCACTGTTTATATTTAAGCACTCAGTATGCACAGCGCACCTCGGGGCTTAAATAGGAAGGAAGTGGGAAGTGGAAACAGCAGCAGGAAGGCAATCAAGGAGAACTAGCATAGCTGACAGGTGAAATGTATCAGAATCAACCAATTACACAGGCAGCAGCCAAGCACACAACTATAAACTATGCAACTACTTTTCAGTCTTTTTTTTCTCACAAACTCTACACCACGGGTGTATACAGACAGGGAAATTTTACCTGACAAAACTAACAAAATGTTAGGGGCTACTGTAACTCTCATACATCAATATGTGCAAGAGGCTGAGGGTGGTGAGGATGTGAATGCTGATGACCATCCCATAGTGAGGAGGAGGAAAAGAGTGTACAGACCCAGGGTAACCTACCAGGGGCTACATGAGCTGGAGATAGTGGAGTGCTATAGGGTGGACAGGGACATTTTACAGCAAATTGTTGAGCTGTGCTGGCCTTGCCTCACACACAGAACCAACAGAGGGAACCCATCCCAATAGATACCAAGGTATGTGTAGGCTTAAGATTACTAGCCACAGGTACCTTCCAAAAGCCAACTGGGGATATTATGGGGATCTCACAGGAATCAGCATCCAGGGTACTCCACCAGTTCCTGAATGCCATGTCAGTACATGCCAATGAGCACATATATTTTCTCAACACTCGTGAGGCATTGACCATCAATATGCATCTCTTCCACCAAATAGTTGAATACCCTGAGGTAGTGGGTGCTATAGACTGCACGCGCATTCACATCAAAGCACCACCCAGTGAGTGGGATAGGGTCTACATAAACTGCAAGGGCTTTCCCTTTATCAACTGCCAAGTCATGTGCGATGCCCAGGGCATTATCTTGAATGTGTGTGCTGGCAGCCCTGGAAGCTATCATGACTCCCACATCTGGCATATGACACAGCTGTACCAGCCATTTACCAGTGGGCCATCCTATATGGCCACCTAGTGGGGGATGCTGGCTACACACTGGAGCCATGGCTAATGACACCTCTCAGAAATGCACACACACCTGAACAAGAACTCCATAATGAGGCACATGCAAAAACCAGAATCATAATAGAGCATGTGTTTGGGATGCTCAATTCACAGTTCCACTGCCTGGACATATCTGGTGGAGCCTTGCAGTACTCTCTAGCTACATGTACACAAATGTTCATAGTATGTGCCATGCTACACAATATGATCTTGCGGAAACAGCTGCAGCAAGAACAACACAAAGCAGGGTCACACAGCCCCCACCATTGCCAAGGCCAGCACAGGCACAGAGGGACATGGAGGAGGAACATCCTGAGCCTGCCCCTGTAGGCAGAGGAAGGCATGCCCGGTATGTCCAGGCCTTGGCAAAGAGGCAACACATAGCACATACACTGCCACTGTAGGGACCCAGGGAATGACACCTCTCTCCGACTCACACATACAGTAAAAGAGATGCCAAACATGACACTACCTGTGCTTTACTATGTATAGGTAGGGTACTATGTGCATCTGACATAGTCAGCCCTCCAGCACTATCCTCAGTACTGGCCCAGAGACAAGGTAAGTTACCCTGCCTATCAATTTCTGAACAGAGTAGCATGTTCTGATAGTTTTATGTATGGTATGGATGCCAGCATGCAAGGGAATCAGGTGGCTGAATGGGATGGCAGCAGATAGTAGACACCTACATGGGCAGCATGAAATCCATAACAAATACTGGTGTCAACATACTAGGCAAACAAGGTACTAAACAAGGTGTCAAATCCCACCGCAGTACATTAGTGGCCCAAATAACTGTGTGTAACCATAGGACACACACATGCATGTCAGTGAGGCTCACATACCCACCACCACTAGCCTCAGCCAGCAGGACAGATTTAGATGAGCATAAAGAAAGGCTGGGCTAAGGCCTCCAATTGATGGCAATGGTGAACAGCACCCCCCCCCCAGACCTACACAGACAGACTACAGCAGGTCTGGCAGTTGTATGTTAGTTCTGAAGGGTAAGAAGTCTGAAACTGAAATGTAGGTCAATAAAACATAAGGTCTGTACTGTATTGATATGCCTGCAGTCTGCATTGTAGGTCAGAATAGAATATGAAATGGAAACCAACAGAGTGCCTGAAATGCCAGTACAGTCATAGCAAATGTTTGAAGTCATCAGGTGTACCCTCCCCCCACAATCCTATGTAGAAATGCAGTAACATGTATGCATGGGTTTAATAACAATGGAGCACAGATTACCCAAGCTGCTCCAATCTACAGGACAGATTGTTGCATGTGTACAATATGCAGGGGTCTATGTGTTAGGTTGTTGTGTGTTCAATATTGTGTGGAAGTGGTCAGAATGTATACATGGAGAGCTGTGTCTTGATGGCCTTTGGTTAGTACTGTGGATTACAGGGACATGTTCTGACAACTGCAGTGCCAATCACAATGCATCTCAGAAATACCCATGTCAGCAGTTGTCCATACTCACTGTCCAGATGTCAAACTCTGTCGCCATCTGAAAGATGGACATACCATGAATGTGAGCACATAAATACAAACAGTACACAGGTGGAAGTACCCTAGACAGAGTGGATAAAATGTAACTGTCAACTGCACACAACTTTGGAATTGTACATACATGTTAGCAGCACATTAGTTGTCAGTGTAGTATGGAATACTGATGTAGTCTAGCCAATCACTGGCAGACCACAAAAGGCACAATTATGAAGTAATGAGAGACTGCCTATGTCCATGCACAAAGCAGCATAAGGGGAATGTCTCAGGTATATCTGTGAGTCAGCTGCAAGAAGCTTCCATTCCACACATGCACTCAGCTCACCCCACTATCAGCCACAGGTTTATCTCAGGTCATATCCTTGCTGTTAGGAATGAGGACAGTATGACTCCACATCTGTATGGGGATACCCACAGAATGCAGCATGCTGAAGAGGTGTCCTTTGCAGGTGTGCTCCTAGATGTAAGCAGCACCCTGCCTGCATCCAGACCAATGGATCAATATGGACAGGAGGTATTATCAATAACACCTCGCACACTTACCCTGTCACCCCAGGGGAATCCACAGGCTTGCTGCCTGGGAATGTAGGAGTGACAGAATGCTCTGGCCTGCTACAGATGGCCTGCATCACTACCAAATGGCCTACAGTCCTCTGTCAAAGGCCCTTGCCTCACCCGTAGTGCCGATGTATGGTACCTCATGAGATCACAGCTAACAACCTAACACAGTCAACAGAACACAAATGCAAGGCCATGTTGACAAATCCCAGTAGCATGCCACCCATGTCCTACTGCATGAACTGTGGACCAATCCATAAATACCGCTGGAATGAAGGGCCAACTATAGGGATACTTCTCAGATATCACTCGCATAATATTAGGAAGAGGATAGAATAACAGAGGGGGGTGTAAAAGCATGGACGTCATGGAGTGTGTGAAGTCTGAAACTCTGGTGTGTGCCCATGTTACCCCTGCCTGCAAACCCAGGAATGGGTAGCTACAAACCTGCTCATAAACCACAATGTGGAGGGCAATTAACCAGATATATGAATCCTGCCTCTAGGTAACCTGGGTGAATCTGTACAGATGAGATTTATGGCCACAGCAGGATATGGCCACTCTGTTAAGTCAATATATGTAGAAGAAGGGGATCCTCAGCCACCATACTGGACCATTTACACAGACCCATCAGCAGGTGTTTGTAACTACCCCTCCAGAAGGGCAGGAGTGTGCAAGAATGTGTAGGCTGCGGACCACAATATTGGACTCAGCTTCATTCTGTGAGCAAATAATCTTATCTGTCAGTAGTTGATGACATAATACATCACAGTGTAAAACAGTATATATGTCTGAATATCTCTGCTAACATCAACCATGTAACACAAGCAGCACAGACAGCAATAGTTACAGTATTCCCTCTATCTTTTGCCCATTGTGACTCCATATTGTCAACCTATCTACAGATATCCTGCGGAAACAGGTTGCTAGCTGTAGGTGTAGAACACCAAACCCTGGACTGGAGTACAACCCTATCTGTATAGAAACAGACAACTGGTGCCAGAGCCATGGCCTCAAGCTAAATGCCAAAAAGTGTATAGTCATCCCCTTTGGCAAAAACAAAGTGCCCACAAATTACCACATAGGTGGTAATCCATTAAGTACAGAAGAAGTAATTAGGGACCTGGGGACCCAAGCTGATAGCAATCTCTCATTTGACAATCACGTGGCCAAAGTGGTTAGAAAAATATTTTATATAGCCCACCTAATCATGAAGGGATTCACATCTAGATCAGGGGAGGTCATCGTGCCTCTTTACTCATCCCTCATCAGGCCCATAATTGAGTACAATGCCCCTTTTGGGATGTACCTTACCAGACACCTGCAGCAACTGGAAAGACCCCAAAAGTACCTCACCAAGAGGATTAAAGGGCTCAAACAGATGCCATATGCTGCCCGGTTAAAGAAACTCCAGCTCTACACAGTGGCATACCGCCTGTTCAGAGGCGATCTGTGCCTGACATATAAAGCCATGTCCAACCCGGAATTAATGGACATGCTGCACCTCAGAAAATCCAAATCCCATCGAGCTACGCGCTCGAGAGACTTGAACCTCAGCACTGAAATAAATAGGACATGCTGGAGGGACAGATTCATAACCCAGAGGCTCCCTTCACTCTGGAATAAAATCCCAGTCCAGGTTAGGCAGAGTCCTTCATTGACTCTCTTCAAGAGGAATCTTGATGAGTGGATGGGAGATCGTAGGTTTACCCCGGGTATCACTTCTGTGTCACTGTTAGACAGAGGCACAGTATACTAACCTCAAAAAAGGAAAACAGGTAGAGTCTTACAAACAATGAAAAATAAAAGGCAGCTGTGGCAAGACAAAAGTGACGCTTGGTAGATGGTAAATCCTTTATAAGCAGAAAACTCCAAATCCAGAAAAAATACAGACAATGTTCATCCAAGATAAAGCAGTGCAAGCAAACACAGCAGTATTAAGCGCTTTTGTCTGGTAGATGACTTCCTCAGAATACAAAATACTGAAATTAGCACCTGTTTAAATACATTGCTTACCCAATCACAAATAACTGACATCATTTCCCCCATTAACAAGGCTGAAAATACTTAATGCAAACCAAATATAAAACAATAATACATATAAAAAGTTTAAAACATCCCTAAACAATATATATAACTAAATAAAAAACATAGATTTTAATTTCAACAGAGAAGATAAAGAAATTCTATCATTTAACCCAGGAGCATGATAGGCATCAAGCCTAATTTGCCATTTGAGTTCTACAAACTCCAAATACTCATTCAAGGGTCCCCCACGAGGTCCCAGATCTACCTGTTCCAAAATAAAGAACAGGAAGGAATGGGTAGGTTCACTAACCAGATGTTTATATAATGCATTCTTTTCATTTTTATTCCTGATATCATATAAATGTTGATAAATCCTTAACCTTAGGGCATTCTTAGTTTTACCTACATAGAAACTTGCACATAATCTACACAAGGCCAAATACACAACCCCTTTAGTGTAACAGTACATCCTTTTGATGGAATATATCCAAAAATTTTCCTTGATTTTTTTCTCTCTGTCATAACATAAGGGCATTGGGCACACCTCCACACACTTAAAATACCCACCATTGTGGGTGTCAAATTTTGCTTTTCAAACAATCCTTTAAGGGAAGTGTCTCTTTGTAAACCACTTATGGTTCAATACCAAATTTCCTGATAATTCAGGGTCAACATCAAATATTTTCCAATATTTGGAAATAATGTTTTTAATGTCATAAAAATTGGATGTATAAGTAAGAGTAAGCACCCGTCCAAAATTTAAAGGATTACAGTCATTATGACTTTTGGTGGACACCTGCCCTAGTAGTGCAAGAAAATGACCATTCATTCTTTTAGCCTTAACTTCATTAAAAATATCTATGACAAAGGTTTCAGGGTCCCCCCTCTTACAAAACATGTTTTTTAATATTTCACATTCACTAAGAAAATCCGCAAAATCAGACACCATTCTGGCCAGTCTTACATATTGGCCCTTAACTAGGGCTTTTTTCTGGTGCAATGGGTGTGCGCTTGTATAATGCAATAGTGAATTTGAATAGGTAGGTTTCCTATATAGTTGTGAAAGAAAACAATTGTGTTCCAAGTCTTTCTTGATGGTAACATCTAAGTAATTAATCAGTTCTACATTGCTATTCATAGTAAACTTAAGAAAACTTGTAGTTCCATTAATATAGGTGAAGAACCTCTTCAGGTCGTCCTCACTATCTTTCCAGAACAGGACTATATCATCTAGGTATCGCCCATACAATACCCATGAAGTCCTAAATTCCGAGTTGGTAACAAACAGGTCCTCCCATTGTGCCCAGACAATGTTGGCAAACACTGGAGCACAGCACACACCCATTGCAACACCCTGTTTTTGCTTAAAAAGATGCCCTTCAAAGGTCACAAAATTATTCTCTAATATTATTTCCATACATGTTCGTAAAGTCAGAATGGTGTTATGATTAAGTGTTGAATTGGCACATAAATAGTCATAATACCATTCAAGGCCAATTTGATGTGGAATAACTGAAAAGAGATCACAAACATCAATAGTGACTAATATGTTACTATCAAAAAACATGTCCTGTTTAACTTTAGTAAGAAAGTCCCATGTAACCTCGAAAAAGGGCATAGCAAAATAAATTTAAAATGGGTGGCGAAAGCCAAACACATTCTGGCTAGGCTTATAAATGCCCTAGGGCAGATAGCCTAGTATGAACCTATGAACCTATGGAATGGATTCACACACTCAATACAGAAGGTCATACTGAGCATGCTCCTAGATTTAGAGAAATGAAGCCCATGTCTGACAATAGAGTGGACTATACATATCTTGTCATTTGCAGATGTCTGTGCACACACACCAAATTGCACACCAATTATGCTTCACACACACATTGGATAGGTATACTCACACATATCTAAGGCCAACAGACTATAATATGTTAAACATACACACACACAGATGTGTGGAAGAAAGAGACAGACAGTGACAGAGAGAATTCCATTATGAACCCTGTCCAACCCACTACACATCCAATTGGCCTATATCACATGATGTGCTGATGTCAATCACTGTAGACATTCCTTTTGCTAGCCCTCAGTCCTATAGTGTCTGTGGTGCTTCTGATAACTGTGTAAAATGATAGTGCATATAGATATTCATGTAGCATTTGTAAACTCACCCCCGGATTTACTATTCTTCCGTGCATGACTAGCTTAGTCCTGCATGGAAGCGGACGTTTAGGAGCAGAACGGCAGCATGCCTTGCATATTAATGAAGGCCCGCTGCCTGAGCTCCTAATCTTACATGGAGCATGTAAGAATGCAGGGAGTGTGTCTGAAAGCAGAGCTCTCAGAATATAAACACCCCTGCAATGAAGAACAGCAGAAAGCCATAAAAGAATGAGAGAGACTGCTCATAGGTGTCCAGATACCCCCAGTAACATCCCCCCACATGTACAAGAGCAGTAGTAAACACAAACAATATAAAGATACCTTTTTTTATGAAGCAGATTACATTTAACCATAGGTGCGCAGGTTTGCCCATCGCTTAGCTATGGTTAATGCAGCTTAAATGGCAGAAGAGAATAAAAAGGTAGATATATGCAAATGAAGCAGTATAGCAATAGTGTAGTGGGCAGAGCATTCATCTTATGAACAGGCATTCCCAGTTCGAGTCTCACTGCAACACTTTCCATGTCAAATCACATTATGGACAATAGTTTTAGTTGCATAACCTACTAAATAACATATATTTGTGATCTGGAGTACTGCATTAAATGCGGATGTTAGATGTCAGTGTCATAATGTTGCAAAGTCCACAGGTAATCACATGTGCCCCATACAGTATATGTACACAGGAATCAGGGATACAGATAGAAGGTAAAATGTGTAATGAATGATAACTCCATACAGCTTCCAAATCCCCCACCTTCCCAAGAACCATTAGACATTACTGTCTAAATTAGTGCAGATGTAAGTGGGAGTAAGCACTAGTAAGCAAGTGTAAGCACTATTATGCAGTAGTAAGTGGGAGTAAGCATATGTAAGCACCAGTAAGCGGGTTTAAGCCTGTTTGCTCAGGGGTAAGCAATGCGCACACAGGTTAAACAATATGGAAGCTAACTCTCTGTAAGCATATGTAACTGAAGATTAGCATAGCTTACCCTTGTGCAAACCCATGCAAACCCACTTACAAGTGCTTAAAAGTGCCTTAATCACTCTGTATCCAACAGCCTCTCTTCTGCCCAGCAACAAAATGAACAGCCTTGCAGGCTTGAACCCAGGACCCTATACACTATAGTCACAGTAGTTAACCACCAAGCCATCACAGCAGTATGTATGATTGAGGTATCACCAAACAAATCCTCACTTTAGTAAAATCAAACTGAACATGTGAAAGGAATCAGTATATAGTCATATGATCTATAACCTACTACATAACATAAGTATGTGAACTGGAGTACTGAAGTAAGGACAGATGTGAGGTGTAATTGTATTACAGTGTTGAAGTCCCCTATTAACACAAGGACCCCATAAGTACCCTATTAACACAAGGACCCCATACAGTGTATGTACACATGAATCATGGATACCAGACATAGATATAACATGTAATGAATAATAAATCAATGCCAAAAAGCAAACATAATGCAAAGTAAATATTAAGCAATGCTAAGCATTGCACAGGCCAGTTTAGTAGGTGTAAGCAATGTGTAGGCCAGCTAACTCAATTTGCCCAGTAGTATGCCTCTTTAAACAATGCCAACCTTAGGTAATCAGGTTTGCTCATAGCTTAGCCTTTTCAAAACCATCCAATCATGGCAAAGTGCGGGAAATCGGCCCTACTTAAACCCAACAGGCAGGAATAATACATCTCATAACTGGTTGTAGCTTCCCCTTGCAGGCACTATGTCAGGATGGGGAGAGGAAGTGCGCTTTCGGGTGCAGCGCTGGGGCATCCAGGAGTCCAGAGTCATGACAGGACTCCTTGTCAAAGACCATGAGCAGAGACTGCTGCAGGGCCAGTAACAGGGTTCCCAATATAAGACGGAAGCCTGGGACCGTCTCACCCGTGACCTCATCAGTGCCACTGGCATACCCCGAACAGGTGAGCAGGTCAGGCATCACTATGCTGACCTGAAGCAGTGAAAGGGGGGATCTCCTGGATCAGTGGATCCAAGAGGCCAGGAGTACAGTGGAGGTCCCATCTGTGTGTAAGTATCACTCCACTACCTGTTTAATAATTGCCGGCTCATGTATATTATGGATAGCCATGGCTAAATATTCCTCTTATGTCCTTCACAGCGGCAAGTGTGCGGACTGCAAACCAGGAGGCCCATGGATGTCGCTTGGAGAGGTTGCAACGTGAGGCAGGTTAGTTATACTCTTGCATGTACTGTCATAGGAAATAAATCTAAAAGTATCAGTAAGTTAATTGCCAGTATAAAATCTGTATTGTTTAAGGCAAGTACTGCATACACCGGAGAATATGGCAGGAAGAGTCTCATATAGTTTTTATGTAAATAAAAGCATAATAGCCTGACAATAAAGGTCCAACTGCTGGACTGTATGTGTATACTTTGGTATCATATGGAAATGTAGATTTGCAATCACTTAGTACTGTTGCATTAAGCACTGTTACCCACACTGTGCAACATAACTAGAATGTGTAGGAATGTCTGTGTATGACTGGTGTAATCCCCAGAGGTCATTTAGTACAACTGAGAGACACATAGACAGAAAACAGTGAAAAAACAAACAACACAATCTGAATAGCACATGCAACTGAGATATGAACTGTTGTATTTTTAGCACACACAACCATGGCTCAAATCCTGGGAGTGGTAGTAGTCTGCATACAGAATCATACCCCACAACTGTACAGATATGTCCAGAGTGTCCAGTAAATCGGTCGATATCTGCTGCCTGTTACTCTGTCCCACTGGGAAATCAGTGGGATGATCCCAGATGTACAGGCAGCAAACAAGTAATACAACTGATTGTCACACATCTATAACAACAAACCTGTTACTCTAGCATCTCCCCAAACTGTTATGAGAGTAATAAGCCAAGCATGTCCTATCTACATCCCCATGTTGTCAAGCTGTGACCAGAGTGTGTACAGTAACAGAGTGAGATGTATGTGCATAATAGTAATGTGGAATCTGGTACTTTGTGTGGCAACATTCAGGTAGTGCTAACAAACATTGCTCCTACAGCTCTGTCAGATATAAACACTGTGTCCAGAAATACAAGAATGATACCCTGTACTGGTACTGCTTACTTTGGTATTGTATGGCATTGTGACTGATGCAGTTGCTCTGAATAATAAGGTATTACTCATCACTGTCACCCACACTGTGCTACATAATAATAACTGTCTAGGAAATCCTGTATAACAGTGTTGTAATAAAAGGTCAGAATGTAAGACCACAATAGAATTATAAGACAGAAATCAGATAGGAGATATATAGCAATATCTACATAGCACACACAACTGTGATGGACAGTGTTTTAGTTTTATCAGACACAGCCATGGTCTGAATCGTGGGAATGGAAGTAGGCTGTATACAGAATCATACCCCACAACTATACAGAAGTCCATAATGTCCAGTATATTGGCCCATATATGCTGCCTGTGACCCTGTCTCCCTGGGAAATCAGTGGGATGATCCCAGATGTTTAGGCAGAAAACAGGAAATAAAACTGATTGTCACACATCTATAAGAACAAACCTGTCACACTAGCAACTCCCCAAAATGTTATGAGAGTAATAAGCCATGTATGTCCCATCTACACCCCCATGTTGTCAAGCTGTGACCAGAGTGTGTACAGTAACAGAGTGAGATGTACGCACATAATACTAATGTGAAATCTTGAACTTTGTGTGGCAACATTTAGGTAGTGCTAACAAACATTGCTCCAACAGATACGTCAGATACGAACACTGTGCCGAGAAATAAAAGCTTGATACCCTGTACTGGTACTGTTTACTCTGGTATTGTATGGAATTGTGAGTGTTGCAGTTGCTCTGAATAATAAGATATCACTAATCACTATCACCCACACTGTGCTACATAAAATAACTGTGTAGGAAATCCTGTATAAGAGTGTTGTAAGTCACTAAAGGTTGAAGAAGGCAATAGTGTACATATGTCCTGGTTCACCTGCATGTGGTCAAGACATGGCCAGAGTCTGTGCAAAAAGAGATGGACAGGTATGTGCATAACGACATCCTGGAATCCGGGAGTATGTGTAGAAACAGTTAGTGTTAATGAACAATTCCTCCACAGGTATACCAGGTAAGAGGTGTATAGTGCAGGTAAAACCAGTCCATGTATATAGATGTCGACAGCCATATCACTGTCCAAACTAAGGCAATAGGGTAGTGTAGTAATACTTGTAAGGTACAGATAGCATCACTGACTAGGAATGTAATGTTAACTACAGGAATATACTAGTTGTTAATTGACATGTTCCCCCCACCATATCTCCAGCAATACAATACAATAAATACCCACCTCACCTGGTACGTGATGACTCCACTGTAATGTTGGGACATGTGTCTTATTGTTTGATAATTATATAAATCTGTTTCTATGCATGTGCTATATTGAAATACTCCAACATTGGTGGCATGGTGCCATCAATGTACCTGCTTGCTGTTGTTATTACCATTTGTGGTCCCATATATGCATGTGTTCCATTTGCTATGCAACTATTCCATATCTGGTGTCTGGGTTAATGGGAATATCTATGCATGCTGTTATACCTAATCCTGGAATGTATTGACTATTACTAACCCACATATGTTGATACACCATAAACACCATAGCACGTATGGGAATGCGGGTCCCAGAGAATCCACCTGTCTCACCTCAGCTGGCCGTGGTACCAAGCACCAGCACATCTGGGACCCAACTGATACCTCCTTGTTCATTGGTCCTGCACCACCTTTGGGTGGAACTGCCTCAAGGGATGGAGCTTGCCCCCCCCCCCAGTAGCGGATGCAGCCAAAAACCTTTCACCCATCTCCAGGTTCAGATTGTGGTGCATAGAGAGCTCAATCAACAGTTTGGAGATCTTCTACACCAGGTTAAGGACCGCATGTCTTGACTAGAGGGTCAGCCTGGTTCTCCGACTCAGACAGCCTTCGGGGCTGTGAAGGTGCAGTGGTGAATGCCCATCTCTGGGGTTCTCAGTCCCACTGTTTCCACTAGGGGACTCATGGTATTCTGATTTCCCAACACCCCTCCCCATTAAGGTGTTTCCCCCACATGTGTCATATACCATGCCTGCATGCCACTTGTTTGTCTTGTCTGTTAACCTACAATCTACATCCCCAAATATACTTACAATCCCTCCCCAACATCCCACTCTCATCTGAAAAAAAATGGCAATCTGTTCCCAAAAAAAAAATATCAACCCATACATAGCTGTCCATTTCACAGATGTGTCCACTAGACACATGTAATCTGGTCTAATTGGCATCACAACATATTATTGTTGTCCTCACCCCTCTCTCAGGGGTTTTAGTGTCTAAATCTACCTCCATATTCAGTGTATATGCACAGCTGTTGTTGTAGAAGAAATGGGCAGCTATGGACCTTCCCTACACCCTCCTGCACATCCCTAGCTATTTTCCTCATTGTCTTTCCCTCTTTGTGCCCCTTTTTCACCACTTTCCTATCAACACTTTCTTCTTTTCTTTTAAAGAAATTAACGTGGGGGTAAGTGGGAATAAGCATGTTTAAGCAGCAGTAAGCGGGTTTAAGCTTATTTGTGCGGGGGTAAACAATGCCTACACAGGTTAAGCAATTTAGAAGCTAACTGAGTATAAGAAACCGTAACCAGAAGTTAGCAGTGCTTACCTCCATGCAAACCCACACAAACCCACTTACAACTGCTTAAAAGTGCCTTAATCACTCTGTATCCAATGGCCCTTGTTCTGCCCAGCAACAAAATAAACAGCCTTTACAATGCTCAAACCTTGCTCACCACAGCCAAAGTGATTTACCACTAAGTCATGTCAGCTATACATAACCCTGATGTTTTCACAAATATATCCTCCAGCCTAGCCATTCACCAGTACAGGGAATGTAATTCAACATGTAGATGTGTGTGTGTGTGTGTGTGTGTGTGTGTGTGTGTGTGTGTGTGTGTGTGTATATATATATATATATATATATATATATATATATATATATTAATATCTAAATAGATATAACATATCTAGATAGATATATATATATATATATATATATATATATATATATACAAGCATAAATATATAACTATATAGGTATATACAGACATACATCTATAGATATAAAAGGAAACATAACAAAAACATATATGTCTACATGCACCGTTAATGGGGGTGAGTGGGCCTTGACAACATACATCTTGTACATATAGATATCCCATCCCCCTACAGCCAAACACGTCTTCCCTGCAATACAATACCAACTGTTGCAGATCCCATAACCAGGAACTGACACAACATGGGCACAAGATGTTAACAGTACTCCATCCTACCTGTATGATGTCAGGCTGGTATCAGTAACATATCATGCAGTACAGTCTGGCTACCATAGGGAATGTACAATGTGGAAGCAATCAACATTCCTAAGATACATATACACAGACACATATATGCAGATGCAGATATATATATATATATATATATATATATATATATATATATATATATATATATATATATATATATATATATATATATATATATATATATATATATATATATATATATATATATATATATATATATATATATATATATATATATATATATATATATATATATATACACATACATCTCAACCTGGAAACATCAAAAATCTGGACAAGGCCCATGAAAAATAGGTACAAATCTATATGCTGATTAACGTAAAATTTGCATACATAATTTTGTAAACCCGCCCACTCTAATGGAATTGTGGGACATCGACTTTCAAAGGCAAACTGAAGAACAGACAACCAAAATATGGCACCAGAGTCCCCCTGCAGCCACTCCAATGTCCCATTACCTGGCTATTTCACCCCAATTACCATAAACAGTAATTTCTGCATACTACTTTACTGATACAGTGATTATTTGGATTTTATTTTTACATTTTATAGCACAGTGCACAAACACTAGATTATATCTGTTAAACAAAGCAAGACTGTCTCACAATGAAAATAGACTTGGCATTAAAACTTCTCTGCCCTTGAAACTCACATTAATTGAAACAGCATTGAAACCCACACCACATCCAAAGAAAATGCATCTGGCCAGCGGTGGATAAATATTACCTTTGGGCTGTTTTCAAATCATAGACCCCTTGCACACAAAACAAGAAACGTACATGCGTTCTTTGATACACCTTCCTGACTTTATTAAATTATGTTCCTTGTATAATACAGCCCACTTGTTAGACTTAAGTTAGAGTGCATTTTAAATTTATTGTTTAATCATTTTTCCAGTAGGCATTGAAACAAAATGCATGAACCAATAATGACAAAACTGCTCAATTCAGAACATTTCCATCATAAAAGTCTACTTCCACACACACAAAATATATATATATATATATATATATATATATATATATATATATATATATATATATATATACATCAAACTAAAAATAAAATGACAGTAGTGTAAGCCATTGGCAGCTTGCACAGCTTCTCGCACTTATTTTCAATTTTTTTTTTTTTTTTGAGGAGGGGGAGAAAAGGCCAAAAATCAGGAACACATTTTAAACACTGCTCATATAATTTTGTAAAGTTGCTAGAATAAAATGTGTTACCGCCATGCATTTCACTGCCAAGTCTTGAGCCAGCCAGGACCCTGTGCACTAGAGTCAGAGAAACATACCACTATGCCAAATCAGTAGTTTCCTGAAAGACAGGAAGACTGAATAAAAAGTTGTGTTACCATTTATTTTCTAAAGAATATGAAGTCTGAAATTCAAATGCATGTCAGTGTTTAGTGAATTCTATCCTTCAGTGATTTGCCACAAAAATTCTGAAAACCACAGATTTAATGAGGAATTGAATAGAACAAAATATGAGGCATAAATTCACAAGTGGTGGTGGCTAGGGACTTTACATTTCTGATAAAAATCTCTTCAGAGAAGATATAGTTAAGTGCTTTTTCACTAATGACCAAAATGATTTTTAAATGCATAAGTTGTTATTTTTATTTAATGTATACCACTTAGTGTTGGTAATGAGATGTATGAATGTGCTTTGCTAGATTGTCTGTTGAAGTCCAGTATTACACATACTTGCCAGCATTATATCATATCAGTTAAGTCACCAAACAACAAATGAGCTATATCCTGTTGAACTGAATTTGAGTGCTACAACCTGCACAAACGTAGAGTATGACTAACAAATCACTTCATCATAGGAATGGTCCCTTATCACTACTGAAAACAGAATGGAGCTTGTTGCTGAAAAATTAAAAAAGCAGGTCTTATTTAAACTTATAATGTCTTAATTTAAGAGATCTTTGAAATACCCGCTTACCGTTATTTTAATATCTCACTCAAACTGATATTTTTAAAACATTTTAAGTGTCAACACTGAAGGTTTTTATATTTTACATTTTTGTTTCATTCTCTAAATAGAAGAGAGTCCAACAAGTGTCTAGCAACCCTAGAAGTCAGTGAGTAAACTGGAAGGAAGGAACACACCGCGTGCATTAACGGAAAACACTACTAAAATATTATGTCTGCATGCTCATTAGAACTATAACTTGTTTTTAATCTGCGCTGCAGATTAAAAAAGCATCTGCTGCAGACATCACTTCTAAAATGAACTACATAAGCATACTGTGTTCACAAACATACACAGAATTTCCCCTTCATCCTCCAACTAATCCAGCACTCTCAGCCTCGTTTTTAGGACATCAGACTGTGTGTGGCACAACAAGCTAACGATTTATAACACATTTTGTATTCCCACACACTCTGTTCTCCGGAATACCAAAGTGAAAATATACTTAAACGGCCAAGTACATTGCTTGATCAAGCCTCTTATACAGGCTACATCAAATACACAACAGCAAGACTTAGAGAATACGAAAAACTTGTTCTGCAAATTCTGTACACACACAATGTTTATAATAAAACCAACTATTATGAGACTGAGGTGCAAGAATTAAACAGCCAGTCTCATACCGCATACATTAAAAGTTCCTGCACCTAGGAAAATGGTACTCAAACGCTTTCAACCAACTACACATTTAGCTTGTATTCGAATTCAGTTAGCTTTCTTTAAAAAGCAAAACACTAAAATATCACTAAGCCAAAATATATCATTGGAAGGTAAATTACTGGGATATTTTCTGGTTACTTACACAACCACATTCCTCTCACTAAAACAGCCAAAGCTCTGCAGCAGCACAGCAGTCGTTTCCTCCGTGCACATAACTCCACCAGCAAAAGCAAAAACAGCCAAAGCTCTGCAACAGCAATTGTTTTCGTGGTCACAGATTCATTCAAACAGCCGGAAAGGACATGAGACATTGAGCTCAATTCCAACAGGCTGAAGGCGCTGACATCATTGGGCAAGTGATGACGTCAGCTCAAAAAGGCACGAAAGAAAAAAAATTAAAAACAGCTGGAAAAAAATCGGAAATGAAGGGGTGCCACTCGGGAATCATGGTTCCCCATTATTTGGACACCAAAACTCGGTAAACCCGAGTAATTTGGTACAGTTGGGAGGTATGTGTATATAGATATATATATATATATATATATATATATATATATATATATATATATATATATATATATATATATATATATATATATATATATAGATAGATAGATAGATATGTAACTACATATAAACACACACATATATGTATAGGAAGATACATATGTAGAAGGTGCACACAATATGGAACAGCCACTATGCCTACAGTTGCCACCTTACCAACTGGACACTGTATGAGCCACCCATACAAATAACAATTGTTGCCTGCAACATATACTCACAAAGAGATCAAAGGATATAACACCACACACAGGTTTGCATACATGGGAAACCTTTATTTGTGTACTATTCCAGTTGTAAATGCCATGTCATATAGCTGTTTCGACACTGACATACATATAAACAGAGTAATGCAACTTTGAAACAGTTATATTAATACAGTAGTCTGGAAAGGCTTACATATGTTGCTGTCCAGGCCAAGGCCTTTAGGTAGTACAATAGCAAAGACAGACAGGGCCACAGGATACCAATCAATCAACAGTAAGTAATGCAGATGTATAGTCCAGCAGTTTCTATCTACACTCTGTCACAATCCCTAGGGGGTACAGACCTCAGATGACACAATGGGATGTATCTGTTACATAACAAGGCATAACTGACACCATCACAATCACACTGACAAACAGAACAGTCTGTATGGCAGGAAGCAGTAGGCCTGCATTTACTCAAGATGAATTGTATAGTAATGTACATCCAGATACCTTAAGGCAACTTACCTCTGATACCCCCACATGTTGTAACAGCCTAGGTTAGTTATGGTGCATCCCCCCATAGACTCAGTAATACAGGGCCATATACCTCTGTTACATACACTGGCCTCTGGAGTGCATAAGGGCACATATGTATTGTATAGGTGAAGCCCACACATATATGGACCCAACCCCACAATATGTGTGGGGCCCACAACAGTAGTGGACTGATGGCAGGAATGGCAGCATGACATACTCACAGCCCACTACATAACAACCCCTGACAGCATGTCATATGTACAAAGCCTGGTATGTAGTTGGAGGACAGAGGCTGGAACACAGGCCCATATGTGAAAAACTGTTGTCATACACTAAGCAAGTCACTGGTGTTACAGGATAGTCTGCAGCATACCCTTAGTCAGGAATATGAAGTTAGAAACTGAAATGGATGTAGCCATGTAGTGATAGCACTCAACACACACACTGCCAGTGATATATCTGACACAAGACCGGGGGCAGCTTGTTCTATAGGACTGCAGGACTGCTGACCTCCCCCTCAGTTATAGAAAGAAGAAAAAAACAACAAAAAAATCACGAGCTTGGAGTTCCTGGAACTCACAGAACTCTAGACTGCTGTGTCGGCAGTCTGGATAGGGGGGAAGGCATCTCTGCCCTGCAGATGCCCAGAAGTCTATGCGGTGACAACCACATAGAATAGAAGAACTCCAGACTACATTGTCTGCAGGCTGGAATCTAATCTTGTGGGGAAACCAGCCGGTAGGAGTTGAGCATGGGAACCAGCTGTTAGGTTTTGCGGTTCACACTGGGTTGCATGGGATATACTGCAGAAGAATGTGGACTCAGGAAACACTGAATGGGACTGTGTGTATAAAAGTTGCTATATACTGGTGACTAGATACATGGCAGTGGGCTTGAACCCTCTACCTTGCATGCAAGTGGCAAGAGCCTGAACTCCCTACCCACCACCATTTGTAAAACATTTGCAGATTTTTGCCTCATATTTGTTCTGTTCTGTTCCTCATAAAATCTGTGGTTTCTGAATTTTTTTTCCTTACACAGTTAGCAGTGCAGTGGTGCAGTGGTAGCATTGTTGCCTCACAGCTACAGATACTCTGCTTTGATTCTTGGCTGAGGTGCCTTCTCTGTGGAGTCTGCATGTCCTCCCTGTGTTTGTGTGTTTTTTTCTGGGTGCTCTGGTGTCCTCCCATCTTACAAAGACATGTGTCTGGAGTGTTTCTCTCTTGGCCTCTGCTGAAAATTGTCTTTTGTTCCAAGTCAGACTTTCCTGGTTAAAAAAGTTAAATAAATAAAAATAACAGGCATTTGAATTTCAGACTTCATATTCTTCAGAAAGTACATGGTAGCACAAAACCTTTTATTCTAGCAATTTTCTAAGTTTATAAGATGGATATTTGAAATTTGTCCCTGTTTTTGGGACTGTATTCCCCCATTATTGGCTTTGTCCAGGTTTTTTGTGCTAAGGTTGAGAGCTATGGTGAGACCTGAATATGTTTTGGGGGCTGTATTCCCCCATTACTGGCTTTGTCCAGGTGGTTTTTGCTAAGAGGTTGAGAGCTATGGTGAGAACTGAATTCACCGAATATGTTTGGGGCTGTATTCCCCAATTATTGGCTTTGTTCAGGTGTCTTGTGCTAAGAGGTTGACAGCTATGGTGAGAACTGAATTCACTAAATGGTAGCCATTTAAGTTTCAGTCTTCCTCTCTTTCACAAAGCAGCTGATTTGGCATATTGGTATATTATTCTGACTGTTTTACACAGGGTCCTGGGTTCAAGAAAAGGCAGTGAAATGTATGGTGGTAACACAGCATTTTATTCTAGCAAAGTTCCAACAGTATACAAGCAATGTTTAAAATGTGTCCCTGATGTTGGGACTATTGTCCCCCTCCCCCCCAATAAATGTTGACTTTTTCCAGATGTCTTGTGCTGCAAAGTTCAGAGATACAGCTGAGTATTGAGTAGATTTTACAAGGAGCTGAGAGCTGCAGGGGAACAAAAGTTTAGTGCTGCTTATGCTGAGTCGGTTTGAATTGTTAATAGCACAACAGGTAGTGTACTTGCTTTTGATGCAGAAGGCTGTGGGTTCTACTCCCCCAGTGCATAGATGCATTGCTGATACTGCACTGTGTTGTAAAGGGGGTGGATGCTGCAGTCCTTTTTGGCGAAGATACCTAGTAACTATGAACCTGGTATCAGTTTGCCATCCATTCCCTATTGCAATATTACTAGCAATTTATTTCTCAAGGGCAACCGACACTTTATTTGTAGATGAAACAATAAAATATAAAGTTGTTTGTTAGCAGCAACCTCTTCATTAGTTACAGATCTCTTTAATGTGGAATTATTTAGATGACTTTTACTTCTTCAGAGATTGTGCATATTTACTGATACTGGTGGACTGTAGAAGTTTGAGTAGACTTTTGTGATGAAAATCTTCTGAAATGGGCAGTTTTGTCATTATTGGTGCATGCATTTTGTTTCATTGTTTACTGGAAAAATGTTTAAAACAATAAATTAAACACACCCTCTAACAACTGTACTGTACTGTACAAAGAATATAATTTAATACAGTCAGGAAGGTGTATCAAAGAGCATGTGCATGTTTCATGTGCAAGGGGCCTATGATTTGAAAACAGCCCAAAGTTAATCTTTATCAGCCACTGGCAAAATGTATTTTCTTTGAATGTGGGTTTCAATGCTGTTCCAATGAATGTGAGTTTCAAGGGCAGAGATGTTTTAATGCTAAGTCTATTTTAATTGTGAGACTGCATTGCTTTGTATAGCAGATATCTATTAGGGTTTATGCTGTAAAATATAAAATAAAACTTTCAAATGAAATCCATATCATCGCAGAAGTAAAGCAGTATGCACATTACAGTGTTAATGGTAAATGGTGCAAAATAACCAAGGAATGGGACATTGTAATGGCTGCAGGGGGGAGCCCCCATTTGACCATGATTTTGTGAGGGGGGAAGGGCAGCAAACTCAAAGACAGCCCCGGCTGAACTATACCTCTCAACTGTCCATATTTTTGCAGAGTGAAGATTTTTGCTTCTTATTTTTCATTTGTTCCTCATAAAATTTGTGGTTTTCTGGCAAATCATTTAGGAATGAAGTCACTAAATAATGACAGACATTGAGTTTCAGATGTCATAACCTTCAGAAAAATGCATGCTAAAGCAAGACCTGTTATTCTATCAACTGTCTTAAGTTTATACAAGAGCAATATTTTGTACTGTTTGTATGTTCCCCCAATATATTTGACCTTGTCCAGATTTCCTGCATTAAGAGGTTGAGAGGGTCGTGCAAATAAATCACTTTATAGAATTAGAAATATCCATACCTCTCAACTGTCACCAGTTTTGGCTCAAAATGTTGTTCTCCTCCTAATAATCCCTCCGCAAAATGGCAATTTTGGAAGAAAACGTGGAGGGTTTACAATTATAAATAACTGTAATGATCAGAGTTATAGATTGCTTTTATTTCAGAAATGCATGTAGATTCGCTTATTTTGTCAGCTGCTCAAGCTAGCAGTACTAATATTAAAAAGGTGTCCCTTCTTTGACAGGTTCCCAGCTGTATTGTGTGGTAATTTTATATTTTTGCATCACATTTTGGTCCGTTTTTCATAAAATTGTGGTTTTCTGGCAAATCAGTGGCAAATCACTAAAGACTGAAGTTAGAAAATAATGGCAGACATTTGAGTTTCAGATTTCATACCCTTCAGAAAATTCATACTAATGCAAGACCTACTACTATTCTATTATCTTTCTAAGTTTATAAGAGCAATATTTAAACATTTTCCTTATTTTTGGGTCTGTGTCCCACTTCTGTGTATGACTTTGTCCAAATTTCTTGCTCTTAGGTTGAAAGGTATGAGTGTCAGAGCCATCACCATCAGACAGAGACATTTCAAATTGTGACATACTTGTTGCACCCAACTCCCCCATGTAGTGACTCTGGATGTGTCCAAGTAAGGCAAGGAGCAGTTATGGAGTGTAAGTGTGCAGAGCATTCCCCCATCCAAGGTAGACACAAGTATGACAATGGTTTGTCATCTGTCCTTGATTTTGCAGAATGTTCTGGTTTTCTGTCATATTTTTATACTGTTGATTTATGCTTGTTATTATTCAGTATTAGTCACAGTGCCCTGTTGGTCTCTATTTAAGTAGCAATGCTTTAATGACCATCAGGTAAGCTTGTCGGAGATTGTAAGATGCAAGTAAGCTTTAATAAGCATACTGTTAAATAATTACCAACATTGAAAGCTTTTTTGTTGTTGCCATGCAGAAAATATTTACATAACTAGATAACATATAAGCCTTAGGTATTGAAATGCATATGACAGTATTTATAATAAAGGACAGGATTACAGTATTTTCAGAAGCTCATTGAATTTGTTGGAGACTTGCAGTTATCTTTTCAGGCTTTTCCCATAAAATAAACTGCCAATCTATCATGTGTGGTCAATAACTTGTGCAGTAATCCTTTAAGCAATTTATCTTGAGCTTGTTTCTTGTTTGCTGTTCATTTTTTACTTCGATCATGTCTTCCCCATGAAACAAGTAGATAGTTGTTGTCAGGTAGCAGGTCTTTTTTGGATAGAAACATTTTTACAAGTGGGGGTATCACAGAGATTGCTACTTTCAGCATGTTGCTTGGTAATTTTATAAAGCTGAATATAAATTATAATTAGAACTGCAGTGCAAGGAGAAGTGGTCTGAGTTGAGTGCTGCTTGTTTTTTTTTATACTTGATTTTGACTGGCATTCCAGTAATGTACGTAAAATGTAAATTATTTTTTCATGCCTCACAACCTTTGCATTTCCATCTAGATAGTAAGTAAGCTGTCATGTAGCCAATACAGTGAAATATTTTTTTCTTCTACACTTCATTTTGTCTTGATTGGACTCTCGTAATGATGGTTTGACACCCAGGGCAGCATATTTAATTAAAGTTCCAGTTGTGGTTTTGAGCATAGCCCCACCTCTTTCTAGTTGGCCATACACCTTCCCATTGACCCCACCCATTCAGCTGTCTCCTGCAGCCCCCCCCCTTTAATTTGAAGTCACCAGCCGACACTGCACAGGATCTGTGTGGTTGACAGACAAAACATTATAGGTACACCTCTGGCCATCAGGTGGCTAGGCCCACAGTTGAGAGCTATGCAGACAGACTGCATTCTAAGTTAAACTAGTATGTACACACAAACCCTGTAACACTGGTGCTATACAATGCATACAACAACACTACTCACACTCTGTCTGTAGTTCTAGAACCTCCTACAAATATATAGCTGGCCTGAGTGTGCAGGTTCTCCTGTAAGAGGTATTGCTACCTGCTGTCTGTGACACTGCTGTCCACACACATGAACAATGTCCACCATACAAGAAAGGTAAAGGGACCACACCCACATTATGTAAGGATTTATAGTAGTTGGTTGCCATGACAGTGGTAATTGGAAGTACTACACAGCATGCTGCATGCAGGTAACAAGTGGAGGACACTGATTGGTGCAGAGGCCATCACCTGATCATGTACATCACCTACAAAATCCAGGCTGCAATCTATTCAAAGCAGCTCAATCCAGTTATTGGAGAGAGAGAGAGAGAGAGAGAGAGAGAGAGAGAAATAGTGTGAAAGGCACAAACAAAAATAAAAACATAAAGCAAACCATCCAAAAGAGACTTCATTCCCAAAACAGGTATGTGAAGTATATATGCATGTAACTGACCATAGTACTTGGTCCATAATAATGGGATAGATGATGTGGAATGATTTATATGTGCTTTCAGGTGTTGTTGTTGTACTGATGTTCAGCTGAACAACTACTAAGGACAATAGACTCCATCCTGTGGGTAGTGGGCCATACCCATCAACCGTGCAGAGCAGCACTGACTGATAATATGTAAACCATCATAGTGTGTATTGTGTAATGGGAAGTATGTATATTACTGTGGCCAATAGCCGATGGTGGAAGTAATGCCATAACGATGGACACGTGGGTTCCACAGCCCACCTCTTGCAGGATACTCAGGTTAACCTGTATTGTAGCATGCAGGAATGTCATAAGTGTGTAATAGGGTTACCTGCAGTCTGGCCCTACATATACCTCCTAATGCCAGGCTGTGTCTATATGTGGCACTTGTCTGTGTTGTAACAAGGCAGAACAGTGCAGCTGTGCAGGAAGGTGTTGTGAGATTGTGGACCTGATGTCTGAATTTACCCCATATATAGATAAACATATGTGCACATATCTATATATATATCTATATATATATATATATATATATATATATATATATATATATATATATATATATATATATATATTATATAGTCTATGTTAAATGTTCGAACATCCAAAATGTCGAAAATTACATGGTCGAGACCAAATGTTCGACATTTGGATGTTCGAACATCAAAAAAAAAAAAGAAAAAAACAGAAAAAAACTCTTTAACAGTGTAGGCAAAGGGCAAGCCCCCCTGCACCCTCCACACCCCCCCTACTTAAATATACCAACTCCGAGACCGCACTTCAGTGCAGAAAAGGGAAATTCTCCCTATCTGCTCCGTACGGTGCCGTTGAAAGTCTATCTTCGAGCACTCAAAATTTCGAACATTTGGTCTCGACTATGTAACGTTCAAAATTTTGAGTGTTCGAAGATTTGATAGGTACTCTCTCTCTCTTTCTCTCTCTCTCTCTCTCTCTCTATAGATATATATATATATATATATATATATATATATATATATATATATATATATATATATATGTATATATATGAAATACATGCATTTGGTCGAACGTCAGAGTACCAGTGCTACAAATGCTGAAAGCAGTGGCCATAGTTTTGTTTATGTCGAATAATTTTCAGATGCCGAAGCCAGAAATACCGAACGCTGACCAGGCTAATATTCAACCCTCTCGACCCATAATAGCACTTGTTGCGGCGGTTGTGTGACCAGGAATTTGAAATTCGAAGTTTCGCACGATATTATGAGCATTTGTGCCTGCGAGTTTCGACATTAAGATTTGGAAAAATATATATATATATACATATATATATATGGATCTACTTCACAATGCCGAAATTTCAGAATGCTGACAACCATATGGCCGACACCATATGACTGACATCCGAAATCTCGACGTTGTAAGTAGACCATGTAAAAGGAAAATAAATCTTCCTTTCAACTGTCTGCACCCCCCCGTGAGTTGCACCCATAACTTTAATATACCAACTCTGAGATCGCACTACAATTCAGGAATGGAAATCTTTCCATTCCATACTATAGTGAGATGCCGGTTCTGTATTGTCAGCATTCCGAATGTCGGCATTCTGGTGTGTCGGTAATGTCAGGTAGATCTCTCTCTCTCTCTCTCTCTATATATATATATATATATATATATATATATATATATATATATATAGATATATATATATATATATATCCTTATCATATGATAGAAACCTCATTTGACTGAAATGTATTTGACTGAAACCATAAGACTGAAATTTAAAAGATTGAAAAGTCACTTAACTGAAACCCATAACACCCGAACCCATAATACTGAATTTCAGCATACTAAATTGTAAACCGTACAATATAAATCAGACTAGGTGGGGGCTATGCCCCCCACACCCCCAATGGGGGGAGCTACACCCTCCACACCCCCCATAACTATATATCCTAACTCCAGGATTGCACTACAGTGGGGAAAAGGGCATATACCTTCCACATACCTTTTAGTACTCTACATGCTGCCACTACTATGTCCTTTTCCCCACTGTAGTGCAATCCTGGAGTTAGTATATATAGTTTGGGGTGTGTGCAGGGCACAGCCCCCTACCTAGTCTGGTTTTATATGGTCCAGTTTAAAATTTAGTATCTTGAAATTGAGTATTATTGTTTGCAGTCTTATGGGTTTCAGTCATATGGTCTCAGTCAAATGAGGTTTCTATTATATGATAGGGAGATATATATATATATATATATATATATATATATATATATATATATATATATATATATATATATATATATATATATATATATATATATATACATGTATGTCCACAAATATACAGATACCCATGTGTAGACATATATATGAACACATATATACACCATATATATCTACACATATATAGATATATACCTATATGCACGTCTATATATATACAAACACACACTCACACACAAACATATATGTATGTAAATACATGTTCCCTATATTACTACCACAGTGCTACATGCTATGTGTGAGGAAACAGCACACATAGCAATACACACAGATATCTACAGCTGGCAGTGTGTGCAACATGGATGGGTATGTCACATTTTAATCCCTTTTTGGGACAACATTTCCCTTGTCTGTGAAGTATGGAATGGGAATATGGGGAAGTATGGCAGGTATAGTTGTGGAGGTGGTTAGGGTTGGTAGATATAGAGGACAGCCTACAGGGCTGGTATGTGACACATGTGTTGGGAAAACACCCTGGATGGTGTGTGTGGTCTGTGATGTGGACACCCCATGGGCCCCAATAAGGACACAATGGGAACAAGCCCCCCACCCACTGCTACACCCAACAGCAGTCCCCATCTCAAAGGTGCCTGGCCTGGAGGCTGAGTAGGAGGAGGATGTGGGCCCAGTGAATGTGTAATGGGTGCCTCAAGGTGATGTAGCACATCCCACATGTGTTTGTGGAGCCCGTTATGGAACAGACCCTGGACCTGACCTCAGGGGATACAGATATCTCTGTGTGTGCCCTTGGGGGGGCAACATCCACTGAGTTGGTTCCAGCTGAAGGTATTGCTGGACCAGTACATGAGGAGGCCCCAGGGTGGGTCACACATGTGATGTGGCCTGGTAACATGGGCAGATGAGTTTGGAGAGGTGGTTCTGCTGGCCAATAGTACATATATATGCTATTGTGTCACTGTTATAGAACATATGTCGACAGTAATAGTCTACACAATCCCAGAACATGTCCAACAGCATGCATAGATAACCCCAATAACACAGACTGTCAGATGTGCAGCAACCACATAGCAAGCATACCACAGGCATATATGGAACCATTGTGGCCCTGTCAATGACATGCAGGTGAATAGTCTGTAACAGGCCAGCAAGGATAGTGTGCACACAGGGAACATGGTTACAAGCACATTGCACAAAGTGTGGTACAATACAATATCTGCCCCACTGGTAGGTATCCTGTAGCCATACCTATTGAGTTTTGTGTACAGTTTGTTGAAGCTGATATGGTGTGGGGTGACAGTGATGTGTATTAAGAACTGTGGTAACCTTGTTGCATGACTTGCTCACACCTGTGTCCATCTTTATGTCTTTCCGGCATGATGTCCCATGTAAGGCTTCTGGCGTACTCAGCAGCTGAAAATGACATTTTGGTGAACCACCTCATACAGCACTACACTGTCTTGTTTGGCTGGGCCTCCCATAATCAGCAGGAGTGGACTGCCCTATGGAACGACCTAGTCCACAGGGTCAATGATGTCGGACTGCACAACCGCAGTTATGAACAGGTCCGGCATCATTGTTCTAACCTGCTTCGCAATGCCAGTCGGCATGATGCTGCAGTCCAGGGGGATCACCTTGTCACAGGGGGGCCATGCCATCCATCCCCATGACACGTCTGGAGGAGCTCCTAGCCAGCCTCGTGGCACCTGCCCATCTACATAGCCACCAACAGTAGGACACCTTTGTGGAGCTGGGTGCTACCCATACACCAGCTGAGGAGCATGCAGGTAAGGCCACAGGGCACATCAGTAGACCATTGTTGTGTATACATGCACATCTGTACAGGAAGATCATGCATGTCTGACATGTCATAGATATAGTTTGTTGCTACATAGTAGTGATAAACAGATGTGCATATATGGTAGTATTGTGGACATGTACTGTTGATGTATTGTAGTGCTGCAACCACCCTGTAGTAATGCCACAGGTGTGGCCACTGACTTTGCATCTCTCACCCTCTTATGTAGGTCCGTCCAGTATACCACCAAGGCAGCAGCCTGTAGCTGGTGAGTATGGTTTATGTAGATGCGTGCCAATACACCGGACATGTAATGGCTATGGTGTATTCCATGCACACATCTAACACACCTACCCAGAATACATGCTGTGTATGTGCATGTATTGTTGCTGTTAAATGCATGGCATCACAATGGTGACCATGATGGGAGTATTGGAAGGGTATTTCAGACACCTGCAAGATAACTAACATCCTGTTATTTCAGAATGTGTCTACAGGGAGAAACATAATGGTGGGAGACATAGCCTACAGTAGAGACATGTTTGGAACAACACCCATATACAGTGCAACACCAGTGTATATACCTGTAGGACAATGGCAACTGTTGCAGAGTTACACTATGGCATAAGGCATTACTGTGGTCCACATTATCAGCTGGGACTAGGCTGTAACATGTGGTGTTCAGTGTATGGGACACTGCAAAGTGACACACATGTGTAGGTCTTACTTGTCAAGCATCTGTCAAAAGGCTGAAGGTGGGGTGTGTCACCATGACACACCAGTGCACTGCAGCAAGGATCATAAGGATGCTAAGAATGGCTGTATCTGCACATAGTCAGGTTCAAGAACTGTGGCAGACATAACCCTACCCCCACAGCAATAGTGATGACAATGTGTGAACACCAAGGGATGTGCATATGAGTAGATCTTGCAATCATGAAGATTAGGGGGACATGTGTAGGGCAGACTGAACATACAATGGCAAATGCAGATAGCCCACGCTACTATACCCTTGCCAGGAGTAGTGATTGCTGTAGTACACATAACAATAGTTGCAACCAACTGTCATGATAAAGGTGTGCACACATATTCCAACACGGAGTGTATGCAATGCGGTCAGCATCCGCACACCTAACACATTCTGTAGACAATGCATGTGAAAGTACAAGACGTATGTCACATATCGGGCTCATGTACTGTTAAGATATGCGGTGATGTGGTCCCATAGCAGATCAAAGATGGGTGCGTTATATCAATAAGGGTATGTGCACTCCCCATAGCCATGGTATGCTCTGATGGTTGTCAGTGTAATAGTACTGGATTGGTGATACATGGTCCGCTGATGTTGAGAACTGTAAATCAGACATCAGGAATTCACAAATGGCATATGTCCACATCTGTCCACATATCATCCCAGATATGGGTTGCTGAAAAACATAGGGGCTGTGAGCATTAAAGCTGACATAACTGACACAGCAATGGATTGTACACCTGTGAGGTGTGGTGCACAGTACATTGCAGGGTGCAGACAGGTGCACAGCAATACTGTGTATATGGGTGCAGTGGTATCCAGGGGAAGGGGCATCACCTAGTGACACAGCCCATACATCACACACATGTATACTGTTGCCAGCATGAATTGACTATAGCTGCACTGCATGCTGTTGTGTATCATATGTTATGCATGTTGACAGATGGGTAATAGGAGGACTTTGTGTACTATCATTATGCATTCTCACCTGTGTGTGTGTGTGTGTGTGTGTGTGTGTGTGTGTGTGTGTGTGTGTGTGTGTGTGTGTGTGTGTGTGTGTGCGTCCTGGTGGGTAGTTAGTCTATACGGTCACTCTGGTGAAGTGGAGGGAGGTTGATGCATGTAGGATGCATGTGTGCATTTGTGTGTGTTTGTGTGGGTGGCCATGTATGCACATGTGAGATTGTGGGGTTGTTCATACAGCAGTACCTCCCTTTGGGATCATACAGTACATGGACATGGACTGCCATATTACACACCGGGAATACTTGTCATGTATGTAATCACAGGACAGCTGACAGTATAATAAGGTCTGTAGCATGGAACAGGCATTGAGAGGGAAGGTAGATACCAGGTATACCCTTAATGCTGCATTCAGCAGGGAGGTGACCGACAACCCATGTCTGTAGGACTACCGATGCATTGGGGAAGTATTAGTCAACACCAGGGAGTGTATCCATATATTACAGTTGTCACATGATAGGCTGACTGAGCAGCTAATCTGGCATGTACTGAACAATACATGCACATGACACTCCAGTGCGTGATATTATGGAGTGAACATAGTAGCCCACACATATAGGGGCAGTGCTCATAATATCCGGACATACACAGGGTGAACACGGAATGACAGCAGTGAGGCCATCTAAATCCACTACACACAGGTTGGACAGGTAATGTAGTAACAGTTCTTGTGTTGTGATCACTTGTCTAGGTATTTAGAGGACTGATATGATAATGAGTGGTATCAATGTGTGTATGTTACCAAATGTGATGCAGGATGAGGAACACATGGAAATATATGTGGGACTGTCTGTAAAGTCATGGACAGGTAGTTATTATGGTGGTGTGCGTGTGTGTGTGTGTGTGTGTGTGTGTGTGTGTGTGTGTGTGTGTGTGTGTGTGTGTGTGTGTGTGTGTGTGTGTGTGTGTGTGTGTGTGTGTGTGTGTGTTTGTATATACTGTTATGCAATGCTGTACAGGTTTTAAAGTGCATTTAGTTTCCCCCACAGGTGGCAAGGTGGGTCAGGGTCCCTCCTGCATGCAATCTGATATTGATGTCCATACAGACACCGAAAATGATGATAGTACTGTTGAGGCACAGGTGGGGTTGTCAGAAGCTGAAACAGCACCAACATTTGACATCCCCCTTTTGGCCACCCCAACCCTGCACACAGTTTCAGTGCCTATGCATACCCCATCACCAGTGGCCATAGTGGAAGTACAGCTGGTGTTTGATGGCAGTGCACAGGAAAGTGTGGTAACCATGCCTACTGTGTCTGGTCGCAGCAGGCATAGCTGGATGTCTGGCAGGACACCACATAGGCAGATATCCCAGGGTGCTCAGGGTCACTCATCATCATGCCCCTGGTAGACGCGACACAGCTAATACCAGCAGATGAATGTTTCAGACTGTCATGGCAGTGCAGGCACGTATTGAATGTTACACCAGACAGGGCCTGAGGCTACAGAGGGCTGCTCTCACATCTGCAAGTGACATTTCCCGTAAACTGGTTCATGGATAGATGGTCCGGAGTGATAATGGCCCTCATCAACCATGGTCTGTCTGTGGTGGGAGTGGGCTGACGGCCGCGTGGGTGTAGGCCAGCAACGCCAACAGCTGTCAGTCAATGTGGACATGCTAGGACACCAAGGGGGCTCCCATAGTGGGAGTACCAGCCCTGGCACTGCAGGGGCACTGTCCACACCACAGCAGGCCATGAGCATGTGGTCCTGGCCAGTCCCAGGAGGGACCTGGTTCCAGTGGACATTTGTCATCATCAGTGAGAGTAACACATCAATGCCTTACCTGGATGTGCCCATGGAACCCCTGGCAGACACAGTCCACATGTCCATGGCCGGAGGCAGTGAACTGCACACCCTGCCAGGTATGGTCTGCAGCTGTCCATAAACACCTGTGTAGGGCAGCCACATGGCAGAACTGTGTGCATGCATACCCACACACTATATGAACACACCTAAGGCAACCCCATACCTACACACACCACATCTCCATGCCCAGTTCACCTCATTACACCCCTCACCCACACACATGGTGTCAAATGTATGGCCCATCCTCGGCCTCTGGAAAACCAACAACACACCCTGTGCATATGATGATACCTGTGCCACATCCCTGTCATCCATACCATCAATGCAGAGACAGGCTAATATGGTTCAGATGTACATGATGACTGAACAACAGTGTAGCACAGTACTGCAGTGTAACATGTTGTAAGGGGTAAAGTGTAATGCATATATGTCAGGTAGTGTAACCATCCAGCAATGATGCATTATAGCTGTTGTAGGTGTACATGTGTCAGCACGAGGATGGTCTGCAGTCAGATTCCACAATGGGGTATGGCACTCTGGTGATACCATGGCTGTGACATATCTGGGGTACAGTTTAACACATGTCACAGGTTTGTATAACACATATTGCCTGTGCCACATGCACAGTTGACCCACTGGGACATGTATAATCTGCAACCTGATGTAGTCCCATCCACATACATGCACACTCTTACTTGGCAACACTGGGACTAGACCCCTACCTAGTTGTAGTGATACTGAAGTGTGTGGTTTTCATTGCACACATCACGCAGCATTTAGGGTGAGGTGTGTTCCAAGTTACATGTTACATGCAGAACATCCCCGGACATGTACAGTATGCTAATGGGAGATGTAATGGGTGTATATGGACAATACATAGTGTTACATACCTTCATAAACACATTAACAGACACATAACAGGCAGACAAATTTCCGAGAGACCAAGGCCTATTGCTGCTGCCTAACATGACCGTGTGTACAATGTGTTACAGGTAGGCTGCACACAGCGCATGCATAAATGGCCTAGATTGTGGTATCAGTTACCTGTATGGTTGATGGTGACAGTGGTAACCATAACGTGGTACATGGGACATATACCGGGTGTACCTTGGTGTAATGACAGTGTACACAGCACCCACATCCCCCAGTGGATATTGTACTCCCTGAAATCCATGGTGACATTCTGACATACCCACCATCACACATTGGCCAAGACCGTGATACAACCCATTGTATATCCCAACAGTGGTACTACAGAGATATGCATAAATGCACATGCCACATGCATAGTAGGGTGTTGCATTGTCATGCCTCACCTATGGGCAGCAACAACACTATCTGTACTACTGTATGGCAATGGGTATTGTAATAGGAGTATGTGGGCTCTGAATGCTGTACCCTACAGATATATGGGCATGCACACATGCACACACTTGCAAGAACACAATGGGTATCCTATGCTTATCAACCCATTTGTACAAAACTGTTGTGTTGATACTGCAAGGTTCATGTAGCTGGCATGGAGAGGAACTTAACAGGGTACATGTAATGTCCCATACAGCAGCAGCCACAACTGACTATGGCAATGGGTGTTGCGGTGATTGTGAAGGCCCTCATGGAATTTTCAAGTACAGGTGTGCTAACACACAGACACTCCTATACTCAGTCATACACATATACATGTGGCAGTACTGGGTGCATCACTGCTGGTGATCATAGCTGTGTACCTAGCTATTGTCCAAGGAGAAATGGGTTGTGTAGGGGTTGTGTGTATAGTGGTATCCTGCTACCTGCCATGTGGCAGCAGGCAATCTATGGACAGACACTACTGTGGTGACCCTCAGGGTGAGAGTGACATGCATCAGCCAATCCTCCAGTTGCCTCCTGCACATGGCTACTGAGGTGATCAAGTTGACATGTGCAACATGCATTACAACACATGGTTAGTGTCTGTGATGGAGACCTGTACCCAAGCATGGTCTGTTGACTGTGGTAGTATAGTGGAGGTACCAGTGGCATGTGGTGCATACAGGGTGTTATCTCCCATATGTGCCCGTTCTTACACAGCTGGGCAGACATGTCAGTGGCAATAAAGCTTACGTTGCCTGTACATACCCAGCTGGATACCTGCCATCTGCACATCTGTACAGGGACTGACAGTCATCAGCTTGACCAGTACCTATGCAGCAGGATGAATGTGTTGACAGATAGACGTTTGACAACAATATGTATGCCATCTCCAGGTTCCTTTAATTTGACCTGTTAAAAACAGTCTGCATTTAAATTGGAACCTGTGCAGTGAGAGAGAGCCTTACAAGACTATATGCAAATATATAGAGCTGAGTATATTTTTCTGTATTATTCTGTATTATATAGTTAATTGTTGCTTAGATATCTGTTGTCTTACTGTTCTGCAAATATATAAAGATCAGTATATATTTTTCTGGTTTTATAATTTGCACTGTGATTCCTCACATCTCTGTTTAAACTGTCTTCCCCACCCCCCACCCCCTGTTCTTGGTTGTAGTTTAAATTTGCTGGTTTTTGCAGTGCCCGCCCCACTGTAGATTTGATCTAGGACACTCCCCCAGTCCCATCTTTTTACCGCATTCTACCTAATAAACCCTTTCTGCACTTGCTTTTAGTCCTTTTTAATGCAATTAATTTTTTTCAAACTATGTGTGGACTAATATTGCTACATACCCAAGTGTGCCAGCTTGCACTGCATGTGAATTGTTTTCACTACTGTTTTTGCTACTTTTCTGAAAAAAAAATGTAAGCCTGTTTCCTACCTTTCCTGTAATTAGTGTTCCAGATACAGATTTGCTGTATCCAGGACTGTTTGTAAGCTTCTGAGCCCCCCAAGCCTTTCTGTGTTGGATGGAAGCCTTCTAGCTTATCAGTGGGAGTGGTAAGCATTAGGTAACCTGTCTACCACATAAGGAGTGGTTCTGGCCCAGAATTTGTAGTTATTGGCCATTTGGACAGTCTTCCATCTCTCTCAACTTTCTGATTTGAAGGCCTGCATTTGCACTTGTTTCTGTCCTGTAACTCCTGGGCCCATCTCATTTGCTCACTCAAAAAAAAAAAATGTTATCTGCTTTTACTGTATTTGTGTTTCTTTCTACTTTATTTTGCTTTTGCATCATCTTAATAGTACTTAATTGTATTTATTACTGCCTTGGTGTAACTAATTCTAAGCCTTTTAGTTTAAGCACTTGGGCTTCAAACCAGTTGTTTTACATTAAGAAGGTTTGTGGTCTGCACTGTAGTGGCAGAACAGGTAGCTTACATCCTTCTAAGTTGGGAACTGCTGATTGAGGGCTCAGTGTCTGTTATTCTAAAAGTGTATTAATTCTGGTTTAAGCACTTGGGCTTCAGGCCAGTTATTTTACATTAAGAGGGTTCGTGCTCTGCACTCTTGTGGGAGGAGAGGCTGGACTCTGCCCTTCTGAGCTGGGAATTTCTGGTTAAAGCTTATAGTGCCTGCATATTTGAACTGCTTCTTACTGAAATTGGTACACCTTGTTTGCTGTAGCATAGACTAGATCCAGGCCTGCTGAATCTAGCTTTGTTTGTATAACTTGAGCACTAATCCAGGCATTCTTTAAAGTATTCAATTGTATTTATTACTGCTTGGTAGTAACTTGATTAAAGTGTAGCTATCATTCTAAGTCTTTTGGATTAAGCACTTGGGCTTCAGACCAGTTGTTTTAAATTAGGAAGGTTTGTGGCCTGCACTGTGGTGGCAGGACAGGTAGCTTACATCCTTCTAAGTTGGGAACTGCTGACTGAGGGCTCAGTGTCTGTTATTCTAAAGCACTTGGGCTTTAGGCCAGTTATTTTACATTAAGAGGGTTTGTGCTCTGCACTCTTGTGGGAGGAGAGGCTGGACTCTACCCTTCTGAGCTGGGAATTTCTGGTTAAAAGCTTATAGTGCCTGCATATTTGAACTGCTTCTTACTGAAATTGGTACACCTTGTTTGCTGTAGCATAGACTAGATCCAGGCCTGCTGAATCTAGCTTTGTTTGTATAACTTGAGCACTAATCCAGACATTCTTTAAAGTATTCAATTGTATTTATTACTGCTTGGTAGTAACTTGATTAAAGTGTAGCTATCATTCTAAGTCTTTTGGATTAAGCACTTGGGCTTCAGACCAGTTGTTTTACATTAGGAAGGTTTGTGGCCTGCACTGTGGTGGCAGGACAGGTAGCTTACATCCTTCTAAGTTGGGAACTGCTGATTGAGGGCTCAGTGTCTGTTATTCTAAAAGTGTATTAATTCTGGTTTAAGCACTTGGGCTTCAGGCCAGTTATTTTACATTAAGAGTGTTCGTGCTCTGCACTCTTGTGCGAGGAGAGGCTGGACTCTGCCCTTCTGAGCTGGGAATTTCTGGTTAAAGGCTTATAGTGCCTGCATATTTGAATTGTTTCTTACTGAAATTGGTACACCTTGTTTGCTGTAGCATAGACTAGATACAGGCCTGCTGAATCTAGCTTTGTTTGTATACTTGTTGTTTGTTTGCTTGTTATTTCCCTGAAACACTAATTCCACCTAAAACACAGCTTTTCAGTGCTTCTGTGGATCCCTAGTGATATCTGCATTGCTTACTGTACGTATTTCCTTTTTTCATTTGAAAGAAAGTTACTGTTTGTCGTTTTTGCATTTAAGTTACCTGTAACACATTGCATTTAAGTTACCTGGCACTTGCTCACTAAAGCAATTATATAAGTCAGCACTAAAGAATTAAAAGCACTACACCCTCACAAACTCCCCTTGAGTACCTTGTCCCTCATTGGCCCTTTTTTCAATTATAAAGGAATTCCCAATACTATTCTATCATGTCCAAAGGTCAGTTGTCAATCTCCTCTCCGGTCCAGCTGGTGAATCTGGGAATCTTGAGGCAATGTTACAACTGCCTCATGTACACAGACAACCCTCTCCTCCTCCCAACAAATTCCAACACATGTGAGAGATGCAACCATATAGCCAAACTGGAGGCTAAGCTCTCTCAACTTAGTACTGGCGTAACCAGTCAGGAGGAGAAGGAAACCACACTCACTACAATTCCAGTCTCACATAGACCTACCACGACAGCAAACCAAACACATAAACACACAAAAACATACTCAGAGGCTCTAAATAAAAATCTGCCTAAGCAGCAGAGACCTCCAAAGCAGACACCCAAGCAACCGCTACCCCAAAACAAAACACGTGCAACACATAGCTCACAAAGCCAGTGTGCCAAACAGTCACAGCCCTTAAGGCTAAACAACACAATTGATACACTTGTAATAGGTGACTCTATCGTCAGGCACACTGACGTCCCGCTCACCAGGCTGAACAAGGAGAAGGTCATGGTGAGCTGCCTGTCGGACGCTAGGATCCACCACATAATACAAGCACTCAGGTCACTCCAAGGCAAGTACAAATATGACTCGGTCATTGTCCATGCTGGTGTGAATGACCTGAGACGTACCTCCCTGGACTACATGAAAAGAGACATAGAGGAGCTCTCTGAGCATGTAGCCCAGGCCGGTATGACCCTGACCTTGAGTAGCATCTTACCCTCACCAAGAATGATGGCACAAAATGAAGACAAGATGAACAATTTCAGCAAATGGCTTAAGAATAGGAGTCATTCAAAGGGGATCCAATGGCTGTCAGCCTGGGATGACATGCTCGACAAGCCACGATGCTTCGCTAGGGACGGCTTGCACTTGTCAACCCTGGGCTTTCGGATA
This sequence comes from Protopterus annectens, assembly GCF_019279795.1. NCBI lineage: Eukaryota > Metazoa > Chordata > Ceratodontiformes > Protopteridae > Protopterus > Protopterus annectens. The sequence continues at coordinate 849,639,006 of NC_056749.1, read as the reverse complement.
TTGGCAAAGGCCCTTGCTTCCCCCATAGTGCCTTTTTTAGGCAAGGCTCAAAAGACAAACCCACCTCCATAGGTATCACAAGGGATAAGAAACTAAGAGTAATGCTACTCAAAGCCAGAAGTCTAAACCTCAAGATGCATGCACTAGAAAAACTCTCCTTAGCATGGAGAACATCGATATCTGTGCAGTAACAGAAACCTGGTTCAAGGCTCCCGAGAGCACCCCAGCACTACCAGGTTATACCTCATACCATGCTTTTCGGCCCCAAAACTTGGACCGAACCACAAAAGGAGGGTGAGTATCAGTATTCGTCAAAGATACCCACACCTCCAGGTTGGTGGCACAGCACGAAGCATCAGAGACTATCCATGTGCAACTAACAGTGGATAAAACTGCCTTCCAGTTTATAGCCTGCTACAGACCACCCTCCCAAACCCAGGAACCCCACTCGGCTTTCCTGAGAACACTGGAAAATATGAAGGTCTCTCCAAACACCATTATACTGAGCGACCTCAACTACCCAAACATATACTGGGAGCATTACACTAGCTCCAACACTCTAGCCCAAAGGGTCCTAGAATTTATAAACTCAAATGCTATGGAGCAACTTGTTACCACTCCCACAAGAGGGGAAAACATACTGGACCTGATCATCATCAACATGGGGACTCTATGCTCCAGACTAGAAGTGTATCCCTCACTGGTAAGATCAGACCATAAACTAATCTCACTGGATATTCACATCCCGACCCCACCCCCGCCCAGAAAACCACAGTGAAAAACTTCTCTAAAGTAAATTTCACACTTCTCAAAACCGAGGTGGAATCCTTCAAAGCCCCCGAGCCTGTGGAAAATATGGCCCAGACCGCAGAATCCTTTATAAACGAATTCTATGAACACCTTCAGGAATGCATGGATCATGTAATCCCAAATAAAACCAAAACCCAATCCTCCAAAGGCAGACGTCCTGTCTGGTGGACCCCAGCCATAAACAAACTATACAATAGAAGGAGGACGCTACTACATGATAGAGCAAAATCCCAAAAAGGGAAGGCATCTCTGATCAGTATTAGCAAAAAACTATGGGCACTCATAAAATCATCTAAGGCCAGCTTCGAGAGAAAAATTGCACAGGACACTAAGGATAATCACAAGGCTTTCTTTAGTTATGTTAGGTACCTGGGTGAGAATTCCCAGATATGCTCAAAATTAGTCCAAAATGACAAAAAATACATCGAACCCACAGACATTGCCAACATCCTAGCTGACAGGTTCAGCGCAAACTTCTCTCCCCCCTCCCCACCAAAAGGGCAAATATCTATCCCAGCAGAGTGCTGCCCCCCTGACATCTCAGATGCTCAGGTAAGAGGGGAAGGTGGTCCACACAGCCTACCTGGACCTCGCAAAAGCCTTCGATACAATACCTCACTCAGGCATTATAGATAAGCTCACCAGCTTAAATAAAAAAACCCTATGTCCCTAGATGGGTTGCAAACTGGCTCAAGGACAGAACCCACATGGTTAGAATTGCTGGAGTCATGTCAGACTCCAAACCAGTTACAAGTGGCATCCCACAAGGCTCAGTCCTGGGACCTCTCTTGTTCGGTATATATTTCTCTGAGGTACAGGCCAACACGGAAGCACTGTGGCTGACCAAGTTCGCAGATGACTGCAAACTGGGTGCCATAATCGACTCTCCAGCTGACACAAACATCCTCCAAAAGGGCCTCATAGAAACAGACAACTGGTGCCAGAGCCATGGCCTCAAGCTAAACACCAAAAAGTGTATAGTCATCACCTTTGGCAAAAACAAAGTGCCCACAAATTACCACATAGGTGGTAATCCATTAAGTACAGAAGAAGTAATTAGGGACCTGGGGACACAAGTTGATAGCAATCTCTCATTTGACAACCACGTGGCCAAAGTGGTTAGAAAAACATTTTATATAGCCCACCTAATCATGAAGGGATTCACATCTAGATCAGGGGAGGTCATCATGCCTCCTTATTCATCTCTCATCAGGCTCATAATTGAGTACAATGCCCCTTTTGGTATGTACCTTACCAGACACCTCTAGCAACTGGAAATACCCCAAAAATACCTCACCAAGAGGATCAAAGGGCTCAAACAGATGCCATATGCTGCCCGGTTAAAGAAACTCCAGCTCTACTCAGTGGCCTACCGCCTGCTCAGAGGCGATCTGTGCCTGACGTATAAAGCCATCTCCAATCCGGAATTAATGGACATGCTGCACCTCAGAAAATCCAAATCCCATCGAGTTATGTGCTCGAGAGACTTGAACCTCATCACTGAAATAAATAGGACATGCTGGAGGGACATATTCATAACCCAGAGGCTCCCTTCACTCAGGAATAAAATCCCAGTCCAGGTTAGGCAGAGTCCCTCATTGACTCTCTTCAAGAGGAATCTTGATGAGTGGATGGGTGGTCATAAGTTTACCCCGGGTATCACTTCTGTGTCACTGTTAGACAGAGGCACAGTATACTAACCTCGAAAAAGGGCATAGCAAAATTAATTTAAAATGGGTGGCGAAAGCCAAACACACTCTGGCTAGGCTTATAAATGCCCTAGGGCAGATAGCCTAGTATGAACCTATGAACCTATGAACCTATAACTACATATCAGAAGCCCTCACTAACATGTGCTATACAGATGGTAGTCTACAGTTACATTCCACATGTCGGATCATTACTCAGTAGGGGTTATATACTGTGACACAGCTCACACACCAGGGATACAACAGGGAGGCCGGAGAGTCCAGCTATGCCTGCAGGAGTGCCTGCTGTCAGTACTACATTTGTCACTCTTCTCTTGTCTGGGTAAGCACTGTCGACAGTAGTACTGCCATGATACAATACATGCCAATGTGACAGCACATACCCTGGGCTACTAACCCTGTATGTAACACATTCACATGGATAACAGTGCTGTACAGGCCTCATATACATCTGTGTCCCATACATGACACTCCCACCCCTTGCTACTGTCATGACAGCACATAGGTGCATGTATTGTACATGGCATTACATACATTTATTACAGATGTGATTACCCTGCTATGTTATCAGACTGGGTAGTATGAACTGGTTACCAGGGCTATGCCATGCTTAGCAGGTATCAACATTGCTCCAATATAACAGCTAATCTGATTTATGCACTGGTAAGCAAAGCCTACACTGTGTAAGTGCCCGTAGGTTAACCCATACTTTAACACCACTTATCTTTGTGTAAACCCATGCAAATGCACTTAAAACTGCTCAAAACTGCCTTAACCACCCTGTATCTGACAGCCCTTGTTCTGCCCAGCAACAAAATGTACAGCCTTGCAGGTCTTGAACCCAGAACCCGGTACACTATAGTCCCAGCACTTAACCTTTACACCATGACCACTGTGAAGATAGCTGTTGTTTTCCAATATATCTGGCAATACACATATTGATTAGTATTGAACAATTGCCTTTACTTCCACAATTGTGTAGTACTTGATATTAATATGACTGTTGCATCACATATATCGTTTTACCATAATGTACACATAGCAGATACATACAGTCAGATACATTTGGGAGGGTATACACAACCGTGGGGTTTACACATGACAGGAATATGGATATATGCATATAATAGGTTGATATATGTCTAGATGTACATACACATGTATATTTATACATATGTCTGTATACACATCTGTATAGTGGAACATATATATGGCCATGCATACATCTCCTCGCATGTGCATACATAGATATACATATATATATATATATATATATATATATATATATATATATATATATATATATATATATATATATATATATATATATATATATATATATACACACACATATATGTGTGTATATATATATATATATATATATATATATATATATATATATATATATACATTTATACATATATATATATATATATATATATATATATATATATATATATATATATATATATATATACATACACATATATGTGTATATATACATATATATATATATATATATATATATATATATATATATATATATATATATAGCTATATATGTATGCACATCCTATGTGTACAGATATGCCTATTTATGTAGATATATATGTAGGTATCTATAACTATATGAGCATACATATCTATTCTGATATACCTATTACTGTCAATATATATGTAGAGATCCATAAGTATATGTGCATATGTATCTCTATCTGTATATGTGTAGACATATATTGCTGTGTATATGTATATGTCTGAGTTTTTATATATATATACATCTTTATTCTACTAATCCCCCAACTGGCTGCTTTGCATTCCCTGGCTCTTAGCGTTTCGCTGTGTCCTACGCTTGTGATCCAGCCCATCCTGCTTTACCCTACTGAATTGCTCCCTACTGGAAGGCCACACTAAAGAAACCTCAACCAAGGACATTCTTAAAACAATTTAAACTCCCTTCTTCTCCCAGCAAGGAACTTGTCTTGGAACTTGTGATCCAGCCCATCCTGCTTTACCCTACTGAATTGCTCCCTACTGGAAGGCCACACTAAAGAAACCTCAACCAAGGACATTCTTAAAACAATTTAAACTCCCTTCTTCTCCCAGCAAGGAACTTGTCTTGGAACTTGTGATCCAGCCCATCCTGCTTTACCCTACTGAATTGCTCCCTACTGGAAGGCCACACTAAAGAAACCTCAACCAAGGACATTCTTAGAACAATTTAAACTCCTTCTTCTCCCAGCAAGGAACTTGTCTTGGAACTTGTGATCCAGCCCATCCTGCTTTACCCTACTGAATTGCTCCCTACTGGAAGGCCACACTAAAGAAACCTCAACCAAGGACATTCTTAAAACAATTTAAACTCCCTTCTTCTCCCAGCAAGGAACTTGTCTTGGAACTTGTGATCCAGCCCATCCTGCTTTACCCTACTGAATTGCTCCCTACTGGAAGGCCACACTAAAGAAACCTCAACCAAGGACATTCTTAAAACAATTTAAACTCCCTTCTTCTCCCAGCAAGGAACTTGTCTTGGAAGTATGTGTTATTCCCAACCTTGTAAAACTTTCAGGTAGTAGATACCTACTAGTAGGTCACAGTGTGCCTCCCTGCCAGGTTAGCCTGCAGCCAAAACTCCCCCTATCCACCCCTTTTGGTGTCTTTTGACCAACCCTATCTATTTCTACACTTTTACTGTCTCACAATAAGCTGCCTCCCCCTTACTGGATATTAAGACTGTGTTGTTTCTAACTAACTGCCCACTAGGTGGCACTCCTCTACCTTCCTACTGTCCCTGCTTCTCCTGCCACTCTCCTCCTCATCTCACCTACCTAGTTCCATTGCTCCCCTTCTGCTGCCCTCTCCCCTACTATCTCTCACTGGACTACCTTTCCACAGTTTTGTCTTCCACTCAGCAAACACCCATCTCAATCCCTTCTCACAACCTACTATCTTCTCCTACTGTCATTCTTCCATCTCCATACCCGCAACTCTACTTCTCTGACAATCTCTCAACCTACCACACATCTCAGCAAACTTACCTTCTGCTCTCTCTCTCTCTACTGATTGGTTTTCCACCACTTTTTCTCCTTCTCTGCTCTTCCCGCTCTGTTAAGCCTCTGGGCTCACTCCGCCTCCCCTACCCTACCCCAATTCCCACCCACCCCCAGTGACCCTTGACTTATACCCGCCTAGCCACTCCCCAATATTCTCACCTCCAATCACATTTCCAGCCTCATTCTTACCTACTAACTCTCTACTCCTTATTACAGCCACACCCATCCCCTACCATCCTAATTTCAACTAAGTTCCAACCTTGTTAAGCTCAACAAACTTAATATGCCTTTCACTCTTAAACTACCTTTCTCACTGCTACTACTTAACATCCTTCTTTTCTACTACACCCTCACTTCCACGAGTATCTCACTCTCAACAGATCTCCTAATTTATCTAAACACACTACCGCTGTCCTACCTAAATCTGAACAAACCTTTATTAACCTCCTGTCTACCTGTCCTTTCCTTACCCCTCACTATCACAGAATACTCCATAACAGGTATCTCACAACAAAAAAGTTCTACCTAATTATACCCCTTAGAAACTCTACAGCATGTCCACTCCCACTAACACTCCTACTGTTACAGGGGACATTCATCCCTAACCCTGGGCCTGATAATCCCATCAACCACTCCTCACTAACCAAACTACTAACCTCTTTAGTACACCTTTCTCTCCTAACTCACATACAATAGCACACCTAAACATTTGAAGCATTAACAACAAAATCACACAACTGCATGCTTTAATTGACCTCTTTCGATTTGATATCCTCTGTCTTACTGAAACCTGGCTTAAACCAGGGACCAAAGACAATGAAATTACCCCACCTGGATATAACATTTTAAGGCAGGATCGTCTAAACAAAAAGGGTGGAGGAGTTGCCTTACTCTATAAATCTGAACTGCAGGTGTCCTCAATCGACTCCCTGCCTCCCTTACCTGCAAATGCTGAAATACTCTGCAGCAAATTCCAAATAAATAAAAGCAAAGCCATCTATATAATATGTTCCTATATCCCCCCTGGCAACAACTTAAATACACTTGAAAACATTCTTAGCTGGCTCTCCTGTAACTTTCCTCAGGAAACCATAATACTAGGAGACTTTAATATTGATTGGAACTCCTGCATAACACCAAAACCCATCTATCACCTCAACCTCTTCAATTTTCAACAAACCATAAACTCCCCAACTAGAATTAACAAAACTACCAATAAACAAGCCATCCTGGACTGGATATTAGTCAACAATAATCACCTCTTATATAAAACAGGAACACTCCCAGACAAAATCAGCGACCATCTCCTCACCTACATCACTAAACAAAAAAAATAACAATCTCAAACAGGCTAGCTATCGTATACGTAGCAAAAAAAACTTTAACCTTCCTTCTTTCCGAAATGAACTCAAAGAATACGACTGGTCAGCTCTAAAATACCTCCCCCTAGATGAAGCTGTTACCCTATTCAACAACACATTTCTCCATACCCTTGACCATCATGCCCCCTCTCGCTTAATTAGAATAGGATCCAAAGCAGCCCCTTGGCTTTCTAAAGAAACCAAGCAAACCATGCTATTAAGGAACAAACTATGGTCAAAATGGAGAACTACAAAAAACCAAACTGACCATCAAAACTTCAAACAACTTAGAAATAGCACAAAAAAACTCACCTATCTTGATAAAAAAAATTATTACCTTCAATATCAGCAAAATCAAAATCTTAGTCCTAAAAAATTCTGGTCAGGAATCAACAAACTGCTCCATCCAGGGAATACCAAAACACCTACTCCAACTAACCTAGCTCAAACCCCTCCCAACAGAATTGCCAATACATTCAACAACTTCTTCTCTGAAACAGTCACCTCACTAGCAAACACCATGGCTCCCCCCACTTCCCCTCAAAATACCTCTCCTCAAATAAATACCCCCACACTAAAATTTAAGACAGTCTCCACTACCTACATACGTAAATCACTCTCAAAGCTGAAACCATGCACTCCATCAGCCGAATATCTACAACTAGCAGCAGCAGAACTAGCATACTCAGTCTCCATCTTAATTAATAGAACAATAACCGAATCTACTATTCCTTCCCTCTGGAAGGTCTCCCACATCATTCCTCTGCATAAAGGAGGAAACACTAATGAGCTTATGAATTTCCATCCCATAGCCCTTCTATTGCCTCTATCTAAAATTATGGAACGTTGTATACACCAACAACTTTTAAATCATCTCTTACATAATAGCCTACTAGCAGACTCCCAACACGGCTTTAGACCTTTCCATAGCACTTCTACTGCTCTTCTCTCCTTCACAGACAATATCAACAAAATCGCAATAACAACCTTTTCTCCTCTGCTTTATTTCTCGACCTGTCTAAAGCCTTTGATATGGTGAACCATCAACTTCTGCTACACACTTTGAAATCTCTCTCACTTGACTCTATGGCATTGCACTGGTTTGACTCTTACTTGAAGGATAGAAAACAAGCTGTGCTTTGGGCCAGCCATCTATCTTCTCAGCTCTCAGTCACTATCGGTGTCCCTCAAGGATCCGTCCTAGGTCCCCTTCTTTTCTCCATATTTATCAATAACCTATCTATTTCACTCCCAACATCCACATGTATTCAGTATGCAGACAATTCAACTCTCATCTGCTCTGCTGGATCTCCAGCTGAACTCCATTCTTCTACCCAAAAAGTCTTTACAGCAGCAGAAAAATGGTTCCAACATATCTGTCTCCTCCTCAATCCCAAAAAAACCAAATTATTACTTTTCTCACCTACCCTTAAGTCTACCCCCTTCTCCTTCTCTATTGTTTCTGATAATGGCACTATCATTACACCTGACTTTTCAACTAAACTGCTAGGTTTTACAATAGATAATCAACTGAACTTTGATTCCCACATCGACCTAACCATCAAAGCTGTAAATAAAAAGATAGGTGCCCTCTATAGACTTAAGCCCTTTCTTACACCGACTAGCAGGGTGTCTCTAGCGTAAACTCATCTCATCTCTACATTACTGTATGCCTCCCCATCCTTTATCAACCTTTCAAAATCAAACCTTCAGAAACTTGCCACAACCTACCATAACATTGCCAGATTTGCCACAGGTTCCCCATTTCGTACCCATCATTGTGATAATCTCAAAAAACTCAGCTGGCTTGAACTTCAAAATCTAATTCTCCTCCACCAGTTAGTTATCACCTATAAAATTCTCCATTACCCTAATAATACACCAATACTTAATAACCTTGTCACCCCCTACAAGAATCTTACTTCCCTCCGCTCAGCAAACAAACTGCTAGTCACTACTCTCAAATCACACAATAAAGCTGGCGACTCCTTGTTTACAAATGTTGTTGGCTCTTACTGGAATAAACTTCCCATAGAACTGACCTCCCTAGGCTCATCAAAACTTTTCAAGAAACAACTAAGGTACCATTTCAAATCCAACTGGCTTTGCCCTTGTTCTAATCCTGACTGACTTTAGTGCCAACTCTCTTTACAACTCCCTCCATTACTTTCTCTACTTGTCTCTACTACTTGTATCACTCCTCCTCTGTAGCTCACCTTATATCCACTTAGATATTACTTTTCCTATAACATCTTTTCTCTTTTACTCAATACACCTCTGGATCCTGTCATCTACCCTCTCACTTAAACATACACTTTGCTCCCTGCTGTGCAATTCTATTTCTTAGAACTGGTGCCCTGGCACAAATGTATTATCATAACTGTCAATACTATATAGTATAGACCTTTGTATGTGCTACCTCTTTCTTTCTTTCTTTTCAAAATTACTACCTGCTTCTCCTAATAACATGGGATTAGGAATTCTACTCAGTATTTAGTATTTTAAGTATTATACATATTCTGTAAAAATGATGTAATTTAAGAACTGTACATTTCTGTAAAAATGCTTCTGTATTGTTAATATCCTACATTCAATTAGTTCATTAATCCTTATAAGTTGTATCTTATAGTAATGTTTTTTTTATGTAATGTACCAGTTATAGTGGAGCTTTTCTCCTCGGGCCTCTGCTGAAAATGGACATGTATCCAGCCAGACTAGCCCGGTCAACAAATGTAAAATAAAAATAAATAAAATAAAAATAAAAAAAATATATATATATACACACATATATATATATATATATATATATATATATATATATATATATATATATATGTACATATATATCTATATATATATATATATATATATATGTACATATATATATATATATATATATGTATATATATATATATATATATATGTATATATATATATATATATATATATATATATATATATATATATCTATATATATATATAAATATATATATGTACATACCCATCAATGTATGTCGATATGTATATGTGTATATATCTATATAGATATATGGATAGTTATATATACATATATGTCCACCATATGTCCTGAACATGGAGTAGAGCCTTACCTCAGTGCTAATAGTCCCTACTTCTTAGTGCAAGGGGGTGTCAGGTATGTAGTGCAGGTATATATGTAGACTATTGCTACTGTGATAGGGGTTGTCTTCACAGACATGTGTGTGGGAGGTCACATCTGCTTTTAACATGTGCACCATTGGCTACTGACAGACATCTTAAGGACATCATAGTACTGTACCACTGCTAGCACAGTAATGATCCTGTGGACTGCAGCATATATATGGCCAATAAATGTGGACAATCTGATACAGTCTGGTCAGTCCAGAGGTATACACAGAACCCCTTAGTGCAAGACATGTGGACCAAGCCTGACAATGTGGATGTTAGCAACCATGTAGATGGGTATATCTTGTAAATACCGGTATACATTTGCCCCCATAGGTTATGTATTCACACACCTCTGTCTGTCCTGACACATAATAACCATTGGTACAGAGGTGCCATGGCCACACACTACCCACTAGTTAGTGACATACATCTGTACAGCATTCCAGTGCTTTGTCTGACATACATGACTGTTATGATGGCCTGGCAGCAGTACATCTGGCAAGTATCTGGACATAAAATCACACTGGGTAAGTACACTAAGCTGCTAGGCATGTAACAAAGCACTGTGCAGACTACAGGCAGACTGTCACAACACTGGCCTACATTTTTTATGGGGGATTACACCTGTACCTGCATATATAGCAGACTCTACATGCATGTCACAGCACAGAGTAACAGACACCTGTGTTAGAGTGCATAACCACAACTGATCAACCAATGTGAACACAGCCACAGCCACATATGGGTGCAAACATAATATTACAGTATATGGACTATCTGATCAACTCCATCCTCATATGTGCCACTCACACACTAACTCTACATATACTGGGCCACTACACAGTGTGGTCCAATGCCTGTCTATGGTATGGGACATGTGTGTATTTGGCCCTACAAACATGTAAGCCGACAGGGTAGCATACAATGGAGCAGCATAGAACAGGACCAAGAACAATGACATCTACCACAGTCTGTACACGCAGGCCAAGGTACATATTCACAATACTCACACTGTCAACAATCACCATAAGTACACAGACCTCATCACTGTACACACAACCACAGAATGCCCAGGGTATGTACTCAAAGATGATCCCCTACTATACATAATGTGTTGAAGTCTGATATTTCACTGGCTTATCAGATATGATGTCAGTAAACTATGGTGTACAGAACATATGCAACTCTTACTGCATGACATATCTACACAGTTTGACAGAGTTGTGGCTGGAGCCACAAACACAGGCCAATATTGACATGTTGCTGTGATAACCTCATACATTTACTGTTGTAACAGGGTTTGTTGTGACATATGTCCTGACGGATATGAAGTCAGTAACTCTCATGTCTGTCACCATGTACTGACTACAGTCCTCACACTATGCTTCTGCAGTTCACAGATTGGTACTCTGTGAGTAACACAAGAAACAAAATGTAGCCCACACTGCCCAGTCTGCATATGACCCTACAGATGGAGGTTTCTTCAGAAATATAGCACTGTCATGACAGGTATTAAAACATGTAGACCAGCCATATCCACACACACCCTGTTAAACCAGTACTACACCAAATGCAGAATAGCAACACTTACATTCTGTAGTCATGTCAGGCACATCCCCCTCCTGTGTTTTGGCCTGTTTCCATAGTGTATGTTGTTAGAGGTAAATCTCCAATCCATATGTGATGCTGTTTGCCAAACAACAGATCTAGGTCCTGCTCACAGTGAATGTAAAGGCCCAGCACCAACATGATGTTCCTAGATATTAGAGTGTTTTCCCATGCAATTGGCTATAGGAATGTTACAGCAGCTGTTCCACATGCAATCAGCTAGAGTAGGGCTGCAATTTGTGCAGAGGCCATCAGCTGATCATGAGCATCACTTACAAAACACATGCTGCTGCCGCCTAAGCAAAGCAGGTGTAAGTCTCCACATCTATCAGAAAGGGTGTGAGAGAGGCAGACAGAGGCAAAGATAAGTCTGGGAGGGGGTGGGAAAATAAAACCTAAGCATGTTTGTGTCACACACCTACCAGTAAAGGGTATCAAACCCCTGATGGACTATGTATTGCTATCACATGTTTATGCAGTTATTGGATGCACCACATAGCTTAAATGTTGAGGAGCTCTCCAAGCATATATGTGATGGTGAGTGACATCTGAAATAGTGATATGGTAGTGATACGTTAGGTGTAGTACACATGCCTGTCTGCATGAACAGATGTCAGCGTCAACACAGCCACACTCTCTCAGGGACCCACACACATTGACACACTTGGCAAGGTCAGGAATACACCTCCTCACTAGTTAGTTTGCCACAATACAGTACTGTGCAGGTATCACATGCACCACAGGGGTTATCCGGAGGTTATAGGGGCATAGGGTATGTGGAGGTGTCTGACATCAGACAGCATGCTTCAGTATGCCAATGGAGGTTGTAGTGAGTGTGAATGTGGTCAAAAGCATCATACACCACACACACAGAAGCAGGGTGCCAGTACTGACATGCATGGGTGCATTGCTTCACAGGTGTGTAGTGGTTGACTGTGCCAGAAGGTGATACAAGGCTAGGTGATGAGTATTCCTTGGCATCAGGCCACATGACAATGGTCTGCAATGTGGCTCAGAGGTGTGTAGTGTCTGGATTGGCCCACACAGGTGGGTACTGTATTCACCATCCAGTCACCTGGGTAACTATTGTGTGTGGCCGTTGCTGTGCATTTATTGCCATGTATGTGTTTTTTAGTCCATGACATGGATAGTGTCTGGGATGTACAAATGTCCCACATGCATGTACAGTGACATGTGGAACTGTACCTGGGGTGCCTGGCCCATGTTTTGTACACAGATTGTTATCATCAGATGTGCCAGTCCTAGCCTCATGTGACGGGAACTGGTAATGGACAGCAGGTTGACCCTGCACCTACACTGATAGCATGATACAGGTATTCCCTAGTGTCCGTGGCATCTGTCCATACAGGGCATGTGTTTAAGGCATGGTATGTCCTTTGTAGGTCACATTTGATGGCACCACAGGTGTTGCAGGTGTCCAGTGTGGAACATAGTGAAGGCACACTGTCTGCATGTACGCACCTATTGTACTGATGGACAGGGTGCCATGCCCTCTGTAGTCCACTGCAATCCCCCCATGGTTACTATCTGTGGGCAATATACAGGGTACTACCAACATAGTGATTGTTGTCTAGGCAAGTGTGTTTGTGTATGAGACACAGGATGAGAGCTTTCTCTGGGTAATACAAGGGTTGCTAACTTTGCATGGCAGGCCTTGATGTCACATGTAGGGGTATGGATTGGCACCCCAGCCTCTTGGCTATTTCACAACTGTTATCCTTGTAAGGTGGACATTGTGACATATAATAGGGCCACCACAGGCAGAAACACACACACAAACATTTGCCACATCTGGGATTAGAACTTGTATCTATCTAGTTTATCACACTATAGCATTACACAGTTATAGGACATGCCACGGAGATTACTGGGCTACACTTTTCCCAAAGGTGTATTTCACAATAAATGACATCAGCAGCCTTGTCAAAGTAGGGCATTTGAATTGTAGTGAGTGTGACTAGCCTAAAAAGCATTGCTCCCTACATAGACAGAGAAACACAAACACACACAGTTGCCATATCTGGGATTAGAACCCCTACCTAAGTAGTTTATCACACTACAGCAGTACGCAGTTGCAGGATGAGTCAAGGAGATTAATGGGTTGCACCTTTCCCATAGGTGTATTTCACAGTGAATTACATCAGCAGCCTTGCCAAAGTAGGACATTTGAATTGTAGTGAGTGTGACTAGCCTAAAAAGCATTGCTCCCTACACAGACAGAGACACACAAACACACACAGTTGCCATGTCTGGGATTAGAATTCCTACCTAACTAGTTTATCACACTACAACATTGCACAGTTATAGGACACGCCATGGAAATTACTGGGCTACACCTTTCCAAAAGGTGCATTTCACGGTGAATTACATCAGCAGCCTTGCCAAAGTAGGACATTTGAATTGTAGTGAGTGTGACTAGCCTAAAAAGTATTGCTGCCTACACAGACAGAGACACACAAACACACACAGTTGCCATGTCTGAGATTAGAATTCCTACCTAACTAGTTTATCACACTACAGCATTATGCAGTTTTAGGACACACTACAGAGATTACTGCGTTACTTTATTCCCAAAGGTGTATTTCAAAGTGGATGACATCATCAGGCTTGTCATAGTAGGGCTATGTGGAGGCCAGTGTGTGTGCATAGGCCATAACCCATTCATCTAGTTGTTGGCACACCACATGCAGGCACACACAGGGTTATTTTCCGCAGGTATGTGCATACAGCTGCTAGATGACTACTGCTTTGTACAGTTATGTTGCACAGCTAGCACTTGCACCACATAGTCTGTAATGCTGACGGATACCAGTGGCTAATTTCTACAGTGAGTGACATTTACACATCATGTGGTCGCAGCCATTTGGCTGAGTGCTGGGTGGGACAGGCCTCATGATGGATGGCTCTTTGTCACAGCAGCTGTCTTCCACACATCTATGTATGTCTACCTTTGGCTTATTATAATGTGTTGTCCTTGGATATATGTCTGTATTCCTATCCAATGTGTGTGCAAAGCATGACCACTGCATACTGAGGAGTGTATGCACTAACATCTGCAACTGTCAGATATGTATGGCCCACTGTTGTTTGCAGACATGGGCTTCATTTGTTTAAGTCTGTGAGCATGCCCAGTATGACCTTTCAGTATGTTGTTGTGAGACATCGCCTTTATTTCTCTAAGTGTGTGAGAATGCCCAGTATGCCATTCTGTATTGAATGTCTGGATCTATTCCAGGTAGTTTGCACTCCAGTGCAGTCCTTTGTGTTGAACACCTACAGGTAGCAAACTGTTTCTGCAGGGTATCCGTAGATCATTTGGCAATATGGGGACAAACTGTGCAAGGGATAGTGTGTACTGTAGGTGATTGTGTCTGTGCTGCTTGTGCTACATGGTACTGGTGTTAGCAGAGATATTCAGACATGTGTACTGTTATACACTGTGATGTTTTATTTCCTCAAGTACTGTCAGGTGGACATTCTTGCACACAATGATGTCCTGGAGAACAAGGGTGAATGCAGCTGTGTCTGGTATTGTGGGCAGATGCCTACATACTCATGGTAAGTTATGCCATTCTGGAGGGGGAGCTCCATACACTTACTGCTGGGTCTGTATATCTGGTTCAGCACCTTGGTACATTGCTGGCACAGGATCCCATACTTGTACATCCATCGACATGACAGTATGGCCTTATCTTGCTGTGGCAATACCTCACAGCTGTACTGATTCACACAGGTTATCCAGAGGCAGGGACCATGAGTCAGGACATTACCCCTATTGTGGTGTATAGGCAGGTTTGTAGCCACCCATTTATGTGTTTGAAGTCAGGGATAGTGTGTGTACACAGCTGTGTGTCGGACCTTGCACATTCCATGCTGCCCATGCTCCCACCCCCCTATTATTCTATCCTCTTCCATACATTATGCATACATTCCCTGATACTTTCCCTAAGGTTATCACCTGATCACAGTTGTATTTTGGTGTTGGTCCACAGTTCATGCAGTGGGACATGGTGGACATGTTACTGTGGTTTGTCCATGGCCTAGCATATGGCTTATGTGGAGTGTGTTTTGTTGTTATTTGGGTGTCCATGACATAACATGCACTGGCAGTACTTGTGAGACACAGGCCATTGACAGAGGCCTGTATGTCATTTGATGGTGATGTGAGCCAGCTGTGGCAGACCATTGCATTCTGTCAGTCCTACAGTCCCAGACTGCCATACAGTATATTCCCCTGGGGTGACAGGGTAGGTGTGCTAGGTGTTCATGCTAATACTTTCTATCAGAATTGATCAAGTGGTGTGGATGCTGGTAGGGTGCTACCTACAGCTAGGGGCTCACCTGCATGGGACACCTGCATGGCATGCTGCATTCTTTTGCTATTGCCACATACAGGTGGGGGCCATATTGTACCTATTCCCAACAGCAGGGATACGACCTGAGAGGTACCTGTGGGTGGTGTTTGGGTGAGCTGGGTGCATGTGTGCTATGGACACTACTTGCATCTGACACACAAATATACATGGGCCATTCCAGTTATGCTGGCATGTGCAGGTATAGCAGCTGTCTCCCAATACATCAGTCCTACCACCTTTGTGATCTGCAAGTGTTCGGGCAGATGACACCGGTATTCCCTACTACAGGCCCAGATAATGTGATGCATACCTGTATGTACAATTCCAAGGGTGTACCCATTTCACAGTTATACATTATATACCGTATGTCTGGGGTACTTTCCCCTGTGTACTGCTTGTATATCTAGCCCAACAGCCATGCCATGTCAATCTATCAGATGGGGACACATATTACCACCATACATTTACAATGGCTTACTGCTAGCATGTGTTATACTGGTGGGAATTGTCTTTGGCACTGCAGTTGTGAAGATTTGGCCCTGTCATCAACAGTAGTGGGCAATGGCCACCAGGTCATACCTCAACATGCATACATACTAACCACTCTCACACAATATGAAACACACACGAACCTAACACACACATACCTTCATATTGTACAAATGCTACAATCTATCCTGCTACCTTGGCCACCTCTGGACATCTGTGCTCCACTGGTATTATACCTACGCATATATGTTACTTCATTTCTACATAGGATTTGGCAGCACACCTGACTGTTACTACATGTCTACATAGGATATGGAGGGGCAGACCTGACTGCTTCTACATTGCCACACAGGAATGGGGGCACACTTGACTGTTACTTCATTTCTACATCGGATTGTGGGGAGCACAACTGACTGTTACAAAGTGTGTACTTTAGATTGGGGGGGCACACCAGGCTGGTACTACATTTCTATATAGGATTGGGGGGTACACATGACTGTTACTACATGTCTAAGTAGGGTTGGGGGCACACCTGACTGTCTCTACATTTCCACACAGGATTGGGGGAGGGGGGCACACCTGACTGTTACTACATTTGTACACAGGAGGGGGGGGCACACCTGACTATTTCTACATTTTTACATTTCTACACAGGATTGGGGGTGCACACCTGACTGTTTCTACATGTCTACATAGGATTAAGGGCACACCTGACACTTTTACACATTTGCTATGTCTGTACTGGTATGTCAGGTACTCCATTTCATTCTGTATTTTAACCTATCATGCTGACTAGAGACATACCACTGTACTACAGGTCTTAGTTTTGATTGACCTACATATCAGTTTCTGACTTCCTACCCTCCAGAACTAACATCCCACTGCCTGACCTGATGTAGTTTGTCTGTGTAGGCCGGGGGGGGGTTACCCATAGGCATCATTCAGAGGCCCTGGCATAGCCTTTGTTTGTGTTTGTCTATACCTGTCCTGCTGGCTGAGACTGCTGTTGGGTATGTGAACCTCCCTGACTGGCATGTGTGTGTCATATGGACACACATGTGACCCAGCACATTTCCTGCAGTGAGTTTTGTCACCATGTGTAGTAATGGCTATTATGGTGACACCAGTATTTGTTACAGACCTCATGCTGCCACTATAGGTGTCTACTTTCTACTGCCATCCCATTCAGCCACCTGATTCCCTCACATGCTCACATCCATACCATAGATACAAATAACAACACATACTACACCAATCAGCAATTGGTAAGGAGAGTGACTTACCTTGTGGGTGTGCCAGTACTGAGAATGGTTCTGGGGGCTGCCTATGTTGGATGCACATAGTACACTCCCTATACATGGTTGAGCACAGGTAGTATCATGTTTGACATCCCTTTTATTGTATGTGCGAGTCAGAGAGAGGTGTCATTCCCTGGGTCCCTACTGTGTCGGTGTATGTGTTATGAGTTGCCTCTTTGCCAAGGCCATGGCATACTGGGCATGCCTCCATCTGTTTACTGGGGCAGGCTCAGGTTGTTCCTCCTCTGAGTCACTCTGTGCCTGTACAGGCCTTGGCATTGGTGGGGGGCTGTGTGGCCCTGCCCTGTGCTGTTCCTGCTGCAGCTGTTTCTGCAGGATCATATTGTGTATCATGGTACATACTATAATTTGGGTACATGTAGCTGGTGAGTATTGCAAGGCTCCACCAGATGTGTCCAGGCACTGGAACCGTGACTTGATCATCCCAAACACATGCCCTATTATGATTCTGGTCTGTGCTTGTTCCTCATTATGGTGTTCTTGTTCTGGTGTGTGTGCATTTCTGATGGGTGCCATCAGCCATGGCTCCAGTGCGTAACCAGCACCCCCACTAGGTGACCATAAGGGATGTCCATATGGGCAAATCTCTGGTACAGCTGCGTCAGATGCCAGATGTAGGAATTGTTATAGCTTCCAGGGCAGCCAGCTCACACATTCATTATAATGCCCTGGACATCACACATGACCTGGCAGTTGATGGTGGAGGAAGCCCTTGCGGTTGATGTAGACCCTACCCCACTCACTGGGTGGTGCTTTGATGCATATGTGCATGCAGTCTATAGCACCCACCACCTCAGGGTATTCTGCTATTTGGTGGAAGAGACACATATTGCTGGCCAACACCTCAAAGGTGTTGAGGAAATGTACGTGCTCATAAAACCAAAGTAAAATCCACGGATGAAAGGAATCAGTCCCAAAAGGAGAAATGCAGCTTTATTAAGCGACAAAAAAACAATCAGTCTGAGCGACAAAAAAAACAATCAGTCAAGCGCTTTCGCCAGGTAAATACCTGGCTTTATCAAGATGATCAACATTACATTAAGAATAATTAAATACTTTTCATCTAGTCACATGATCACCAATTAATATGCTAACCATTCAATTAAATGAAAATGCATTATTTAAAGTATCCTAACATCAGTAAAATTCATATTAAATTATGTGTAAAGAATCCCTAAAATTAATAAGACTGTTAAACATTGTAAAAAACCTAAAAAGTCCTTGAAAGGTACTTGAAGAACAGTGTTTAAATATATATATATATATATATATATATATATATATATATATATATATATATATATATATATATATATATATATATATATACGTGTGTGAAATGTACACAGAATGAAACTAATTGGGAACTATGATAATAGAATTCATAACCTAGCTTTTCTTAACTTGAGTACACTGGATATACTAATGCTTTCATTGAGGCCAGGGGGTTTTGAAGCGTTGAGTCTAAGCTGCCATAAAAGCTCCCTGTATTCAAGGTGGGTTTCCCAATCTCCTCCCCTGGCATCCTGCTTAACCTGCTCAAGGACCATAAACTTAATTTTCATGTTAGGGCAAAGAGCTAAATGTTTAAAAAAGGCATTTGTGTCCTTCTTTTTGGAGATCTCATAATGATGTTCATATATTCTTCTCCTAAGTGGTCTCTCAGTTTTCCCTACATAAAAACTGAGGCATTGAATGCATATTCCTATGTATACAACCCCTTTTGCCCTGCAGTTGTAATAATGATCAGCTTCAAATCTAAATTTCCTGGATGGAAGGTAAAAGGAACTGTCGTTCATGATAAAGGTGCATTGCTTACATGCCCCACACTTATAGGTGCCAGGTTTAGAAACACAGTGCCCTGAATCTAAAAAATACTTTCTCTCAAAGAGGCCCTTTAGGTTAACATCTCTTCTCTTTACAAAATTGGGACGTTCTTGAACTATACCTTTAAAGTCTTCATGAAGTGTCAAAAGGGACCGATATTTGGACACTATGTGTTCCACTTGTTGAGAATCTTTAGTGAAGGTGTGTATGAAACTATTATGCAAATTAAATAGTTCAACTTGTTCATTCTGCTCAACCCTTTGAAAACCACTACCTAGTAATGGAGAGTATTTAGATTGCCTGTTGTCGGTTACTTCTTGGACCAAATTATTTACTAGAGGTACTGGATAACCTCTTTGAATAAACAGTTTTTTCAAAAAATCAATTTCTTCTAAATAATATTTATCTGTGCTAGACATTTTAGATGCGCGAATGAACTGCCCCTTTACTAAACCCTTCTTCTGGTGGAAAGGATGACCACTATGAAAGTGTAAATACGAGTTGGAAAAAGTGGCTTTCCTGTATAACTTGGACTGAAAAGTACAGTTAGAATAGTCCTTAAGTATGGATACATCAAGGTAGTTCAGTGCATCTTTGCTGACATTATGTGTAAAAGATAAAAAATGTGTAGTAGAATTAATATATTTCATGAACTCCGAGAAACTCTCCAGAGTT
The DNA here is from genome assembly GCF_019279795.1 of Protopterus annectens. Taxonomy (NCBI): domain Eukaryota; kingdom Metazoa; phylum Chordata; order Ceratodontiformes; family Protopteridae; genus Protopterus; species Protopterus annectens. Next base: position 849,618,611 of record NC_056749.1, on the reverse strand, counting down.
CCATTCCATAGTAAGCAAATGTCATCAAGGTATCGTTTATAGAGAGTTATGTGTTGTGCCCAATGAGTAGAAAATATGTAGTTGTTCTCCCAGTGGTGCAGGACAATATTTGCATATAGTGAGGCGCATGCTGCCCCCATCGCTACACCCTTCTTTTGTTTAAACAATTCACCATTAAAATAAAGGAAATTGTTTTCAAGGACTACCTCCATAAACTCTACTATAATACCTATGATGTTTGAACCAAGATCCGATTCAGAGGTCAAAACACTGTTAAACCTAAATACTCTCCATTACTAGGTAGTGGTTTTCAAAGGGTTGAGCAGAATGAACAAGTTGAACTATTTAATTTGCATAATAGTTTCATACACACCTTCACTAAAGATTCTCAACAAGTGGAACACATAGTGTCCAAATATTGGCCCCTTTTGACACTTCATGAAGACTTTAAAGGTATAGTTCAAGAACGTCCCAATTTTGTAAAGAGAAGAGATGTTAACCTAAAGGGCCTCTTTGAGAGAAAGTATTTTTTAGATTCAGGGCACTGTGTTTCTAAACCTGGCACCTATAAGTGTGGGGCATGTAAGCAATGCACCTTTATCATGAACGACAGTTCCTTTTACCTTCCATCCAGGAAATTTAGATTTGAAGCTGATCATTATTACAACTGCAGGGCAAAAGGGGTTGTATACATAGGAATATGCATTCAATGCCTCAGTTTTTATGTAGGGAAAACTGAGAGACCACTTAGGAGAAGAATATATGAACATCATTATGAGATCTCCAAAAAGAAGGACACAAATGCCTTTTTTAAACATTTAGCTCTTTGCCCTAACATGAAAATTAAATTTATGGTCCTTGAGCAGGTTAAGCAGGATGCCAGGGGAGGAGATTGGGAAACCCGCCTTGAATACAGGGAGCTTTTATGGCAGCTTAGACTCAATGCTTCAAAACCCCCTGGCCTCAATGAAAGCATTAGTATATCCAGTGTACTCAAGTTAAGAAAAGCTAGGTTATGAATTCTATTATCATAGTTCCCAATTAGTTTAATTCTGTATACATTTCACACAGGTATATATATATATATATATATATATATATATATATATATATATATATATTTAAACACTGTTCTTCAAGTACCTTTCAAGGACCTTTTAGGTTTTTTACAGTGTTTAACAGTCTTATTAATTTTAGGGATTCTTTACACATAATTTAATATGAATTTTACTGATGTCAGGATACTTTAAATAATGCATTTTCATTTAATTGAATGGTTAGCATATTAATTGGTGATCATGTGACTAGATGAAAAGTATTTAATCATTCTTAATGTAATGTTGATCATCTTGATAAATACCGGTATTTACCTGGCGAAAGCGCTTGACTGATTGTTTTTTTGTCGCTCAGACTGATTTTTTTTTGTCGCTTAATAAAGCTGCATTTCTCCTTTTGAGACTGATTCCTTTCATCCGTGGATTTTACTTTGGTTTTATCAGCTTTGTCCTTTTGGTTTTAAATGTACGTGCTCACCGACATGTGCTGACATGGCATCCAGGAACTGGTGGAATACTCTGGATGCTGATGCCTGTAAGGTCACCATGATATTCCCAGTCGGGCTTTGGGAGGTACCTGTGACTAGTATTCCTAGGCCTACACATACCCTGGTATCCACTGGGATGGGTTCCCCGCTGTTAGTTCTGTGTGTCAGGCATGGCCAGCACAGCTCAACAATTTGCTGTAGGAGGTCCCTGTCCACCCTATAACGCTCCACTATCTTCAGCTCATGTAGACCCTGGTAGGTTACCCTGGGTCTGTACACCCTTCTCTGTCTCCTCACTGTGGATTGGTCGACAGCATTCTCATCCTCACCACCCTCAGCCTCTTTCACATGTTGATGTCTGATAGCTGCTGCAGCCCCTATCATTCTGTTGTTTTTGTTTGTTAAAAGTTCCCCACTTGTATACACCAGTAGTGTAAAGTATGTGGAAAAAAAAACAGAGGGGAAGGTGTTTGCATAGTTTATAGTTGTGTTCTGGGCTGGGCTGGTCTGCTGCCTGTGTAACTGGCTGATTCTGATACATTTCACCTGCCAGCTATGCTAGTTCTCCCAGATTACCTTCCTACTGCTGTTTTCCTTCCCATTGCCTTCCTTTTTAAACCCGGGGGTGTGCCACGCAAACATAGTGATCAAATGTGCAAAGAGCTGCTATTTCCTGGTTTACTTTTTTTTTCATTTAAAACCCGGTGCATGGCACACACACCTGCTTAGGCAATGTAAAGAGTGCTAGACAGCCTCAGATACACCCCCTTGCTTAGCTGTGCTAAGTTAAGGGCAAACCCGAGCCACAGGGATCCAATCTGCATACAGGATGCCTGGCACCCCCCATGATGTCAGCTAACTCCTAGGCTTGCACCAAGCTATTCCTGCTCTTACACTGTTGGGTGCTGACTAGCATGAAGGGGAAATCTGGCATTCAGTATTATTCCCCTCATTTGCATAGGATTGCTTGCTGATGCATAGTTACAGGTCCCACACTGAGCCTCCCTCCTTAGAAACCACTATTCACTGGCCATGTTGTCTTCTGCCTGCCACTGAGTATAATGTCAAAATAGTGATTTTGATTAAAATGCTTATTATAGGTATTTTTTAATATTTTTCGCCTGATCTTGTTTGTTCGCCGCTGCCCTACGCTTAAACAGCTGAGATTGGCTAAAAAAAAATAAAAGTTGATTTTTTTCATTTTTGCAACTGTTTTCCATGTGAATGGCCTTATACTTGGCTATTGGCATGCTTTCTGCATAATATCCACCCTTTATTTGGAGCTGTCATGGCTCTGTTTTGTAGTTTGCAGAAATGTACTCCATTACTGGAGGAGTACATTTCTGCAGATTACACTAGTCCTGCACGTTCGGTTTCCAGCTTCCTGGATAGCAAATTCACCTCATTTGCATGGATTTCTCCTGCAAACGGGATAATTTAATACAGGGGCTGAGCTGTGCAGGACTAGTGCAGGAGCACTTGTGCATGTCCCTACAGCTTATTCCTGGATCGCACGGCAGACATATTGCCTGCTGGAGCTCCTGCACTAGTCCTGCACACAGTGCAGGGCTTGCTGAATCTGGGGTTCAGTCCTGTCAAATATGAGGTCATATATTTTGTGTGTGTGTGTGTGTGTGTGTGTGTGTGTGTGTGTGTGTGTGTGTGTGTGTGTGTGTGTGTGTGTGTGTGTGTGTGTGTGTGTGTGCGTGTGTCTGTGTGTTTGGAGAAGAATGATTTTGAGGCCATTCATAGGTTCATAGGTTCATACTAGGCTATCTGCCCTGGGACAATTATAAGCCTAGCCCGATTCTGTATGGCTTACGCCACCCCTTGATTTGAGTATACTGTGCCCTTTTTAAGGTTAAGTTTACTGTGCCTCTGTCTAATAGTGACACGGGAGTAATCCCTGGGACAAACCTACGATCCTCCATCCACTTATCGACATTCTTCTTGAAGAGATTCAGTGAGGTGTTCTGCCTCACATGAACTGGAATTCTATTCCAGAGCGAAGGGAGCCTCTGGGTTATGAACCTGTCCCTCCAGCAAGTTCTATTTATTTCTGTGCTGAGGTTCAAGTCCCTCGAGCATGTGGCTCTAAGGGATTTAGATTTACTGAGGTGGAGCATGTCCATTAATTCTGGATTTGACATAGCTTTGTATGTCAGGCATAGATCGCCTCGAAGTAGGCGGTATGCAACTGAGTAGAGCTGGAGTTTTTAACCGAGCAGCATATGGCATCTGTTTGAGACCCTTGATCCTCTTGGTGAGATACTTTTGGGTCTTTCTAATTGCTGCAGGTGTCGGGTAAGGTACATCCCAAAAGGGGCATTGTATTCTATGATGGGCCTGATGAGGGATGAATAAAGGGGCATGATTACCTCTCTTGATCTAGATGTGAAACCCTTCGTGATGAGGTGGGCTATGTAGAAGGTCTTTCTAACCACTTTGGCAATGTGGTTTTCAAAGGAGAGATTGCTATCAACTTGGGTCCCCAGGTCCCTAATAACTTTCTCTGTACTTAATGGGTTTCTGCCTATGTGGTAATTTGTGGGTACATTGCTTTTGCCAAAGGGTATGACTATACATTTTTTGGCATTTAGCTTTAAACCATGGCACTGGCACCAGTTATCTGTCTCTGTGAGATCTTTTTGAAGGAAGTTTGTGTCAGCTGGAGAGTTGATTATGGCGCCCAGTTTGCAGTCGTCTGCGAACTTGGTGAGCCATAGTCCTCCCATGTTTGCCTGTACCTCGGAAAAGTATATACCGAACAAGAGTGGTCCCAGGACAGAACCCTGTGGGACGCCACTTGTGACCGGTTTCGAGTCTGACATGGCTCCAGCAACTCTCACTCTGTGGGTTCTGTCTTTGAGCCAGTTTGCGACCCATCTTGTGACATAGGGGTTTATATTTAAGCTGGATAGCTCATCTATGATGCCCGAGTGGGGTATTGTGTCAAATGCCTTGCAAGGTCCAGATAGGCTGTGTGGACTACCTTCCCTTCATCTATGGCTTTGGTGACTGTTTCAAAGAAGTCAACCAGGTTCAAAAGGCAGGATCTGCCCTTGACAAAGCCGAACTGCCTAGGATCTAGTGTCTGTAGGACCCCAATGTCTTTGTTTATGAGCTCCATGATGATCCTCTCCATAGCCTTGCAGACTAAGCTAGTCAGGCTTATGGGGCGATAGTTTCCAGGGTCCGTAGAGGCTCCACCTTTGTGGAGTGGGACCACTGTTGCTGTACGCCATTCTGTGGGCACATATCCTGTAGTGAGGCTGAGATTGTATAGCTGTTTTATTTGAGGGATTAGTTCCTCTTTAGTTCATGTAGGACGCAACCTGGGATGCCATCTGGTCCCATGGAAGCAGTGTTTTTTGCTTTGGAGAGGGCAGCCTTCACCTGAGCATCTGAGATGTTTGGGAGGTAGCCCTCTGCCGGGATAGATACTTGCTCTTTTGGGGGGGAGAAGTTTGCACTGAACCTGTCTGCCAGGATATTGGCGATGTCTGTGGGTTCAATGTATTTTTTGTCGTTTAGAATCAACTCAGAACAAGTCTGGGAGTTGCATCCCAGGTTTCTAACATAACTGAAAAAAGCCTTATGATTGTCTTTGGTGTCCTGTGCAATTTTTCTCTCGAAGCTGGCCTTGGAGGATTTTATGAGGGATCGTAATTTTTTGCTAGTACTGATCAGAGATGCCTTCCCTATTAGGGATTTTGCTCTATCATGTAGTAGCTTCCTCCTTCTGTTGTACAGTTTATCTATGGCAGGGGTCTACCAGACTGGATGCCTGCCTTTGGATGATTGGGTCTTGGTTTTGTTTGGGATAGCATGATCCATGCATTCCTGGAGATGTCCGTAGAATGCATTTATTAGGATTCTGCAGTTTGGGCCGTAGTTTCCACTGGCCTTGGGGCCTTGAAGGATTCCACTTCGGTTTTGAGAAGTGAGAAGTTCACTTTTGAGAAGTTTTTCACTGTGGTTTTCTGGGCTGGGGGTGGGGTCGGGATGTGGACATCCAGTGAAATTAATTTATGGTCTGATCTTACCAATGAGGGATATACTTCTGGTGTGGAGCATAGAGTCCCCATGTTGGTAATGATCAGGTCTAGTATGTTGTCCCCTCTTGTGGGAGTGGTGACTAGTTGTTCCATAGCATTTGAGTTTATAATTTCCAGGAATCTTTGGGCTAAGGTGCTGGGGCTTGAGTAGTGCTCCCAGTCAATGTTTGGGTAGTTGAAGTCACCCAATATAATGGTGTTCGGAGAGATCTTCATGTTCTCCAATGTTTTCAGGAAAGCCGAGTGGGATTCCTGACTTTGAGAGGGTGGTCTGTAGGATGCTATAAACTGAAAAGCAGTCTTGCCCACTGTTAGTTGCACATGGATGGTCTCCGATACTTCATGCAATGCCACTAACCTGGAGGTGTGGATATCCTTGATAAATATGGAAACTCCCCTCCTTTGTGGTTCGGTCCGGGTTTTGGGGCGAAAAGCATGATATGAGGTATAGCCTGGTAGTGCTGGGGTGCTCTCTGGAGCCTTGAACCAGGTTTCTGTCACTGCACAGATATCGATGTTCTCCATACTGAGGAGAGCTTCAAGTGCATGCATCTTGAGGTTAAGACTTCTGGCGTTTAGCAGCATTACCCTTAGTTTCTTGTTCCTTGTGCTGTCTATGGGGGTGGGTTTGACTTTTGAGCCTTGACAAAAAAGGCACTATGGAGGTGGCAAGAGCCTTTGCCAATATCCGAAAGCCCAGTGGTGACAGGTGCAAGCCGTCCCTAGCGAAGCAACGTGGCTTGTCAAGCATGTCATCCCAGGCTGACAGACACTGGATCCCCTTTGAATGACACCAAAAATTTTAGCCAATTGTTAAAATCGATCATTTTGTCTTTGTACTGTGGCATCATTCTAGGTGAGGTTAAGATGCTGCTCAAGGTCAGGGTCATACCAGCCTGGGCTACATGATCAGAGAGCTCCTCTATGTCTCTTTTCATGTAGTCCAGGGAGGTACGTCTCAGGTCATTCACACCAGCATGTACAATGACTGAGTCATATTTGTATTTGCTTTGCAGTGACCTGAGTGCTTGCATTATGTGTCGGATCCTAGCACCCGACAGGCAGCTCACCGTGACCTTCTCTATATTCAGCCTGGTGAGCGGGACGTCAGTGTGTCTGACAATAGAGTCACCTATAACACGAGTATCAGGTGTGTTATTCAGCCTTAAGGGCTGTGGCTGCTTGGCAAACTGACTTTGTGGGTTAAGTGTTGTGTGTTTTGTTTTGAGGTAGTGTTTGCTTGGATGTCTGCTTTGGAGGTCTCTGTTGCTTAGGTAGATTTTTATTTAGAGCCTCCAAGTATGTTTTTGTGTATTTATGTGTTTGGTTCGCTGATGTGGTGGGACTATGTGATACTGGAATTGTGTTGTGTGAGGTTACCTTCTCCTCCTGACTGGTTACACCAGTTTTGAGATGAGAGAGCTCAGCCTCCAGTTTGGCTAAATAGTTGCATCTCTCACATATATTTGAACCTGCTTGAAGGAGGAGAGGGTTGTCTGTGTACATGAGACAATTGTAACATTGCCTCAAAATTCCCAGATTCACCAGCTGGACTGGAGAGGAAACCATTGACTGACCTTTGGACATGCTAGAGTAATAGGGAAACTGAATATAAGATGGACCAATAGAGGACAGGGTAATCATAGAGAGTATAAGAGTAAGTAGTGCTTATGGTTTAATAGTGCTAACTTGTAGGATTACTTAATTGGACCAGTGAATGGCCTTTGAATGAGAATATGGTTTTTAAATTGAGAGATAGAGCAGTTCTAAGGGAAAAAGTGAAGAGCAGACTTTGTGGAGCCAGGAATAGTTTAAACCCAATTAGGTGGCGATGCCCACTGTTGCGCTATGCACAAAAACATGCAAAACCACGCAAAAGAGGGTTTTAAGAGAGGAAGATGAAGGAGTTTTGGAATTGACCCAAAATGGCCAATAAAACTACAGTTTCAAGTCAGTAACCACTCCCACAGGGGCAGGCAGGTTGCTCAATGTTTTTCACTGCCACTGATCAACAGAGAGACTTCCCTTTAGCCCAAGCAAAAAATGGCCTCACAGAAACTTACAAACAGTTCAAGAACAGCAAGCCTGTAACTGAACTTTTTTAAATCTCAGAAAAGTGTGAAAAAGCAAGATTTTTTTGTTTTTTTTTTTCAGAGATAGCAGAGGTTCACAAGTATCAACAAGTTATAACAGTGCAGTAAATGACCTCACACAAGAGTGCTAGGCTAAAGACAGATAAAATGCAAGTTTTGAGAAAAAAAAATGATTTTAAAATAAGTGCAAACAGGAAATTCAGTAAACAGCTCTAGGTTGTGCTCTAAATACAGTTACTAATGCAGAAATCAAATTTAACAAGCCAGAAAATGCTCAAAATAGGCGGCTATGCAGAAAAACTTAGCAAATAAACAGAGGAAAAATACTTAAAATCTCAAAAGTGGCTCCTTTCTTCTCTCAGCGTTTTCTCCTCTTGGTGGGTGCTTCACCAATAGCCAACAAGCCTGAAAAGACGCCAAAACCACGAGGCAACCAGGTTTTAAGAGAGGAAGATGAAGGAGTTTTGAAATTGACCCAAAATGGCCAATAAAACTACAGTTTCAAGTCAGTAACCACTCCCACAGGGGCAGGCAGGCTGCTCAATGTTTTTCACTGCCACTGATCAACAGAGAGACACACTCACTACACCTCCCATTGCCCTACTTTAGCACTCCTGTGGATGTCAGTCAGCTTGAAATAACCCATTGGCAAAATCTCAGCCCATAAGCTCTGTGGTATGTGCAATAACTGTGTAATACTATAGTGTAGCAAGCTAGTTAGGTAGGAGTTCTAATCCTGTCCTGGCAACTGTGAAAATGTATGAGAGTGTGTGTGTCTTTGTTGACACCTGATTTTGTGGACATTTACACTTACACTTCCCATACCCCTCCTTTAGCACTGCAGCTGATGTCATTCACCTTCAAATATAGCTTTGGACAGCTCTCCAACATATAAGCTCAGTGGTACTTGTGATAACTGTGTAATACCATACTGTAGCAAACTAGTTATGTAGTAGTTTTAATACTGGTCCTGACAAATGTGAGAGTATGTGTGTCTTTGTTGACAGCTGATTTTGTGGACATTCACACTTACTACACTTCTCTCACTCCTCCTTTAGCACTGCAGCTGATGTCACTCACCTTAGAAGATACCTTTGGACAGCTTTTCAACATATAAGTTATGTGGTGCTTGAGATAACTACATAATACCATAGTGTATCAAATGTAGCAAACTAGTTAGGTAGGAGTGCTAATCCTGGTCCTGCCAACTGTGAAAATGTGTGAGAGTGTGTGTGTCTTTGTTGACACCTGATTTTATGGACATTCACACTGACTACACTTCCCTTACCACTCATTTAGCACTGCTGCTGATGTCACTCACCTTCAAAGATACCTTAGGGCAGTTCTCCAACATATAAGCTCTGTAGCACTTGTGATAGTATCATAATAGCATAGTGTAGCAAACTAGTTAGGTAGGAGATCTAATTCTGATACTGGCAACTGTAAAAATATGTGTCTTTTTTGACACTTGATTTTGTGGACATTCAGACTTACTACACTTCCCTTACCCCTATTTTAGCACTGCAGCTGATGTCAATCACCTTCAAATATACCTTTGGACAGCACTCCAATGTATAAGCTCTGTGGCACATGCGATAAATGCATAACACTGTAGTAGCAATACATAGCTGTGTAGGAGTTTGAAACTCAGTCCTGGCAAGTGTGTGTGTGTGTGTGTGTGTGTGTGTGTGTGTGTGTGTGTGTGTGTGTGTGTGTGTGTGTGTGTGTGTGTGTGTGTGTGTCATCAGTATTCTGTGTGGTTGTTGCTGTGATTGTATAATAACAGGATCCAATGCAGCTTGGGTTTTGCTACATTTTCATATTGAGGACCCATATGTCCTAATGTCACATTACAAGGCCAACAGTTGTTAAACACCATAGAGGTTGTTGTAGACAATCCACAGCCATAAATGTATATATAGGCAACCATTGTAATACCCAGAGACCTGTCTCCACCCATGGATCATACACAAACACGCTTGTCTCTTTCTCTCTTCCTTTCTTTCTTTCTTTCTCTGTCTCTGTCTCTCATTCCCCTTCTCTGCTTGATGTGGAAAAACGCATCTGTTTTGCATAGGCAGCAGCTTGACTTTGGTAAGTAATGCTCATGGTCAGCTTATAGCCTGTGCACGAGTTGGAGTCCCCCACTTGCTATTTGCATGTGGAACAGCTGTGGTATCATTCCTATAGCCAATAGAATGGAAACACTCCTATAACTAAGCACTGCAAGTGGGTGTTGGCCCTTTTCCTTCACTGTGAGCAAGACTTCACGTGGGTGTCTGACAAACAGCATCACAGAGGGTAGTTGGAAATACCTCTTACAACAAACACCGTGGAGACAGGCCAAAAAACTGGAGGGGGATGTTCCAGACATGGGTACAGAATGTAAGTATTGTTGTTCTATATTTGAAGTAATGTTGGTTTAACAGGGTTTGTGTGGATATGGCTCTTCTGCATGATTTAAAGTCTGGCATGACAGTGGTATGTGGTTGAGAAAACTCTCACCTGTAGGGCTATCTGTAGACTGGCCAGTGTTTGGAGTCTTAGATTTGGTGTGGTACTCACACGTTTTCTGTCTCTATAAATGCAGTAGCATACTCTGATGATTGTAGTCAGTAAATGGTAACATCCATGTGTATTACTGATGTCATATCCCTCAGAAGAGATATGTCACAACAAACCCTGTTACGCCAGCAATGTTCTCAGTTTATAACTGCAAAATGTCAATATTGGCCCGGTGTTTGTGCCTTTGTCCCCCAAGTCTGTCACGCTTTGTTCATATGTCATGCAGTAAGAGGTGGATATGTACAATATATAATTATTTACTGACATAATTCCTGATAACAAGCCAGTGATATATCAGACTGCTAGATATGTTATATAAAGGAGGCCTAATAGTTGTGGACAAAACCTGTATATTCTGTTGTAGTCTGTACAGTGGTGAGGTCTGTTTACTTATGGTGATTGTTGACAGTGTGTCTGTATTATGTAGCAGTGTATTGTGAATATATTATTTGGCCTGTGTACAGACTGCTGTAGATGTCAGTGTTCTTGGTCTTGTTCTATCTGACAGTGCATGCTGCTCCAGTTTCTGATACCCTATCAGCCTATATGTTTGTAGGGCCAGACTGAGACATGTCCCATATCACAGTCAGCCATCAGACTACACTGTAAATTGGGCCAATATATGTAGGGTTAGTGTGTGAGTGGCAAACATGATGATGACTTTTGTTCACACAGTCCTTATACTGTACTGTTACTTAGGCTTACCATTATGTGACTGTGACTGTGTTGAGATTGGTTCTGGGTATGCACTTTCGCATTGGTGTCTGTTACTCCATGCTGTTACATGCCTGTAGCGCCTGCTGTATTTACAATTACATGTGTATTCCCCTATAGGTAAATTGGGTTAGTGTTGTGGCAGTCTGCCTTTAGTGTAGTCAGTGCTTGGTGACATGCCTAGCAGCACAGTGTTTTTACCCTAGTGTGATGTTATGTCCAGATATTTGCCAGATGTACTGTTGCTTGGCCACCATACATGTTGTGTATTTCTGACAAAGCAGCAGGCTGCTGTGAAGATGTATGCCACTAACTAGTGGGAAGTATGTGGCTTGGGACCTGTGCTCCTTCAGTTAATATGTGTTAGGACAGACAGGAGGGTATGAATGCATCAACTGTGTGAGCTGACTTTATCCAGTATTTCTGATATATATCCCCATTTTCATGGCTTTAAACATCCCCTTTGTCAGGCTTGTTCCACATTTCTTGCAATAAGGAGTTCTGTGTATACCTCTCGACTGACCAGATTGTTTCAGAATGTCCATGTTTATTGCTCATATTTCTTCTGTATTTCACAGGATCATTACTGTGATTTGTGTGGTACTTCACTATGATGATTTTATGATGTCTGTCAGTAACTGATGGCGTACATGTCAGTTTCATAAGAGCCTTCCTTCACAACATGTATGTTGACACAACCCCTGTCACTGTAGCAACATTCTACATTTATAACTGCAATACATACATTAGATGGCCTACTGACAAATATCAGGTGCCATGATACCAGTGTATGCACATGCCCTTCTCTTCTTATCTCTCCATGGACATTAGCCTGGTACATACATAGGAACACCTGCACCTATGGACCTCAGTACTGACAAATGTGTTTGTGTGCATTACTGGGTATAACAGTGTTTGTGTGTTCTACAAATGGGTAGAAAGGTGTGGGGTACCCTCTGAGTCCTGCAAAATGTGTGTGTGTGTGTGTGTGTGTGTGTGTGTGTGTGTGTGTGTGTGTGTGTGTGTGTGTGTGTGTGTGTGTGTGTGTGTGTGTGTGTGTGTGTGTGTGTGCAATTGTGTGTGAGTGTGCATATTTGTAGGAGACAACATTCCGATTCCACATCCTCCAAATACACTAAACCTTGCCATACATTATAAGGGATGGTGATGTTGCTGACATTAGGAGAGCCGTGACAAAACCCTCACCCTACTATCCCTGTGGCATGCGCAATACATGCATATCCCTGTAGTAGCAATAATTAGATAGACAAGGGTTTGTATTGCACTCCTGGTCAATGTGTGATTGTGGGTATGTCAGAGCATTATCATGGGTTTCAATGAGTACAATATCCAATGAGGGGTGGGGGTGCTGGGTATACTGTCTTTAAACCATGGTAACCCCAGTACATAGGTTCATAGGTTCATACTAGGCTATCTGCCCTAGGGCATTTATAAGCCTAGCCAGAATGTGTTTGGCTTTCGCCACCCATTTTAAATTTATTTTGCTATGCCCTTTTTCGAGTTTAGTATACTGTGCCTCTGTCTAACAGTGACACAGAAGTGATACCCGGGGTAAACCTACGATCTCCCATCCACTCATCAAGATTCCTCTTGAAGAGAGTCAATGAGGACTCTGCCTAACCTGGACTGGGATTTTATTCCAGAGTGAAGGAGCCTCTGGGTTATGAATCTGTCCCTCCAGCATGTCCTATTTATTTCAGTGCTGAGGTTCAAGTCTCTCGAGTGCGTAGCTCGATGGGATTTGGATTTTCTGAGGTGCAGCATGTCCATTAATTCCGGGTTGGACATGGCTTTATACGTCAGGCACAGATCGCCTCTGAAGAGGCGGTATGCCACTGAGTAGAGCTGGAGTTTCTTTAACCGGGCAGCATATGGCATCTGTTTGAGCCCTTTGATCCTCTTGTGAGGTGCTTTTGGGGTCTTTCCAGTTGCTGCAGGTGTCTGGTAAGGTACATCCCAAAAGAGGCATTGTACTCAATTATGGGCCTGATGAGGGATGAGTAAAGAGGCACAATGACCTCCCCTGATCTAGATGTGAATCCGTTCATGATTAGGTGGGCTATATAAAATGTTTTTCTAACCACTTTGGCCACGTGGTTGTCAAATGAGAGATTGCTATCAACTTGGGTCCCCAGGTCCCTAATTACTTCTTCTGTACTTAATGGATTACCACCTATGTGGTAATTTGTGGGCACTTTGTTTTTGCCAAAGGGGATGACTATACACTTTTTGGCATTCAGATTGAGGCCATGGCTCTGGCACCAGTTGTCTGTTTCTATGAGGCCCTTTTGGAGGATGCTTGTGTCGGCTGGAGAGTCGATTATTGCGCCCAGTTTGCAGTCATCTGAGAACTTGGTCAGCCACAGTCCTTCCGTGTTGGCCTGTACCTCCGAGAAATATATAGCGAACAAGAGAGGTCCCAGGACTGAGCCTTGTGGGACACCACTTATAACTGGTTTGGAGTCTGACATGGTTCCAGCAATTCTAACCATGTGGGTTCTGTTCTTGAGCCAGTTTGAAATCCATCTAGTGACATAGGGGTTTATATTTAAGCTGGTGAGCTTATCTATAATGCCCGTGTGGGGTATTGTATCGAAGGCTTTTGCGAGGTCCAGGTAGACTGTGTGGACCACCTTCCCCTCGTCAATGGCCTTGGTGACTGTTTCAAAGAAATCAACCAGGTTTAAGAGGCAGGATCTACCCTTAACAAAGCCGAACTGTGTAGGATCCAGTGTCTGTAGGTCCCCAATATCTTTATTTATGAGGTCCATGATGATCCTTTCCATAGCTTTGCAGACTAAGCTAGTCAGGCTTATGGGGCGATAGTTTCCAGGATCCGTTGAGGCACCACCTTTATGGAGAGGGACCACTGTTGCTGTACGCCACTCTTTGGGCACATATCCTGTAGTAAGGCTGAGATTGAACAGTAGTTTTATGTTTGGGTTTAGCTCTTCTTGGAGTTCATGTAGGATGTAGCCCGGGACACCGTCTGGTCCCATTGATGCTGTGTTTTGCTTTGGAGAGGGCGCTCTTACATGAGCATCTGAGATGTCAGGGGCAGCACTCTGCTGGGATAGATATTTGCCCTTTGGTGGGGATGGGGAAGTTTAGCTGCGCTGAACCTGTCAGCTAGGATGTTGGCAATGTCTGTGGGTTCAGTGTATTTTTTGTCATTTTGGACTAATTCTGAGCATATCTGGCAATTACCACCCAGGTTCCTAACATAACTAAAGAAAGCCTTGTGATTATCCTTAGTGTCCTGTGCAATTTTTCTGCTGGTCTTAGACAATTTTATGAGTGCCCATAGTTTTTGCTAATACTGATCAGTGATGCCTTACCTTTTTGGGATTTTGCTCTATCATTTAGTAGCTTCCTCCTTCTATTGTATAGTTTGTTTATGGCTGGGGTCCACCAGACAGGACGTCTGCCTTTGGAGGATTGGGTCTTGGTTTTATTTGGGATCGCATGATCCATGCATTCCTGAAGGTGTTCATAGAATGCGTTTATAAAGGATTCTGTGGTCTGGGCCGTATTTTCCACAGGCCCTGGGGCTTTGTAGGATTCCACCTCGGTTTTGAGGAGTGTAAAATTTGCTTTAGAGAAGTTTTTCACTGTGGTTTTCTGGGCAGGAGGTGGGGTCGGGATGTGAATATCCAGTGAGATTAGTTTATGGTCTGATCTTACCAGTGAGGGATACACTTCTGGTCTGGAGCATAGAGTCCCCATGTTGGTGATGATCAGGTCCAGTATGTTTTCCCCTCTTGTGGGAGTGGTAACAGGTTGTTCCATAGCATTTGAGTTTATAAATTCTAGGAACCTTTGGGCTATGGTGTTGGAGCTAGAGTAATGCTCCCAGTCTATGTTTGGGTAGTTGAAGTTGCCCAATATAATGGTGTTTGGAGAGACCTTCATATTTTCCAGTGTTCTCAGAAAGGCCGAGTGGGGTTCCTGGGTTTGGGAGGGTGGTCTGTAGCAGGCTATAAACTGGAAGGCAGTTTTACCCACTGTTAGTTGCACATGGATAGTCTCTGATGTTTCGTGCTTTGCTACAAACCTCAAGGTGTGGGTATCTTTGATGAATATCGATACTCCTCCTCCTTTTGTGGTTCAGTCCAAGTTTTGGGGCCGAAAAGCATGGTATGAGGTATAACCTGGTAGTGCTGGGGTGCTCTCGGGAGCCCTGAACCAGGTTTCTGTTACTGCACAGATATCGATGTTCTCCATGCTAAGGAGAGTTTCGAGTGGGTGCATCTTAAGGTTTAGACTTCTGGCGTTGAGTAGCATTACTCTTAGTTTCTTATCCCTTGTGATACTTATGGAGGTGGGTTTGTCTTTTGAGCCTTGCCTAAAAAGGCACTATGCGGTAGCAAGAGCCTTTGCCAATATCCGAAAGCCCAGGGGTGACAGGTGCAAGCCGTAGCGAAGCATCGTGGCTTGTCGAGCATATCATCCCAAGCTGACAGGCATTGGATCCCCTTTGAATGACACCAGTACTTAAGCCAATTGTTGAAATTGATTATCTTGTCTTCATATTGTGGCATCATTCTTGGTGAGGGTAAGATGCTACTCAGGTCAGGGTCATACTGCCTGGGTCATGTCTCTTTCATGGTAGTCCAGGGAGGACGTCTCAGGTCATTCACACCAGCATGGACAATGACTGAGTCATATTTGTACTTGCCTTGGAGTGACCTGAGTGCTTGTGTTATGTGGCGGATCCTAGCGCCCGACAGGCTGCTCACCGTGACCCTCTCCTTGATCAGCCTGGTGAGCCGGACGTCAGTGTGCCTGACGATAGAGCCACCTATTACAAGTGTATCAGGTGTGTTGTTTAGTCTTAAGGGCTGTGACTGTTCAGCACACTGGCTTTGTGAAATATGTGTTGCACGTGTTTTGTTTTGGGGTAGCGGTTGCTTGGGTGTCTGCTTTGGAGATCTCTGCTGCTTAGGCTGATCTTTATTTAGAGCCTCCGAGTATGTTTTTGTGTGATTATGTGTTTGGTTTGCTGTCCTGGTAGGTCTATGTGAGACTGGAATTGTAGTGAGCGTGGTTTCCTTCTCCTCCTGACTGGTTATGCCAGTACTGAGTTGAGAGAGCTTAGCCTCCAGTTTGGCTATATGGTTGCATCTCACATGTGTGTTGGAATTTGTTGGGAGGAGGAGGGTTGTCTGTGTACATGAGGCAGTTGTAACATTGCCTCAAGATTCCCAGATTCACCAGCTGGACCGGAGAGGAGATTGACAACTGACCTTTGGACATGCTAGAATAATATTGGGAATTCCTTAATAATTGAAAACAAGGGCCAGTGGGGAGTGAGGGTGTAGTGCTTTTAATTTTTAGTGCTGACTTATATAATTGCTTTAGCGAGCAAGTTCCAGGTAACTTAAGTGCAATTTGTTACAGGTAACTTAAATGCAAAAATGACAAACAGTAACTTTCTTTCAAGTGAAAAGGAAATAAGTACAGTAAGCAATGCAGATATCACTAGTGATCCACAGAAGCGCACATGCCCCAAGGTCCACTGTATGAGGATCGCTTTGACCATCAACCATACAGGTAACTGATGACACTCCTCACCCCAATGATGCATATGCTGGGGTCAAAAACTTTGTAACAGTATGGACTCACTGACAAGGTAGTCAGCACTGCTAAACCCAGGTCTGTCAAATCTGTCTATGACTGAATGTGCTTGTCAATGTGTATATGACAGCATATTATACTATGTATTGTCCATTAACACCCAGTGCATTCCCCATTACCATACTGTACAAGGTCTGGTGATATTATTCACTTTACAGGAAGCTCAGGACACACCTCACCCTACAAGCTCTGTGGTATGTGCAGTTAAGGTCAAACACATTAGTAATAATAGGTACCTATGTAGGGGTTCTAATCTAAGTGTTGCCAAGTAAGTTTGGGTGAATGTGAAGAGATCTACTTCAGTTTTGCAGATAATATATTTCCCAGGAGACCATCTGTCCAAGAACTAACTGTCAAATGGTAACATTGCAAAGCAATCATCTTGGGGAAAATCATTCCATCAAAAATAGTAGTGGATGTGTAAATGCACTTTTCCCCACTGTACAGCTATACAGCGATACTGGAGTTGGTATACATAGTTGGGTGTGGTTGTTGTGGGCACAGCCACCCACATTGGGAGTATTGTTGTGCATATTCCCCCTGCTTAGTGTGCTGTTATACTGTCCAGTTTATGTTAGGAGGTTAAGTAGTTGTTAATCACACTATGTGTGGTTCTATGCCAACCCACACCCTCCAATGTACACCAGCACAACTATGTATACCAACTCCAGGATTGAAGAATTCTGGGGAAAAGGACATATACCCTGCCAGTACCATTTCCAATTAAATTAAATTTGGTGGGCTGATTATTTACTGATGTGATGTTTTGGCAATTTGGTCTTGGTGGAATTACAAATGCCAACATGAGTTCTCTGCACAATGAAATACATCCATGTTAACAGTATTCTCTGTGTATTCATCAACACAAAAGCCTGTGCGTGTGTGTGTGTGTGTGTGTGTGTGTGTGTGTGTGTGTGTGTGTGTGTGTGTATGCGTGCGCGTGTGTGTTGTTCACAAACATTTGGTGTGTGCCACCCAGTACACTTACCATTGTCCACTGTAGAAGACCTGCTTACATCAGCCACCATGCACTCACTTGTGTACACCCCTGAGACCTATCAGCCATGTGGCACATGCAGTAACTGTTATACAGACCTGTCGCTTGTGTTCAGCTGTACCCAGGATTTGACGCCGTCAATATGTTATGACAGCATCACACCCCTTGTAGAAAATGACATCAGACCACATCCTCCTGACACACAGACACCTAGAACACAAAGAGAATACATTATGGAGACCACATTTAGTCAGTGTTAATAACAGCAATAATGCATCGTGGCTGGAGAGCTACATACCCTGAAGTGTAAGCATGAAACATTCCAGCTGACAACACTTTAAACAGCATTACATTACTAAACTATCTTACATACACCCTGTGCATCAGAACCATATTAGCATGCCCCTGCATCTATGGTATGAATGATAGGGATGTGGCACAGATATCACCATATGCACAGAGTATGGCATGGGTATGCCAGAGCCCTAGGTTGATCCATTTGGTTGACATCATGTGTGTGGGATAGGGGGTTGTTTATTAAATGGCCTGTGCAGACGTGGTGTGTGTAGGTATGGATGTGCCCTAGCTGTGATGGTGATGTGTGTGTGTGTGTGTGTGTGTGTGTGTGTGTGTGTGTGTGTGTGTGTATGGATTCACACAGTTTTGCCATGTGGCTGCCCTATACAGGTGTATGTTGGACAGCTGTGTACAGTACATGGCATGGTGTACAGTTCAAAGTGTCCAGCCATGGACACGGGAACTGCACCTGCCAGGGGTTGCACGGGCACTATCAGTTAGAAGTCATGTTATGGTACTCTCCCCTGATGATGCCATTTGTCTGCTGGATCTGCATCCCTGTTGGGGCCAGCCAGGACCATGTGCATGTGGCCCACTACATTGTGGTGTGGACAGCACTCCCCCTGTAGTGATGGTGCTGGTACTGCCACTACGAGAACAGGAGTCAGATGTTGCATGTCCACTTACACCTCCACCTGCTGGTGTTGCTGACCAGCATCCACATGGCCAACACCCTACTCCCACCACATGATCTACCACAGACACCACACAGTTGAGGAGTCCCATCATCTCACCCAACCATCTTTCCATGACCCCTTTAAAATAACGGTGGGCTTCTGCATGGATGCAGCCATGTACAGCAGGAAGAGTAGCCCACTGGAGCCTCAGTCCATCTCTCATGTAATGTTCCATATGTGCCTATGCCTCCATGATGGGCCAAAACATGCATCAGGTGACACCTGCTATGGCACTTCTGCCAGGGGCATGATGGCCAACAGCACTAAAAAGAGCACCTCTGTCCATCTGCCTGTGTGGGACCCCACCAGTCATCCAACTATGGCTGCTGTGTACAGACACATTTGCCATAGTCACCACACGTTACTGTCCCATTACACCACCCACAAACTGTCCATCATCTATGGCCACTGGTGATGAGGCATGTGTGGGCATTGTGACTGTCTGCGGGGATGGGGTGCATAAAAGTGGGATGCCAAACAATGACACAAATGCAGCCCCTGAAAACCCTGCCTCTGCCTCACTATGCCTATTATCATTGTCAGAGTCTATATAGACACTAATATCAGTTTGCCTGCAGGAGGGACCCTGACCCACCTCACCACCTGTGAGGGGCATACAAGACATCTAAATTAAGACCTGTATGTTATGGGTTACTTCTAAGCACACACACACACACACACACACACACACACACACACACACACACACACACACACACACACACACACACACACACACACTTACAGGTGATGTGGTACAAAGATATTACACAGACCTTTCATTACCCAACAGTTGACAAGCATGACATATGGCACTCAACAGCATGCACTGCAGACATTCATAATCCTTGTTACCAATAATATACATCTCTGTGATTCATGAGTTTTGTTGGTAGGTGGTGCCCCTTCCCCTGGAATGCATTGCACCCATGTGCACATTATTGCTGTGTACCTGTACAGCACACTGGCATGTACTCTGCACCATACATCACAAGTGTACAGACCATTGCTGAATGTGTAGATGTCTGGCAGTTATGTTTGCTTTGTTGCTCACAGCCCATATCTGTTTGTCTGACACATACCTAGGATGATATGAGGTTTGTTGTCAATAATTATTGCCTGACCTTTGATATGCAGATCTCATCATCAGCAGTGCATGTATGTACAATAAAATCCAGTTACACTGACAACCTTCAAAGCTTCATGTGGATATGAGGAGTGTACAGACCCTTGTTGACATGCCAGCCTCTTCTATGATATGCAGTGGGGCCACAATACTGCATCTTATAACATTACACACACCTGATATGTGACATATGACCTGTGCCATCCAATGCAGTATCAAACAAATGTGTTAGTCATGGAGCTGCTGAATGAGATGCATACAATACTTGGGTTGCATAAGTGTGCACACCCTTAAAAACAATGGTTTGTTGAAGCACCTGTTAAGTGACCTACAGCAGTCACTATTCCCAGAAGGGGTATACTAGCATGGCCTATCTTTTCTTGGGATTATTTGGTCTGTCTGCCCTACAAAGGTCCCCCAACTCTGCCAGATTGCAAGGTCAGCTTATGTGCACAGCTGTTGGAGGTCACACAGTAGCTTCAATGTTGCTGTAGAGGCTGGCTTATGTTTGGAACAATTCATAACCTTGACTGTGTTCAGATACAGCCATTCTTAGCTAGCTTTGTATGTATGCTTCAGTTCACTGTTGGGTTTGAAGCTGACACCCCTCCCCATCCTCAGCCTTACTGCAGATGCCTGACAACTATGGGCCACACATGAGTGTTATTTTGCAGTGTTCCAAATTCCACCCACGATGTCTATCAGCCTAGTTCCAGCTAATGAACAGCAACGCTAAATGTGTACACTGACACCAGTAAGCTAAAAGTTGGGGATGGTGGCCCTGAGGTGGAGTGAGGTGTTGCTAATGTATCATACATATCTTTATGAATGCTGTCTGTAGGTTTGAGCCTTGGTCTCATGACATTACACATTGCAACACATGCCTTTGGGAGACTTGATGTTATGCTTATGTTACCTGTACAAATCCCTTGATGATGTTTCATGTGGGACAAATCTTCCTTCTGATTACTCTAACCCATAGGCCACATTTATGAAGAAATCTGCCTATTCTCGACACAGGTACTACACAGGCAGTACTTGCTAGACATTTCTGCAACTCCATCAGTGTTGCTGCATATCTCTGGCCAGCCTCCATGACCTGCTTGCAACATGTTTTGTCATCTGTATTGGCTGCATCTGTTTATTTTCTACATCACTGTTGTTCCATATTTAATACACCTCTAGATCACTGTCTGCACTGTTTGCCATGGTATATGCAAAGGTGAGGTAAGGTTACTTTCCCAGCTCCTGACTCCTACCTTTCAGATATGGGATCCATTTCATGCTTTGTAAGATGTGTGCAAGCCATGGCTGCCTCTGTTGCAGGTGACTGGGCAAATGTCATGGACATATATCTCTTGGACAGCAGTCCATTACTTTGTGTGACATTGTGGCTCTGCATTCGATAGCAGGATGCTGCACCTGCTCATAATTTCAACTGTGCAGGCCGACAACATTTACCCTGTGGACGAGGTCATTCCACAGGGTGGTCCTCTCCTGCAGATCCTGGGCTCTGCGTCCGAATATTATGCTCTGCAATAGGTCTGCACCTGTGTGTCCCTGTACAGTCACTATAGCAACCTATTATGTGCTTTGTGTATTGCTGCTGTCCACGAAGGGGGATTACTCTATTGTTGGTGGAGGCTAGTTGTACAGGTCAGGTACTACTGATTCCATATAGCTACAGTGGATATAAAGTCTACACACACCTGTTACAATGCCTGGTAGTTATGCAATTGAAACATGACCCCGCAAATGCTTATTTCAACACAATCCCCAACTGTAATGTGACCTATAGCCTACTCATTCCAGTTGAAAACATAACAATCTGTTCTGAGAAAACATATGGGAAATAATACTTATTACAGTAAGCTAGATGAATGTGTGTGCACACCCTTAAAATGCTATGTTGTGTAAACACCTGCTGAGATGATTACAGCATCTATTTATCTTAGTTTATACTCTTAACATCATGACACATCTCCACTTGACAATGGATGCTCACCTTCCTTTAAGCAGATTTGTTTCATTTTCAATAGAATTGTACAGGTCATGGGACACATTTGAGGTGAGAAACATTTTGAAATGATGTTCTGTGGTCTCATTGGCATATAGCACACAAACCTGGCATTCCAACAGGGGTGTATACACTTTGGTTATCTAGTGTAAATGGGTGTTGATATAGCTGTTAATGGTAGGCATGGGTAGTGGCTCATAACACAGTTGTACACTACTCTGATTACTACCTGATAATCATGCATACTGTAGTACCCATATCAGTGTCATGGCAATGCAAAAATCAGGACAACATGTGTGTCCCTGTACAGACAAGAGGTCAGTGTATAGAGTACGCTGTTTTATGCCCTTGTAAGACATTTTATGGGGAGGGGTATTGAATGTTTTCAACCTAGGCTGTTAGAACATGTGCGGGATATTACTAATAAGACACATTAAGGTATATGGCTGTACATTTTCATACATTTCAACATGGGGACAGTGGTGGGTTACAGCTTACTGTGTTGCACACAGTTCTGCTTGTCAGTGTGATAGTACATTTTGAAGTGAAGCATTGTTATGTAAAGGATCCATTTACATTGTAACATGTGATACGTTTCCCCCTAGGGGATTAACTACAGAGTGTAATTGGTGGCCGTTGAACTAAATCTGTAAATAAGTGTTGATTGCTTCTTGTCTTCAAGGCAAGTGTGTTTTTTACTTTTGTAGTACTTGAAGGCTTTAGCCAAGGCAGCAGAGTATCCTTTGTTTTGCAGATTAGTTTGGATTACCATCTGTCCCTCTTTGCGCAGGTGTGTCCTGCTGATGACAACTGGCATATGGAAAATGTCATGAGATGTTAGGACCAAGAATGTATCATGTGTTTTCTTTGATAGCTGCATAAATCGGTTATTTTGTATTTCAAACACCTAATTGATGAGGGATCTCGCCTTTAGTTGAGGCTGATAAGGGAGTTTTTTTCAGACTTAGGTTCATAGGTTCATAGGTTGGTACTAGGCTATCGGCCCTAGGGCCTATACAAGCCTAGCCATAACAATTCCCTGGATATTTCTTCCCACGTTATTTACTTCTCTGGACCCCTGTCTAGCAGGGCAACTGACATGATCCCCGGGGTGAATTTCCTATCTCAAATCCAATCATCAAGGTTCCTTTTGAAGAGGGCCAATGAGGCGCTCTGCTTGACATGTATGGGCAGTTTATTCCAGAGTATGGGGGGTCTCTGGGTCAGGAACCTATCCCTCCAGCATGTTTTGTTCATTGTGATGACAAGGTTTAGATTCCTGGAGCATGTGGCTCTGAGGGATTGGTATTTCTTTAAGTGGAGCATGTCCAACAGCTCAGGGTTTGACATGGCCTTGTATGTTAAGCAGAGATCGCCTCTGAGTAGACGATATGCCACAGAGTATAACTGGAGTTTTTTTAGACGGTCAGCATATGGCATCTGCTTTAGGCCTGTGATTCTTTTAGTGAGGTATTTCTGTGGCCTTTCCAGCTGTTGCAGATGTCGTGTGAGGTACATACTAAATGGGGTATTATACTTTATAATGGGTCTAATGAGGGATGAGTACAGTGGGACAATGACCTCCTTTTTTTCTGGATGAAAAGCCCTTAGTGATGAGGTGTGCCACATAGAAGGATTTACTGACTGTTTTGGCAATGTGGTTATCGAAAGTGAAACCACTGTCCACCTGTGTCCCTAAGTCTCTCATCACACTTTTGATGTTTAGTGTACTGCCACCTATGTGGTAATTCATGGGTACATGTTTTTTTCAAAGGGGATAACTATACATTTCTTGGCATTAATCTTGAGCCTATGGCTCTGGCACCAGGCATCTGTTTCTGTAAGGCCCTTTTGAAGAATATCCACATAATTTGGGGATTCGATAATGGCTCCCAGTTTGCAGTCATCTGCGAACTTTGTTAGCCAGAGTCCCTTAGAGTTGGCCTGTACTTCAGAGAAGTAGATGTCAAACAAGAGTGATCCCAGGACTGAACCCTGAGGTACTCCACTTGTCACTTGTCTGGAGCTGGATTTGGAGTTGGCTACTTTTACAGTCTGGGTTCTGTCAGTAAGCCAGTTGGCAACCCATCAAGTGACATAGGGATTTATGCCCAGCTTAGTAAGTTTATCTATGATTTCAGAGTGGGGGATGGTGTTGAAGGCCTAGGCGAGGTTCAGATAGGCTGTGTGGACTGCCTTACCATTGTCCACAGCTCTGGAGACTGATTTGAAGAAGTCAATCAGATTCAGGAGACAAGATCGGCCCTTCACAAACCCAAACTGGATGGGGTCCAGTGTTTGAAGGTTGCCAAAGTCTTTGTTTATAAGTTCCACAATAATGCCCTTGCAGATCAGGCTTGTCAGACTGATGGGATGGTAGTTCCCGGGATTCAAGGTGGATCCCCCTTTGTGGAGTGGGATAACTGTATCTGTGCGTCACTCAGTGGGCATGAAGCCTGAAGCAAGGCTATGATTAAATATGACACTTAGGTTGGTGTCAGTTCATTTTGTAGTTCATGTAGTACACAGCTGGGATGTCATCTAGTCCCATGAATGCTGTATTCTTAGCTTTGGAGAGTGAGGTTTCGACCTGTGTGGCCATGAATACTGGAATTTGGCAATCTTTTGGTATTGAGATGGGCCCTTTAGGGGGTGAGAGGGGGTTGAAGTTGGCACTAAATCGATCTGCCAGGATATTGGCAATATCCTTGGGATCAGTATATTTAATGCCATTCTGTTGTAGCTCAGAGCAGATCTGAGCATTGCCATTTAGATTCTTGACATAACTATAGAATGCCTTGTGGTTGTCTTTGGAATCTTTGGCAATTTTATTTTCATAACTAGCTTTTGAGGATTTTATGAGGGATCTCAGCTTCTTACTGAGGCTGGTGAGGGAGTTTTTTGCATCCTGGGATTTTCCTTTTTCTGCAACAGTTTTTTCCATCTGTTGTATAGTTTATTTATAGCAGGGGGCCACCAGATTGGCTTCCTTTTTTTGGAGAAGAGCATCTTGGTTCTATTTGGGATGGCACAATTCATGCACAAATGGATGTACTCATACAGTACCTAAGTGTAGGATTCTGCAGTCGAACTTTCAGATCCGTCTG